>NC_034174.2:62036285-62343785 GCF_002021735.2 Oncorhynchus kisutch
ATGAATGATGTAGTAAACAATTGGATGGCGTAGTACACACAAAAAAAACGGGGTCCGTTTTGGCTCGCGAGCACCACATTCAAAACTACTGTCTGAAATTAATACAAACATTTGAGAGTCCATCATCAAGGAAAATTGTTTATTTAATACCTTGTATTTTTTGTGTAAATATATAACAGTGATCTGACTGTAAAGGACCTTTTCGCAGTAGCACTACATTCAACATAACTACCTCTTCTGACATTTTGCATTTTTCTTTTAGCCTTCCTTACATTTAATTTGAAAAACAGGCCCTGTACACGAAACACAGACAAGAGTGATTGAGTGCTTTTGTGCATGTTTGAAATAGCGACCTAATTATTTTCTTGATGGTATCAAGGTAGTAGTTGCCTTGGGTGGCCAACCAGCACAGATATTAACCACTCTATCTGTCCTCACAGAGATAACATTGTCAGTCTAACTCACTCTATCACTCGGAACCTGATAACAACTTTAACCTAACCATCTCTCATTGTTCTGGAAGTTTCTGCTGCTTGTACCAGCATGCCATAGTTGCATGTCAGTCTGCAAATAATTTTTATGTCAAAATCTTCTATACTTTTAACCCAATGTTCACTTCTGAACTTCACAACATTGGTAATGAGATATTGACCTTACTAGTTAAGACTTGTGAAACACTATATGGAGAATTCAGAAGGAAAAACTAGTCATGTAGCTTTCAGTGGTTTGCAGTTGCTCTGAACTTGTGATATGTATTTGAATGGAATCTAATGGTATTTCATTGAATTGAAATTGAAATGAACAGAAATGAATTTAATACAATTTAATTTATCTGATCTGATCAATTCTGATCATGAAATATTTCCCAGATAAAGTATTTCCATGGTCAGTGGAAATCTTCCTCTTCCTCCTCTTCCTCCTCTTCCTCTCTCCTCTGGTAGGTCCAGGCTGAGGCGAGGTGGTGGCCATGCCTTGGCCCCTGCAGCACCCTGACACATAGAGACCCAGAGCAGTGACCCACCTCAGGAGACCAAGTCATCTGTCACTGCATGTCGGGCCCCCAGGGCCCCAGGGGTCGTGGCCTGCTGATTCCATCCATTGTTTCAGGGTGATTGCTTCTCCTAGTTGCGTCAAATACAAAGGCTATTTACACACTGGCTCTGAGATGTCCTCATCTTGGTTACCATTAGCATTACTTGTGTACATCTGATTTATTCTGTTTAATTCTGGGTTTCTTTGTTTTACGTTTTGTGACAAATTACTTTGTTAAAAGCTCTAAATTAAAATGAAACTTGACATAATTAATTGTGATAGATTAGATGGACTAGATTAGATGGACTAGATACAGTGCTTTCAAAAAGTATTTATACCCCTCGACTTATTCCACATTTTGTTGCGTTACAGCCTGAATTCAGAATTTATTAAAAATATTTAAATAATAACAAAGTGAAAACACGTTTTTCGAAATTTTTGCAAATGTATTGAAAATTAAATACAGAAATGTCAAATTTACATAAGTATTCAATACATGTTAGAATGACCTTTGACAACAATTACAGGTAAGTCTCTAAGAGCTTTGCACACATGGATTGTACAATATTTGCACATTATTCTTTTTCAAATTCTTCAAGCTCTGTCAAGTTGGTTGTTGATCATTTCTAGACAGTCCTTTTCAAGCCTTGCCATAGATTTTCAAGACAATTTAAGTCAAAATTGTAACTAGGCCACTCAAGAACATTCAATTTCATCTTGGTAAGCAACTCCAGTGTATATCTGGCCTTGTGTTTTAAGTTATTGTCCTGCTGAAAGGTGAATTCGTCTCCCAGTGTGTGTTGGAAATCAGACTGAACCAGGTTTTCCTCTAGGAATTTTCTTGTGCTCAGCTCTATTCCGTTTCTTTTTATTAAAAAAACTCCCTTGCCAATGACAAGCATACCCATAACATGATGCAGCCACCTCCATGCTTGAAAATATGAAGAGTGGTACTCAGTGATGTGTTGTGTTGGATTTGCATTATATTTAGGACATGAAGTTAATTTCTATGCCACATTTTTCAGTTTTACTTTAGTGCCTTATTACAAACAGAATAGTTTAATTATCTACAGGCTTCCTTCTTTTCACTCTGTCAATTAGGTTAGTATTGTGGAGTAACTACAATGTTGTAGATACATCCTCAGTTTTTTCCTGTCACAGCCATTAAATTCTGTAATTGTTTTAAAGTGACAATTGGCCTCATGGTGAAATCCCTGAGTGGTTTCCTTCATCTCCGGCAACTGAGTTAGGAAGGACGCCTGTATCTTTGTAGTGACTGAGTGTCAGTGGTGTCAGTGAAACAGAATGGGTCAGCCGCACTACTTATTGACAAATGTTTAATTAGATTTGAAAAAACTTCTAAAAACATAATTCTACTTTGACATTATGGGTTATTGTGTGTAGGCCAGTGACACAAAATCTAAATGTAATCAATTTAAAATGCAGGCTGTAAAATGTCAAGGGGTATGAATACTTTCTGAAGGCACTGTATATCATTACTTTGTTGATTGATTTTAGCTTAGTTCTGCATTTATTACAGAGTAATAAATCAACACTGAAATTGCCACACACCATAATCCCTAAAGTGGCCCCACACAAACTTTATGTATTTTATATTTGTTGTTTACACAGCACTTTTAGCATATTTAATGAAGTTGGTACGAAGTGGCATGATGAATCCTCAGCTGGAGGAAATCTACTACTGATGTCTAATCACACATTTCGGTTGCGTAAATGGCACCCTATTCTTTATATTGTGCCCTAGTTTTTACCAGAGTCCTATGGTCCCTGGTCAAAAATAGTGTACTATGTAGTGAATAGAGTTCCATTTGGAATGACACTCTTAGCTGGGAAAAACAGTCAGATGAAGGCAGTTTCCAAAATCCCCTAAAGATGGCAGTCAAACATGGGACTTAGTTCACATTGGCTTTATCGGAATAGACAGCCATGTCACTCAGGAATGTGAGACTTGCAGTGGAATCATGAGAAGCAGAGAGATGAGGGGGAAATCTTGACAATAAAGAGTTACATTTTCTTAAACATTATGGTGCAATTTTCTTTTTTTAAATTACATTTGTGGCAAAAAAATAAGATTTGAGGCAGTCTCATTCGCCAATAATCTCAACTCTTGATAAAAGTCGATAACCAACCAAAAATTCCACAATATCCTTCTGTCCTCACACCAAATTGGTAATTGATTTTAAGAGGAAGATAAATGATTCCTTTTGTGTCTGCCGGCTTTGAAATTAGGTGTATCTAGAGAACTCCCAGAGGATTGGGAGAGCGCATCTATTGAGAGGGAGAAGTAGAGCGTGAGCAGGAACTAATCCATTTAAGTGTTTGGGGGCAGATTTACGCAAATCCCTTTTTCCCCCCTCAAATTCCAGGGAAGACTCTCATTTGTATCTAGCTAGGCCTTTCTCACTATTGAATATCTTGGTAGTGGATAGTGTATATAATTTGTCTCTGGAGAGTCTCACAAAAGGATATCATAGAAACAGTAGGCCTATGTCTATAGTAGAAGATCATGTTTTAGTAAGTGTCAACATATTTTCAGTCCCTCAAATTCCAAGGAAGACTAATTCGTATCGGGGCCTTCTCACTATTAAGCATACTTGGTTGTGGATAGTGTAGTGCATGACATTTTTCTCATGCTGGAGGATGCCACAATTACAATATGTCATATAAATAGTAGGCCTCTGTCTAAGACCATGTTTAAGTCAGTGTCAGCATATTTTTTTTGTCCCAGTTGCTGCAAGATTAAAAGTAGCCACAGTTTAAGGGGGCTGAATTTCAGTGAAGTGCATTTCAGCAGTATTTTATTCGAAGTGAGCGGGAGTTCTATACCACATTATGCTTCCCTATATAACCTCGAATCATTTTCTATTCTTCCAAAATAAAGAAAAATTCTCAAGTATCCTCAAACATTCTATTCGCCACAACAAAGCTTTCAGTTAAGTTTATTTTGGTGAAACATTTTTTTCTCACATTGCCATTCAAACCTATAGGTCTTAGGCAAGTTTATAATGTATTATTCCAAGATACTAAGATTGACTCATTAAAGACAAGAACAAGACGATAGAGCAATGTGCTTGTTCATTTAGTGGACCTTCAAAGCCCACCTGGTCTGTTCTCGTCGGGGTTCGGACGTGACAACAACGTCCGTCATTCAGTATAACCTTTTGGCCTCAACAGCCTGCTTCCTTCAGCCACACCTCACACAGCAGCTGAGAAGCCCAAGAGCGAGAGATAGTGACCCTTCTCTGTTCTTACCTCCACCACCAACACTGTGGATGCATCCCAAATGGCACCACATTCCATATAATATATGGCACCAGAGCCCTATGAGTCCTGGTCAAAACAAGTGCACCATATAGGGGGTAGGGTGCCATTTGGGACACAACCTGTGTCTGCATAAGCCCTTTCCACCACAGTCGGCGAGTCAAACAAAGTAATTAGTCAATAAATACAGAGCTACCCAGGCGAAGGGGTCAGCCGGCAGGCAGGAAATCGACTGTGTCATTTTTCCCATCACTGTACTGTACCAAGCTGTACCCTCCTACTAACTGTCCGGGTTACTAACTGGGGTTTTGCTAGCACTTTACATTGAGTTGCACTTATACCTGTGTAGTAGTTCTGTAATTACTACTCTTATAGGCTAGCTGTGTAGTTAATCTGTAATTACACTCTAGTTACTTAAGTGTTACAAAGCTCGTTAACACATAATATAAATTGTATGACAGGACCTCAAAGTATTGAAATGGTACCTTTCTGTATTCATACAGCAAACTGAGAGAAACTGGTCCTGTAATTTATTTTTTATTTTCAAATGCAAAGAGATTCGTGGGGGTAGGAGATAAAAGTCTATGAAAAAAGACTCACACACATAGTGTGAATGCGACGAGTCAAGTCCTTTTTTTTTTTTTAAACAGCAGAGTACGGCAAAGCAATACCAGAGCACTTGCAATAGTTATCGTTACTCATCCGCAGAGAGTCTGTGGTAAAACAGGAAACTATTGCCTCACCTTATTGTCCTTTTCCAGAATTACAACAATTTCATTATTAAAAAAAAAAAGGTTTTGAAAAGACCCTCCAGGAAATACAGACATCGGCTTCTTTTCTTGGTACAAATCCACTGCCAAGACAAGAGTACCTTCACCCTCTATAACTGTCCATGCCATGCAGCAGAGGGGGGAAAAGTGAAGGACTAATTGTTTGTTTGTATTGAATTAACACAGTATCGAAGTATCCACTGGAGAGCTCCAGTAATTGTAGTCCCCAGAAGGGAAGTCCTCACAATGTAAGAAGTCCTCACAATGTAAGAAGTCCTCACAATGTAAGAAGTCCTCACAATGTAAGAAGTCCTCACAAGGCATGATGGGGTTTCCAAGGCCTCTCATAGTCAGGGTGGTGGTTCAGCAACAGTGGCTACTCAAATTGAACCACTTTAAGGAAATGGGGGGAGTTGGAGAAGGGGGAGTCACAAGCCCCACTGACAAACATTCAGGCGATGGTGGTGAGTTTGGGCTGGGCACCAGCGCAATCGATATCGCTGGGTCAAGGAAGAGTCACTGAGGGAGGGGCAGCACCGAGAGATCATGCCCCAGTGGCGGGGCTGGTTGGTGGGAGGGTAGAGGTGATGGTAGGGGCACCCGTGGAGGTCAGAGCGATGCCCATATTCGTGCTGATCGGACCACCACGGGACACGCCATCCTCGGGAATACCTGGCAGATTTGCTGGGAAAACAAAGAAAAACAAACAATGAGTAAAACTGAAAACAACACCAGTGTGTACAAGTTACTTTAGCAATAATACTGTGGAGTGTTACTTTAACACTATAACACTGTGTAGTGTCAGTTTAAAACGACAGCACTCTGCACTGTTACTTTAGGTCATGTGAAGCAGTTGTGTTGTGTGCAGTGAAGCGGCACTACAATGGGGTGACATGTCGGGACAAATGGATTTCCCCTATCCCACTAACTCTTGGATCAGTGTTCATGATTTAAAGGAGAGTAGGAGGGAGGAAAAAGAGGCCATTGGTCGAGCATTTAGAGCCGGCTAGAGTGCAGCACTCTGCGTCTGAGCAAGAGAGCAGCGTGGCTGACCCATTCTGTTTCACTGACACCAGGGGACCCAATCAACAGGCGCTACTTCCCGATGGAGAGCAGAGGCTAAACACCCCCCAAGCCTTATTTTCTCTTTCGTTTTCTTTCTTTCTCCTGAGTCCCTTTACCGGTCCTCCCCTCAAAAGATGGCAACCTTGACCCCTCGGAACGATGTTAGCAAACCTCGGCCGAATAATTGGAGGAGAGGCTCCTTTAAACAATGGCCTCCAGCGGTGTTAGGGCGACGCACAGGGGTCAGTGAGGAAGTTCACCAAAGGATGCCTGAGGGGGTTTCTGGGTAGAGAGAAACATTTTGTACGGGGAGGGGAATAATCCTGTACTCTCGTTAATTTGTGGGCCCGTAATCGCCTATTGTCTGGGAAGGGAAAATGACGATTTTGCCCAGGCTTGGCAAATTTTGCGGAATAAGAAGAAAGGAAAGAAGGGGGCCAAACGACCAGGGAACAGTCGTTTGGTCCGGGGCCTTCTGCATGGCTTGCTTTGGATACGAACTGACAGGTGCATTGTTTCCCAAGGACCCATAAGCTCGATAATCGCGAGGGGAAGAAAGCGTAATGCTCCTCCTGAGGAGTCTTTAATTGACTTTAGTTCGAAGAAGAGTTGCAGAGTGACTGTATTAGAAAAACCCGCCAAGTCCCGAGTCTCTCTCCAGTCTCTCTGTCTCTCTCTCCAGTCTCTCTTCAGTCTCTCTCCAGTCTCTCTCTCCAGCCTCTCTTCAGTCTCTCTCCAGTCTCTCTCTCCAGTCTCTCTTCAGTCTCTCTCCAGTCTCTCTCTCCAGTCTCTCTCTCCAGTCTCTCTCCAGTCCAAGCCGTAAACGGCTCGCTTAATCTTCCCCATTCGCCGAGCTTAATGAAAATATCTTATGACAGAACTGGAGTCCTTAATCAAATAAAGGGGGAAAACGTTTTATGTACCTCGTTAATGATTCATTCATTCAATGGGACGTAAAAGAACATCTCTTATGATTAATTGACCCTGCAATCTTTGAGAACTTTACCTTAATTAGCCCGTCTATATTTAGCCACTCTATCACTCAACAGACGGCAGAGGAAGATTGACTCTTGGCCTATGTCTGTCTTCTGTTCCCATAGGATTTCAGATGCCACCTCCTACCTCATTAACAATGTTCACATGACACATTTCGTTAGCGCTGTGGTTTTCCATCGAGCATCCACTCTCGCTGTTTCTAAACAAACATCAAATATGCACATCTGAGAGGCAGAGCTGCGCTTTCTTTTTCTCTCCGATGGTTGACCCTTTGAATGTGGACAGCCATAACACGACCCTTTGAATGTGGACAGCCATAACATGACCCTTTGAATGTGGACAGCCATAACACGACCCTTTGAATGTGGACAGCCATAACATGACCCTTTGAATGTGGACAGCCATAACACGACCCTTTGAATGTGGACAGCCATAACACGACCCTTTGAATGTGGACAGCCATAACACGACCCTTTGAATGTGGACAGCCATAACACGACCCTTTGAATGTGGACAGCCATAACACAACCCTTTGAATGTGGACAGCCATAACACGACCCTTTGAATGTGGACAGCCATAACACGACCCTTTGAATGTGGACAGCCATAACACGACCCTTTGAATGTGGACAGCCATAACACGACCCTTTGAATGTGGACAGCCATAACACGACCCTTTGAATGTGGACAGCCATAATACGACCCTTTGAATGTGGACAGCCATAACACAACCCTTTGAATGTGGACAGCCATAACACGTTCTTTCCCACAGTGCGTGTGAGCAGCGGGAGCAAGGAAAGGGCGTAATTTCTGTCCACATGACCAGTCAAATAAATCAATTGGTCACACCACTGGCGTGTACATATTTCATTTAGACAAAGTCAATGAGCTTTTGCCAGCCTTTTCATCCTGCTGCAGCGTGGCAGTAGCTTTATGCTGCAGCGTGGCAGTAGCTTTATGCTGCCAACGTGGCAGTAGCTTTATGCTGCAGCGTGGCAGTAGCTTTATGCTGCAGCGTGGCAGTAGCTTTATGCTGCAGCGTGGCAGTAGCTTTATGCTGCCAACGTGGCAGTAGCTTTATGCTGCGTTTCTATATCGTACACGTTTTTATTGATTTGACTTAGTGTGCACGCCTTATGCATTCTTCATGATACAGTGAGCTCTAAACGTATTGGGACACACCATTTCTGTTGTTGTTTTGCCCCCCTACTACAGCACTTTTAGAAAACAATAAGTATAAACAAACCATTTCACCTTCATGAAATAAAAGCAGAGCCCATATTTACACTAACTACGAGGTTAAAGTGCAGACTGTCCGATTTCATTTGAGGTTATTTTCATCCATATCGGGTGAAATTAGAAATGACAGCACTTTTTTGTACATAGTCCTCTCATTTTAGGGACCAAAAAGTATTGGGACAAAGTCACTTATATGTACAGTATGTGTATATATGTAGGCGATGATTACATCAAGCTTGTGACTCTACAAACTGGATGCATTTGCTGTTTGTTTTGACTGTGTTCAAGATGATTTTGTGCCCAATAGAAATGAATGGTAAATCATGTAATTGTGTCATTTTGGAGTCACTTTTATTGTAAGTCCGAATATGTTTCTAAACACGTCTACATTAATGTGGATGCTTGATACTTACAGTGCGTCCCCTTGGGCTCTGTGCTAAGTCTGTTAGCAAGGGGTCACATGTAATGCCACTGTCCCTCCACACCCATACCCATCCCACCCATGGGCCCTATGGGGAGAGAAGAGGGACACATTAGAGAGGTGTGAGTGAGGATGGGGGAAGAGAAGGGGGACAGAGATAAAGAGGACAAAGACATTATTTGGGTCAGTGAGGTGAGCTAATGCAAATATTGCAATGTGACCGGTCACACCTGGTCAAGACTGTGTCTCTGCAAGGTGGGGGGGCATGGGAGATAGGGTTAGTCAATTATACTGTGACAGGGGAGGGGGGAATGGGAACCAGTCAGGTCCATGGTGTGTGTTTGAGGGACTCAAAGGTTTGTGTGTGTGTGGTGTGTGCATGCGTGCGTGCATACGTGCATGTGTGTGTCTGGGATGTAGGAGTTAAGAGATAGGAGTCTTTACCAGGTGGTCTGATTCCCATGTGTGTCTGGCCGTCCATGACGAACCCTCCCATTGGTTGACCATCTGGGGTGTAGGGCCCTCCTCCAGTCACTGGCAAAAAAACACAGGCCGAGACAGAAGGAAATGCTAATTAGAATCTTGCATAAGTTTTAATTACCGGTGCGCCCCCATAAAACATCCCCCTCCCTTTCCTGGTTTGGTCTGTGCTCGTTATTCTCTCGCTATTATCCTCTAATTACAAGATTATTCCGTAGGTAATTTTCTTCATCAATAGGCTTAATTACTAACAAACGACTTTGTATGTAGTGGTAAGAGTTGTCCTTATGGCCTATGCTGTGAAAGAGCAACTTGATATCAGCAAATAGATTACTGTTCTGGCAACTAGAACATAATTACCTCAAATTACACAGTAGCACTGTAAATGGGAAATAAGTAACTTATAACAACTCTTTGACTCATTAAACACGCGTTTAAGCAAACCGGCTAACCATAATTACAGTACGTAATTAAGGAACTACTTTTCCACCAGGTTACTGGCATTTAACCCACTGTTCCTAGGCCGTCATTGAAAATAAGAATTTGTTCTTTAACTGACGTAGCTAGTTAAATAAAGGTATAAATAAATAAATAATAATAACAAATAACAAATCTGTCCACTATCACTTATGGGGCTCCCAAGTGGCGCAGCGGCACTGCATCTCAATGCAAGAGGTGTCACTACAGACACCCTGGTTCGAATCCATGCTGTATCACAACTGGCCTTGATTGTGAGTCCCATAGGGCAGCGCACAATTGGCCCAGTGTCTTCCGGGTTTGGCCGGTGTAGGCCGTCATTGTAAATAAGAATTTGTTCTTAACTGACCTTCGTAGTTAAATAAACATTTTATTAAATAAATGGAACAATTAGTGGTGGAGGAAGGATAAGACAGAACGGACTGATTCGGCTTTCTGTCTCCTTCATATCATAAAGTGTAGGCAGCCTCAGGTAGAGAAGCTGGTTCTGGTTACATGAGCCAGAGCAACAGTTCAAGCTCCTCGGTCCGTCTTTGAACTTTACAGAGTCCCCCTAATGCAACCCTAACCCCTAACCCTCATCACAGGTCATAAATTTTACAGCAGCTCCAAAACAAGGCATGTGCCAGGGGACTGCTCTGTATTTAGCAGAGAGGAAGAGGAAGAGAGGGAGAATGGGGAGCGAGAGAGAGAGAGAGAGAGAGACTAACAAAGTAAACCAAAGTCCTACTCCACAACTTTTTACAGTAGCCAATATGTGTTTTTTTTATCAAAAAGTTAAAATTCTGAAATTAAATTTCAATTTGTAAAAAAGCAAGGGAAAATAACTGGTCATATTTTAGCTTCAGTTTCACTTGGTCCTTGTTTTTTTTTTTTATCCAAGGTTAAACTTTCAGTGGACTAGCCAGTCAAATTGATGAGCAGCTTTGTCTGGGCTAATCCTCTGGGTTTTAGTGTCCCTTCACTCCCGTAGTTCGTTCGAAGTCCGTTCGTTCAGTTAAACACATTGAAGACCAGAAGGGGCAAGACTGGAGATAGTAGCAGGAGAAGTACACAGTTTTTGTTTTGTTAAAAAACAGATTCATTTATGTTTTAATTTATTTTTACATTTTGAGATGTTTTTATTTGATTAAAATCTAGATTTTTTTTTATGTATGTTGAACCTGTTATCTTGAAATAAATGTCTTGATGTTGACTTGAATTGAAACAACTTTACCACATGAATTGAAACCACTCAAATTTGACGGGAGACTTGCCTGCTCTATTGGACTGGTCGATCATGGGCTGTACTATTCTTCGTCTCGCGTTGATGAACCTGAAAGAGAGAGAATGAGGGAAGGAGGGGATGGGGGGAGGGCAGTGGAGGAGAGAGAAGACAGCAACACGTTATAAATGAGGCCTGGCGAGCAGCATATGATTTCAATGTACTGTTTTGGGACCACAGAGGAAAAGCATTCATTCGCTTTGGCGTTATGAGAAGAAAAAAATGATTGCTGTCAGCGATGGTTGCCTGACGTTGTCCAGGCATCTGGTCTACACTTCACTAAAAGAACATGGAAACCTCAACTTCCTCTTAAACTGTGTCTTTCAAAGAAAAAAATGACTTCTTGGACAGTAACTGTGATTCTTACCAAACCAAACACCTGGAATATCTATGAGTTCATAGCAAACTGACGCTGCTGGTGCAAGCATACACTTCTTTGATATCCACCAATACAGTAGACACTTGATATACTGTCTCTAAAAAGTCCAAAATATTTCATGTTACAGCAAAATTATATTTAGCTTTTCAATACATAAAATACACCAAGCACTAATAAAGTCCTCAAGTACTAGTATAGATTTTTAGTGTACCATCCCTTAGCACACATCCAAACAAAGCTCATACAACTAAATCTCTCTGCAGTGGGATAGCTTAGATGCATTACGGAATAGCTATGTTTGCAGAGTGTTGTCCTACATTCATACACGTCCCCTCAAAGTATAATTGTGCTCTTGAAAGCCATCATTCTGGTATGCATGATCCCTAACCTTCGACCCTGGCGGCCCCGTGACCCGGCGCCCTCGGCAGAGGAGCACTCTGGTCTTGCTCAGCCTAAAGCTTTGTGAACCCGCCCCGTGACCCCTGCCGACCCGGGGAGTGAAAGCTCAGTGGTTCCAACTTGATTTATGTCCCTCTGCCTTTTTACCCCTGGTGGAATGGTTCCATTTCATCTTTTTCTTCTTCTTCAAAAAAGAGAGAAGCGAAAAGGGGAGGAACAGGTTTCCTTTTCAGGAAAACAAAAGCCACAACACTCCTTTCAGCAGGGCCCAAAAAAAGGCAGAAGCAGGGGGCGGGAGGGGGGTGGAGTAGTGGGAGGAGGAGTGGAGGGGCATAGATGAGGGGGAGAGGAAGATACTAAGAGAGAAGTGCGGAAAAGAGGCCCAAACTGAACTAGAAAACCGAGTCATATGATGAAGCCTATCTAAAGCCGCATGCTTTTTGCAGTGTAATAACATACTGTGTATCTATCAGGCAATAAAAGGTGGCTATTAGGTGATGTTTTGGATGATAGAACCATAAAAATAAAGGGGAACCAATTACTTTAATTTCAACAAAGCTTTGACAAATGAGGCGCAAAGTCCCTTAGGCCAGAGTGCTTCCACAAAAACCACAAGAAGGACATATCCTTGATGATACTGTGACGAATCATGGTGGGGAGCACAGGGGGTGTGTGTAGTGTTAGGGGTCTCAAAAGGAGAGAGAGATAGAGGGAGAGAGAGGGGTGGAGAGGCTGTGGGGCGCTCTGTTGTGTGGGAGCCCGGCCGCCACCACACACCCCCTAGCTCCGCCTTTTAAGCAGCCAATGAAAGGGGGAACAGAGCGCCATGCGGCGGGCCCAAGGCTGCGTCCTCTGTTAGGGAGTTAAAAGTTTCACCCCTGCGCGAACCCTTCACACCATGGGACTGCGTTTATGTCCCTGCTTTAGCCCTCCGCTTCCCACCGCACAATAAGTGTGACTATCCACCCCTCTCTGGCTCCCACTCCCACAATGGAGGCCTATTCTTCTGGCTAGACGTGTCGTAAAAACACTCCACTTTTGAAAAACGTTGTTTTTCCGAAGAAAAACATTGTTTTACGACGGCTTTGTGTGATATGAACTTGTATGCTTAGCGTGTAGTGAAGTAAGCACCTATAGTAGGCACTTCTAGATACAGCCAGGGTATCCACAATAGGTTTGGGGTCAATTCCATTTAAATTCAATCATCTCAGGAACTATTGCATTGAAAAGCCTTCACTTTACTTTCACTTCCTGAATTGAATAAATTGAAATGGAATTGACCCCAACCCTGATCCACCTTTTTACAAATACTACCTCACCACCAAGCACCATCACATTTACACATAAAAACACAGCCCGTAAAACATTTTTTGTTTAAAGGAATGCGCTCAAGAAAGAACAACCCCAACAACTGAAATATCCTCCTTTATCTAATTTGTTGCGGTGGCATCTGTTCTCGTCCACTGCAGGCTGCAGAGCTGGAGCCTCAGCACGGTGAAACGCTTCTCCTGTGAGGATTAAAATAAACGAGCGCTCCCCTCCAGTCTGGGCTCCCCTGGTCGTAAAATGGCCCCTAAACCCGCATCCCGGGGTGTCATTCTCAGGTCACCTTCCCCCTAACCCCCCCTCCCCTCCCCCTCGGTCCCCCCAACTCCCCCCTTGCACGCCCACCCTTGGGTGTTTGAATAAACCAGTCCAGCTGTTTGCCATGAAAACGCCATTGACATCAATCCCCCCCCCCCCCCTTCTCACCTGTTCCAATCAGCACATGGCCCTGTTATGAGGTGGGGGGGGACTTAAACGCCTCGGCAACTTCTCCACAACCTCTCGGCAACCTATCCTACTGCACTTAGAATGTGACTGACAAACGAGCCCATGCATGTACAGTATCTTCAAAGCACTAACAGCAATGTCAATTGAAGGATGACTATGCAATGCGTGTGTAGGTCGAGGAAATGGACTGTTCTGCTGCTACATTTATAGCAGTGGTGTAAAGTACTTAAAGTAAAATGACTTGAAAGTACGACTTAGTTTTTTTGTGTTATCTGTACTTTACTTTTCTATTTCTATTTTTGACAACTTCTACTTCTACTTCACCACATTCCTAATGAAAATAATGTACTTTTTACTCCATACATTATTTCCCCCTGACACCCAAAAGTACATGTTACATTTTTAATGCTTAACAGCACAGGAAAATGGTCCAATTCACACAGTTATCAAGAGACCATTCATGGTCATCCCTACTGCCACTGATCTGTGGACTCACTAAACACACATGCTTTGTTTGTAAATGATGTTGGAGTGTTGGAGTGTTGGAGTGTGCCCCTGGCTATCCATAATAATAAAAAACAAGAAAATGGTGCCGCCTGGTTTGGTTAATACAGTATATGGAATTTGAAATGATTTATACTTAAGTATATTTTTTACCAAATACTTTTAGACTTTTACTCAAATACTATTTCACTGGGTGACTTCCACTTTTACTTCAGTCATTTTCTATTAAGGCATCTTGACTTCAACTAAAGTATGACAATTGGGTACTTTTTCCACGACCGATTTAGATTCATAAGTTCCAGAGAGGGCCGAAAAAACATGAGCGCCAGCCGCTGAGTTGAGAGGCCAAACGGCTCTGAATTCCTTCACACACTCTGCCGGAATCTCTGTAACATTCCACCGCAGCCGGCGATCTGAAGAACAGTACTTGTGTGTATGTATGTGTGAACGTGTGTGTGCAGCGTGTGCCAGCGTGCTTGTACACATACATACGTTCCTACGCGCATACATGCATGTGTCTGTGCATGTCTGTGTGTCTGTGTGTGATTCAAAGGTTGGTGCTTTTAACGAAGAGGACATACTTGGGGGTCGCTCGTAATTCCCCACGGCAACATTAGGCTCTGTTGTTGAACAGTGGGAGGCCATTACCTCATCGCTAAACCCGACCCCCCCCCCCCCCCCCCTTACACCCCTCGGTGGGCACTTCTCGCCAAACTCAGAGGAGTGTTTCCATTAACTAAACTGTGAACCCGCCACCTCTCCACACACAGACAGACACACACACACATACTGGTACATAGAAATACAGATATATGCGTGCACACACACATACGCGCACAAGTTCATTTAAAAGCATATATGGGAGAAACACCAAAAGCAAAGTTGGCTAAACTTGCGAATTCATTTGTATTTCTCAGCATAATACAAGAGAAAACCCTGGACTCCCTCTGAAAATCAGCTTGTCAGCCAAGTTACCACGGTAACAGACAAATAATAGTTGACACAATATTAGAATCGCTGTTACATTAATAGCAGGAGAAGTCATCAATCTCCGTCAAATGAAACAACATTTCCCATACCTCACCACTCACCCCCCATCTAGAATGTGCATCCTATCTGCCCCTCTTTTTAGATTCTTCCTCTCCCTCCATTCCCCACCCCACCTCTCCCACACCCCTGATTCCCATGGGACCCGTGTGGTACCACTACCTGCATGCTAGGTTGAGCAGCTAAGCAACACCTCCGAGAGCCTATCCTGATTCTCTCCCTAATGGCACGCAATTCCCTAGTGCACAACTTTTGACCAGAGCCTGTGGGGCACTGGTCAAAAGTAGTGTATGGTGCACTGGTCAAAAGTAGTGTATGATGCACTGGTCAAAAGTAGTGCCCTATAAAGGGAATAGGGTGCCATTTGGAACATATAAATGTTTCACGACCTCACTGTCCTTGAAAGAGGAAAAGTGTGCAGCTGAGTGTGCACTAGCATCAAGCTGGGATCTCTTCTCTACCTGGCTACAGCACATGTCCTTTCTGTATGAGTTTTGAAACAGAGTGAAACGGGAAGGTACTACTGTGAACTGTCCAATAACAAAATGTAGCAGATTTTCTTTTTCCGTTGTAAGACATATTTCTACGGTGTGCCCAACTGAACAGGACCCAGGCAGGTAAAAGTGCTGATTGCAGCTGAGTGTGCAGGAACATGCTGGGTTCTCATCTCTACCTGGCTACAGCACCTGGCCTCTCTGTGTGAGCCATTACCTTCCGCCCAATAACCATGGCAGGGTGGCACACCGCGGGCCATCTTCACTAGTTTTTGATAATATTACTGCACTGTTCAGGGAAGAGCGAGTTTGAGATTTCAGATCTGATCTTTGTGGCACATGTATTTATATACACTGCTCAAAACAATAAAGGGAACACTAAAATAACACATCCTAGATCTGAATGAATGAAATATTCTTATTAAATACTTTTTTCTTTACATAGTTGAATGTGCTGACAACAAAATTACACAAAAATTATCAATGGAAATCAAATTTATCAACCCATGGAGGTCTGGATTTGGAGTCACACTCAAAATTAAAGTGGAAAACCACACTACAGGCTGATCCAACTTTGATGCAATGTCCTTAAAACAAGTCAAAATGAGGCTCAGTAGTGTGTGTGGCCTCCACGTGCCTGTATGACCTCCCTACAACGCCTGGGCATGCTCCTGGTGAGGTGGCGGATGGTCTCCTGAGGGATCTCCTCCCAGACCTGGACTAAAGCATCCGCCAACTCCTGGACAGTCTGTGGTGTAATGTGGCATTGGTGGATGGAGCGAGACATGATGTCCCAGATGTGCTCAATTGGATTCAGGTCTGGGGAACGGGCGGGCCAGTCCATAGCATCAATGCCTTCCTCTTGCAGGAACTGCTGACACACTCCAGCCACATGAGGTCTAGCATTGTCTTGCATTAGGAGGAACCCAGGGCCAACCGCACCAGCATATGGTCTCACAAGGGGTCTGAGGATCTCATCTCGGTACCTAATGGCAGTCAGGCTACCTCTGGCGAGCACATGGAGGGCTGTGCGGCCCCCCAAAGAACATCACTGCTCTAGAGGAGATCTGCATGGAAGAATGGGCCAAAATACCAGCAACAGTGTGTGAAAACCTTGTGAAGACTTACAGAAAACATTTGACCTCTGTCATTGCCAAAAAAGGGTATATAACAGAGTATTGAGATAAACTTTTTTATTGACCAAATACTTATTTTCCACCATAATTTGCAAATAAATTCATTAAAAATCCTACAATGTGATTTTCAGGATTTTCCCCCCTCATTTTGTCTGTCATAGTTGAAGTGTACTACCTATGATGAAAATTACAGGCCTCTCTCATCTTTTTAAGTGGGAGAACATGCACAATTGGTGGCTGACTAAATACTTTTTTGCCCCACTGTAGTTACATGTAGTCATGGCTCTATTTAGTACTGTGGGCCTCCAATAGTCTGTCCTGGACTTGGGCACTGTGAATAGACCTCTGGTGGCATGTCTTGTGGGGTATGCATGGGTGTCTGAGCTGTGTGCTAGTAGTTTTAAAATACAGCTGCATTCAACATGTTAATACTTCTCACAAATACAAGTAATGATGAAGTCAATCTCTCCTCTACTTTGGTCCAGGAGAGATTGACATGCATATTATAAATGTTCTATGTGGCTCTCTGTGTACATTTAAGGGCCAGTTGTGCTGCCCTGTTCTGGGCCAACTGTAAGTCCCTCTTTGTGGTACCTGACCACAGAGCTGAACTGTAGTCCAGGTGCGACAAAACTAGGGCCTGTAGGACCTGCCATGTTGATAGCGTTGTTAAGAAGGCAGAGCACCGATTTATTATGGACAGACCTCTCCCCATCTTAGCTACTGTTGCATCTATATGTTTTGACCATGACAGTTTACAATCCAGGGGTACTCCAAGCAGTTTAGTCTCCTCAACTTGCTCAATTTCCATATTATGCATTACAAATTTTAATTGAGGTTTAGGGTTTAGTGAATGATTTGTCCCAAATACAATGCCATTAGTTTTTGAAATAATTAGGACTAACTTACATATTTCTTGCCACATATTCTGAAACTGACTGCAGTTCTTTGTTAAGTGTTGCAGTCATTTCAGTCGCTGTAGTAGCTGACGTGTATAGTGTTGAGTCATCAGCATACATAGACACACAGGCTTTACTCAGAGCCAGTGGTAGGTCATTAGTGAAGATTTTAAAAGTAAGAAGCCTAGACAGCTGCCCTGGGGAATGCCTGACTTTACCTGGATTATGATGGAGAGGGTTCCATTAAAGAACACCCTTTGTGTTCTGTTAAGACAGGTAACTCTCGATACACAATATAGCATGAGATGTAAATCCATAACACATACATTTTTCCAGCAGACAGAATATGATTGATAATGTCAAAGCTGCACTGAAATCTTACAAAACAGCTCCCACAATCTTTATATTATACATTTCTCCCAGACAATCATCAGTCATTCGTTTAAGTGACGTACATGTCAAATGCCCTTCCCTATAAGCGTGCCGAAAATATGTTAATTTCTTTACTGTGAAATGGTAACAGATTGATTGGTCGGTTGTTTGAGCCAGTAAAGGGTGCTTTGCTATTATTGGTAGCAGAATTAATTGTGCTTCCCTCCAGGCCTGAGGGCACACCCTTTCCTGTAGGCTTAGATTGAAGAGATGGCAAAGAGGAGTGGAAAAACAGTCTGCTATCATCCTCAGTAGTTTTCCATCCAAGATGTCAGACCCAGGTGGCTTGTCATTGCTGATAGACAACAATTCTATTTTCACCTCTTCCACACTCATTTTACAGAATAAAAAATGTCAATAGTTGTCTTTCATTATTTGTTCAGTTATGCATGGATGTGTAGGTTCAGAATTTGTGGTTGGCATGTCATGCCTAAGTTTACTAGTCTAGCCAATGAAATAATCATTAAAGTATCAATGGGTCATGAAAATATCAATGGGTTTTGTGATGAATGAGCCATCTGATTCAATGAATGGGGCCGAGTTTGTCTTTTTGCCCAAAATTTAATTTAAGGTGCTCCAAAGCTTTTTCCTATCATTCTTTATATAATTTATCTTTGATTCATAGTACAGTGTCTTCTTATTTTTGTTCCGTTTAGTCACATGATTTCTCAATTTACAGTTTATTTCCCAATCGGCTGTACAGCCAGACTTATTTGCCATTCCTTTAGCCTCATCCCTCTCAACCATACAATTTTTCAATTCCTCATTATTAACCATTTTTACAGTCATTTTCTTAATGGGTGCATACTTATTAGTAACTGGAATAAGCAATTTTATAAATGTGTCAAGTGCAGTGTCTGGTTGCTCCTCATTAAACAGCAAATATTCTTTACATATATGTATGACCTCTTATACACTATATTAGGCCCAGCCTTTGGAACTTTGTTTTTCCTAGGTATAGCTACTATATTATGATCATTACATCTGATGGATTTGGATACTGCTTCATAGCAGATTTCTCCAGCATTAGTAAAGATGTGATCAATACATGTGGATGATTTCATACCTTTGAATTCCACACGGGCTCCCGAGTGGCAGAGCGGTCTAAGGCACTGCATCTTAGTGCTAGAGGTGTCACTACAGTCAGGTTGAATCCAGGCTGTATCACAACCGGCCGTGATTGGGAGTCCCATAGGGTGGCGCACAATTGGCCCAGCATCGTCCGGATTTTCATGGTGTAGGCAGTCATTGTAAATAAAAATGTGTTCTTAACTGACTTGCCTAGTTAAATAAAGGTTAAATAAAATAAAGAAATATTTTTTTTTTGTAAATAACCTGGTAGGTTGACTGACAACCTGAACCAGGTTGCAGGCACTGGTTACAGTTTTAATATTTTTCTTGAGTGAACTGCCTGATGGAAGCCAGTCAATATTTACATCACACAAAAAAATAGACCTCTCTGTGGATATCACATACATTATCAAGCATTTCTCACATATTATCCAGATACTGACTGTTAGCACTTGGTGGTCTATAGCAGCTTCCCACCAGAATGGGCTTTAGTTGAGGCTGGTGAACCTGTAGCCATATTACTTCAACAGCATTTGACATGAGATCCTCTCTAAGCTTTACAGGAATATGACTCTGGACATAAACGGCAACACCTCCACCATTGGCATTCCTGTTTCTTCTGAAGATTGAAACCATGTATTGCTTACCACTGTATAATTAAAGGTATTACCTAAGTGAGTTTCAGAGATAGTCAGTATATGAATGTTATCTGTTACTAGCAAATTATTGATTTCATGAACCTTGTTCCAGATTCAGATTCAGAGTGTTTAATAGTAATATGTACAGGGTTGCCAGTGTGATTGCAGGGTACAGTAAAAATCGTAGGCTTCGAGCTTCAACATGCAGGACTAAGTGAAATAAAATAATGAAAATGGTCATAAAAAACAACAATAGAAATAGCACTATATACATAATAACAACTGTGGCAGTGATGACTAAACAAATGTCCATTGGGGTGGAGGTTGAGTAAAGGCTATTGAGGGGTTGTGGTGGGATGGAATGACCACCGGGGAGCACCATGACTATTGACTGAAATAAAAACAACACAAATTGTAATGAAAAAAGTGATAATATACATTAACAACTGCTATAGTGATGAATGCCCTTGGGGTAGGCTATATGTTAATCTGGGCTGTTTTTAGCACTTTTCTGAGATTCGTGATTGTTTTTATTACTTTACTGGGAGGCTTATCAGAGGTAGACATGACAGTGATATTTATGTCTGAGCTGATAGTGCAGGCTGAGCTGCACACAGTGGACTTCCAACTAGGGCAAACCACCTCAGTGCTAATAGTATAACTCCGGTTCATAGGCAAATGATTACTGCAGACAATAGCTGTAGGATTGACAGAGGATTGTTCTGTGGGTATTTATTTTGACAGATGCATATAGGGAAATACTGTGCATAGTGCATGCATATAGGGAAATACTGTGCATAGTGCATGCATATATTAAATACTGTGCATAGTGCATGCATTTAAAGGCTAAACAGTAGTTGGAATGGTGTAGAGTTATACCATAAACCATTGATTGCATTTTCTGTATTCTGTATTTGCTCATGTATATTGCTGTGTATATTTGCCTAGGCTAGTGTTCAATTGGATAGGATGTCTGTACATCTGTACATGTCAAGATTGAGATTTCTCATATAGTGGTTGAATCATCATTCTTGTCTACGTTTTGCCTCCATAACCAGACAGAATTAAACACGTTGCAGGCTACTACCTCATACTTCATTAATAACTGTGGATATTTATTCATAAAATAGATCAAAGTACAGTGAAATGTCCTACTTTCTTCTTTCAGATTAGTAAATACTGTAGTAAATGCATCCCGCACCACTGAACTATTATACAGGTTTCCTCTCATTCCAATTAACTGAAGCCAACAGACTGTAAGGGGGATATTTTCAGTCGGGTGTTCCCAGAGGAATGAATCATTCAAATCATTAGACCCAGGTTGCCTGGGTTGGGGTAAACTAACTAAGTCTGCATCCCAAACGGCATCCTATTCCCTATATAGTGCACTACGTTTGACCAGAGCCCTATGGGAAATAGGGTGCCATTTGGGCCATAACCAAAGAATTACTGCCATGTAAACACATGCAGACACCAAACAACCCCAATCCAACTCACCAATTGTTGACTTGTAGGATCGTTAACCCCGTGTCCTGGGCCAGTTGTTTCTTCTGCTCTTCCGAAGGGTAAGGATGCTGTTTCAACGAGAAAAAGAGAAATACAGAACATATAAATATAAAGGAAATAGTAACTGAAAGAAAACAAAAACAAAAAACATATTTTGTGTTGTTTGTGTTGTTGTGCCTAAAAGCAGCGCCGGCTAATTAGCGTGAACAAACGGAGGTGTGGCTCCAAAGACTCATTAGGGCAATATGAAATGGAGCATAATTAATGGTGTGTGTGTGTGTGTGTGTGTGTGTGTGTGTGTGTGTGTGTGTGTGTGTGTGTGTGTGTGTGTGTGTGTGTGTGTGTGTGTGTGTGTGTGTGTGTGTGTGAGCCAATTAAAGAGTTTAGCCGAGTGGAGAAACAGCTACATTAATTATGTGTGTTATTGGTGCTTTGCACATGCGCACATGCACACACACGCACACACACAAAAGCTCCTGATACGCCCTAGAGTAGGTTGAGCTGGTTATGTTAGCGGTGGGGGGATATAGATACAGGCGTGTGGAGTGTGTGTGTGTACTTGGGTGTAGAGATGGGAGTGTAAGTCACACGGGAAGAATCCCAATGCATTTAACAGCGCTCCCTGTTCTATTTACTTTCCCCTCCTACTCCCTAATCTGAAAGAACTGGATAGGCGAGCACTACGTCAGTAACTAAAACAAGACCTCTCAAGTCAGTGAGAATACGGGAGCTAGGATATAGGAAATGAGCTCAAACTGTGGATTGACCATAAGAGGAAAAGGTCCAAACATCTACTGTCCCAACGCTTCATAACATTGAATGTTATTGAACATTAGAAATCAGACAACCACTGTGAACAGTTCAAACCATCTGAGATGCCAAACACCCGCAGGCCAATTCCACATAGGCACAAAGGTAGAAATGACACGCTTTACACCTGGAGAATATTTATCTACCACATCCTTTTTCTGTGGCGACAGGGAGAGGGTCTTTGGTGTTACTGAGTTATTATCTTCACCGCTGAATCAATTGGTAATTGTTGCCTCGCCCTCTTGTTTCCATGTGATTTGATTGTAGGTAATTGGCCTAAACGGTGTCACGCCTTGGTCTTAGTATTTTGTGTTTTCTTTAATTATTTGGTCAGGCCAGGGTGTGACATGGGTTATTGTGGTGTGTTTTTGTCTTAGGGGTTTTGTGGGGTGTCTACGTAGTCTATGGCTGCCTGAGGCGGTTCTCAATCAGAGTCAGGTGATTATCGTTGTCTCTGATTGGGAACCATATTTAGGCAGCCATATTCTGTGAGTGTTTTCGTGGGTGATTGTTCCTGTCTCAGTGTGTTTGTATTCACCAGATAGGCTGTATAGGTTTTCACATTTTCCGTTTGTTGTTTTTGTATTGTTCGTGTTTCATCATTCATTAAAGATGTATTGAATTAACCACGCTACATTTTGGTCCGACTCTCCTTCGACGGAAGAAAGCCGTTACAGAATCACCCACCACACATGGACCAAGCAGCGTGGTAACAGGCAGCGACAGCAGGAGCAGCGAAAGGAGGAATGGACATGGGAGGACGTTATGGACAGCAGGAGTATGGAGTATACGACGTGGGAGGAAATAGACAGGTGGGCGGTCGACCCAGAGAGAGTGCCGGAGCCCGCCTGGGATTCGCTGGAGCAGTGCGAAGAGGGCTATAGGAGAATGGAGTCGAAGAGAAAGACACGGCGGCGCAGAAAGAAACCCAAAAGTCAACCCCAGAAATGTATTGGGGGGAGGCTCAGGGAGAGAGTGGCAGAGTCAGGAGTCAGACCTGAGCCAACTCTCCCTGTTAATCGTGAGGAGCAGCGATCAAAGGACTTCTGGACTTGGGAGGAGATATTGGACGGAAAAGGACCCTGGGCTCAGCCTGGAGAATATCGGAGAGGCGCTTGGAATGAGGAGGCAGCACGGCGACGCGGATAGAAGCCTGAGAGTCGGCCCCAAAAATGTATTGGGGGGGGCTTACAGGGAGTATGGCTATGCCAGGTAGGATACCTGCGCAAACTCCCTGTGCTTACCGGGGGGCTAGAGAGACCGGGCAGGCACCGTGTTATGCTATGGAGCGCACAGTGTTTCCAGTGCGGGTGCATAGCCCGGTGCGGTTCATACCAGCTCTTCGTATTGGCCGGGCTAGAGTGGGCATCGAGCCAGGTAAGGTTGGGCAGGCTCGGTGCTCAAGAGCTCCAGTGCGCCTGCACGGTCCGGTCTATCCAGAGCCACCTCCAAACACCAGTCCGCCGGTGGCAGCTCCCCGCACCAGGCTTCCTGGGCGTGTCCTCGATCCAGTACCACCAGTTCCAGCACCACGCACCAGGCCTTCAGTGTGCGTCGCCTGTTCAGCACAGCCAGAGCCTTCCTTCCCTCTAGCGCTGTCGGAGCCTCCCGCCTGTTCAGCGCAGCCAGCGTTTTCCTCCTCTCCTGCGCTGTCGGAGTCTCCCGCCTGTTCAGCGCTTCCAGAGCCTTCCTCCTCTACAGCGCTGCCGGAGCCTCCTGCCTGTTCGGAGCAGCCTGAGCTGCCAGACTGCATGGAGCAGCCAGAGCTGCCAGTCTGCATGGAGCAGCCAGAGCTGCCAGTCTGCATGGAGCAGCCAGAGCTGTCAGGTTGCATTGAGCAGCCAGAGCTGCCAGTCTGAATAGAGCAGCCAGAGATGCCAGTCTGCATGGAGCTGCCAGTCTGCATAGTGCAGCCAGAGCTGCCAGTCTGCATGGAGCTGCCAGTCTGCATAGTGCAGCCAGAGATGCCAGTCTGCATGGAGTCGCCAGTCTGCATAGAGCAGCCAGAGATGTCAGTCTGCATAGAGCAGCCAGAGCTGCCAGTCTGCATGGAGCAGCCAGAGCTGCCAGTCTGCATGGAGCAGCCAGAGCTGCCAGTCTGCATGGAGCAGCCAGAGCAGCTAGATTCTGCCAGTCAACCAGACTCTTCCAGATCTGCCAGTCAACCAGACTCTTCCAGATCCGCCAGCCAGCCAGGATCTGCCAAAGCCAACTACCTGCCTGAGCTTCCTCTCAGTGCTGAGCTTCCTCTCAGTGCTGAGCTTGCTCTCAGTGCTGGGCTTCCTCTCAGTGCTGGGCTTCCTCTCAGTGCTGGGCTTCCCATCAGTGCTGGGCTTCCACTCAGTGCTGGGCTTCCCCTCAGTGCTGAGCTGCCCCTCAGTCCCGAGCTGCCCCTCAGTCCCGAGCTTCCCCTCAGTCCCGAGCTTCCCTTCAGTCCCGAGCTACCCCTCAGTCCCGAGCTGCCTCAGTCCCGAGCTGCCCCTCAGTCCCGAGCTGCCCCTCAGTCAGGAGCTGCCCCTCAGTCCAGTGGGGTTCTGGGTGAGGACTATTAGGCCATGGTCGGCGGCGAGGGTGGATTATCCCAGGACGCGAGGGGGAGGAACTATGACATTTATGGAGTGGGGTCCACGTCCCGAGCCGGAGCCGCCACCATGGACAGACGCCCACCCGGGCCCTCCCTATGGTTTTGAGGTGCGTCCGGGAGTCCGCACCTTGGTCTTAGTATTTTGTGTTTTCTTTAATTATTTGGTCAGGCCCGGGTGTGACATGGGTTATTGTGGTGTGTTTTTGGCTGCCTGAGGCAGTTCTCAATCAGAGTCAGGTGATTATCGTTGTCTCTGATTGGGAACCATATTTAGGCAGCCATATTCTGTGAGTGTTTTCGTGGGTGATTGTTCCTGTCTCAGTGTGTTTGTATTCACCAGATAGGCTGTATAGGTTTTCACATTTTCCGTTTGTTGTTTTTGTATTGTTCGTGTTTCATCATTCATGAAAGATGTATCGAATTAACCACGCTGCATTTTGGTCCTACTCTCCTTCGACGGAAGAATGCCGTTACAAACGGAGTCTAATTCGCCACAGAAAGTGATCATCTCGGTGTCGCCTCATCAAATTGTCCCTCACTGTCTGCCGGACATGTTCCATGTTCCTCCCAGTGGCCTTTGTTGGATGATTCTAGCAATTAACAGAAGGGAAAATAGCAGCAAAACATTTATGAGAAAATGTGAAAAACTCGCCTTGAACCAATCTCTACAAAGACATTCAGAAGGAAAAACAAGTTAAGATACCGTAACATCTTCCCAGAACACAAAAGTGAAAGCACAGTCACACGCACACACACACATGCACACGTGAGCGCGCACACACACACACACACACACACACACACACACACACACACACACACACACACACATAAGAATGGCTGGTAACCTCAGGCCTAATTTCAGAGTTTCCACTCCGGGACCTAATCCCGACCCACCCGCTCATTATGAATTATAATCCTGTTAGCGAGGACTAGAAGCTCTAACCGTCCCAGAGTTAAGGCGGGCTATCTCCAACCCTGTAATCAGCACTGAGGCCTGGGTCCTGTTCAGTAGGGCACACTGTAGCAAAAGGATTTGCAACAAAAAACATAAAATATGTGTTCCTATTGGAGTTCAGTACCACCCCTTTTTGCTCTGTTTTAAAGTTAAAGTTTTCTCCCTATAGGACATGACCCTTGGCTCTGACACGAGGAAGATAAAGTTGCCTCTCAACGCTGATCCAAAGTCAGTTTGTGATTTTTCACTGTAACGGTTACCGTTAGGATTTATAGCATTTAAAGCTGATCCTAGATTTGTGCCTATAGGGACATTATACTCTGAGCACTCTGACATGGGTGGCGACACAGATCTGCTACCAGCTAGCAGCCACGCCATGCTCAGGCAAGAACTGCGCTCTAGCATGCTGGGACAGATCGAAACCATGCCTTCCGGGTGAATGGCTAACTGACATCAAATCTCCAATGAGACGGAGGACACCAACAGCAACAAAGTAGTGCAGATCAACACAAATATCTGGGGGAAACAGAGCTGGGCTAAGGCTTAGCTCAAACAACTAACCTGAAAATGAATGGAATTTGGCTTAGCTTCGAAAGAATTTACCTGAAAATTAGCCTAACTTAGCTTAGAATTCCAAACAACTGACTCTACCTGAAACTGAAAGTACCTTGTCTTATCTTTCAAGCAACTGGCTTTTAAAAACAACTAACTCTACCTGAAAATGAAAACTTGGCCTAGTTTCCAAAACAACTAACTTTACCTGAAAATGAATGTAACTTGGCCTAGTTTCCAAAACAACTGACTCTACCTGAAAATGAATGTCACTTTATTTCAACTATTAGCATGGAATACTACAACTATCAACAGTCAACAGGCCTCTATGTCCCTCCCTCTCCCACTCCACTTCCAGCCAGCCTGACCACTCTGAGAGGAATACCCCGTCGCCATGCCTTTCAGCACCACATTAACAGCAACAGAGGGAAGCATAATCAACCAGGTCGATCCTAGCAGGCAGGTCTAAACACATCAAATGGAAAGGGGGCTTTACTGTCAAACTAGCAAGAGAGTCGGTGTTGGAGGGGTGTTGGTTAGAGGAGGTAGTAAACACACACAAGCATATGTGCGAGAATACGCACAATGCCGTACGCACTCACACATACACACATGGACATACTGTACACATACGCACACACACACACGCACATCATACACTCTTCCACTCTCCTACAACGCAATACACTACAACTCATATAGTGGGCCCTGACTTGCCTGGTGTCGACCACTAAGTGGCTGCCGCTGGGCTGTGGGTTGTGAAGCAGCCTAGGTGGTGACAGGCCAGCTGAACCAGTCTCCCACCAGCCTCCCACCTAGCAGCCAGCCAGCCAGGCAGGCAGGCAACCAGGCAGGCCAATGAAGGCCTTAAACAGGGCCCAAAGCCCCAGGCTACATTCCTCTGCTGCTAGCCCCAGCGATGGAGCGCGCCAACCAACCCCCCCCCCCCCAAACAAGGGCCTCTAATGAGTGGGAGTACCTACTACTGACCAATCTCATTAGTAAACGGCAGTAACAGAATACGTGGCATTTCACGGCAATGGGGTAAGAGGGGAGGCAGGGGGGCTTGCCACTCTGTTCCACACCTGCTGGGTGGAGGGAAGGGTTGCTGTGAGCAAATGGGGGTTTGAGCTGCGAGCTCTTTGAGTTCACGACTGAACGATCAGACCGGGCCAATTCAGGAGACGTTTTGGGAGGGTGATTATGTTGTTTACTGGACCAGTAAACCTGTTAGGAGGTTGTAATTACTCCTCATTTGGAGTGAGGAGCTGCTCAGAGGGCGGTTGGTCCGGCACACCCACAACCTGACACAGCTGAGTAGGACGGGGCGAGAGGTGAGAGGTGAGCGTTGAGAAGAGCGGATAAATAGCGGAGGGTAAACGTACTGTATCTGAACCAAACTTAAGCACCTATTCCGGGAAATGACCCATTTTTTTTTACTTGATTTTTGTCATCTCGATCTGCAGAGTTCACCCACCTTTATTTAACACTGCATCCCTAGAGGGATCCCTAGCTTTAGATGGGATGTAATTGAACTACAGTAAGGCTAAATACTTCCAAAAGCATCCAATGTGTGTCCGGCTGCTATTGGGAAAAGCAATCAAGACAGAACGTGAATTGCAGAGCAACACCACACTGCACCAACGGGTCAGGTTTAACTGCAGAACTCTTCTCCAATGCACCCCCTATCAAACTAAAGCTTCCCCCATTCACTGTGTAGTGCCATCTGCCAATCTCCTCCAATCTCCTCTGTCCATCAGCCCACTTCTCCTCACTTCATTATTTGTTCGGATCTAAACACATTTACCTTGTCAGAGAAAAAGGCCCCGGCCAGTGATGTATGTGACCACATGCTGGACTTCTGGGGAGGTCAATAAAAGCGACCCCCGCTGGGCGCTGAGTCCCAAGCCCCTGGAGGTCCCTGGGGGCCTGTCAAAAAGGTAATGGATGATGTTTTCACTGCAGGGTGAGGGACCCAGAGAAAGAGCGAAGACCATGCCCTGACACAATGGGGCGCCAGCATTGGATAAATGAACTCAGATGCCCCACAGGTCTCCTAAAAATACCATGTTTGGCTGCCCCTTCTTTCTGCTCCTCCCTTCTTTGTGTGTGTCTCAAATGGTACCCTATTCCCTACATAGTGCACTACTTTTGGCCAAAGCCCTATGGGCTTGTAGTGCACTATGTAGGGAATGGGATTGCCACTGACTCCAATAATCGTCTTCTCATTACTTCCAAATATTTCCCTGGAACTCAAATAACTCAAATGGGCATCGAGAACAGAGGAACTAAACGAAAGGTTTAAAAACAGTGGCGAGAAGAACTTCAGATATTGCTACCCCAACAAAGGGGCGCATTCAGCTAAAAAGAGAAGGACATATTTTTAGTCTGAGAGGCCGAGACGCGATTATACACCATGTGTAATGTTCTTTATTCTTTAATTGGGTGGCGCCAACGATTCTGAGTGCTTGCTTGGATAGAATTAAGGAATAATCAGGAACCGTAAGCCCGGGGACTAAATTGAATTTACAAATATGAATATGGATGGATTGATTCGTCACACGTACATGAGTGGCGCTAGTCGGGGTGGTTTGGGGGTGGGGGGGAGGACAGTAAATACACAGTGTGTATAGGGAAGCCCAGGGACTTTTTGGGTGGGCAGGAGAGACCAGGCCATAGTAAATTTGTAATTTGTATCATTGCATGTCCCCGATCTAATGACATCAGGGCAAGACCGCATTATAAATGTGCCTTTGGGTAGACGGGGGGAGGGGGAACGGGGAGGGGGATGGGGTTGGCTGGCTACCGTTGGCATGGGACAGGGATTCCCTGCCAAGGGGTATAGGCTGCTGTGTGGCACACCACAGTTTGCTATGGGTGATTGGCACGTCAACGTCCAAGGTGGCTCTGGCAACAAACAACCAATGACGAATGGGTTCAAATGACCTGTCGAACTTTGACCTTTGATGATCCCGGGACGAGAGGGGATGAGGTCATTTCAGGGGCTTCCTGTGAAACGCTAGCCAGACTCTTTTTTTCTGCTTAGGAGGACTTTTTTTTTTTTCAGAGGACAGGAAAGCAGGAGAAAATGTTTCTGCATGGGTTATGTGCACTCTAAGGTTCAGGAGCTAGCCCATCTCCAACCTACTTGTCTAACTGAGCAGTTTGCCAGTTCAGAAGTTCTCTTCACCTCTGTGTGACCAAAGCATTCTGTAACTCACAGCTTTGGGTGTTTTTTAAATTACAGGTAACTTGTCATTTATTCAAACCAAATTTCAATAAACAAAGTTACAGTATGCTTAGCGACCCAGTACAACTTCTTTCCCACCTGTTTCTGCTCAGGTTTGTGTAGAATGTGCTTGCAGGGTTGGAGCACACGTTGTTATTGCAGCACATCTGTGAGCAAGAGGGTGGCAAATTAGCCTCTAATTGCATTAACAGGGATTATGCCTTCCAGTTGGTTTTTGCTTTTTACATGAAACACTTTGTAAAAAGAGAAGCGAAAACATGTGAAGAAAACAGCACGTGCTGCTGTGGTTTCTCTTTTACAAGCTGTGGCTCCCCTCTCACTCACAGGCTTAAATATTCTGTGCACAACTAAGAGAAGAAAAAAAGAACAAATGGAAAAAAAAACGAATTATTAATAAAAAATTAGGGAGGGAGGGTGCTTGCTAAGCCCTCCCTCACTCCTCACCCCGCCTCCTACCCCCCTCACCATGGTTACGACCCGACAATTTAAGTAGAACCTCCCACAATGTAGTGGGCATGGCAACAATCTGAACGCCTGGGTTTCGTCCCATTACCCTATCACATAATTACCTTTTCTTTGGGGAGCTGGGGGGATGAAAAGAGGAAGAAAAGGCCTGTGGTTCCCTGCTGGAGGGGCAAGTGTGCGTCCCCCCCCCTTTCTCACCAGTATTCTTGGTACACACATACGCACACACACATCCGCAGCCAGCTTGCTAGACCACATGCATGAACCTTTACCAAGTCCTTGAGAATCGATACGGTGGAAGTGGAAGATACTGTGCTCATAGTTCTAAATACGACTTAACTGGCAATGCACACAAACACACACACACAAACACACACACACCAACATTTTACTCTCCAGAGAACCTGGGAATGTCTATGGTCAACTCTCTCTCACTCCCTCTCTTCCTCCCTCTCTCTACCTGGGTTATCTCTCCTCCCTCTCTCTCGCATCCCATCTGCTGCAGGCTGCAGCCACCCCCGGGTTCAGTGGTAGGTCCTGGCGGCCACCTTGACCCCCATCGAGACATCCCGATTTAGCCTCTCCTTGTATGGAGCCCAGACAGAAAAAAGGGGGGGAAATGCCTGCATAGCAAAAATCCTCTCAATGTTTCTCTCTCAGTGCCTGCTGGCCAATTGACTAGCTTGCTAGCTTTGGCCAAAGCTGTAAATCAGATATGTCTGTGTCTGTCAGATATGTCTCCCTTTAACAGTCTGTATCCGTGAGACGATGGACACAGAAAATATGGCCTCTCTTTTTACTGCTACTTCCTTCTAGCTCTATTGGATGGTGTGAATGTGAACCAAAGTATTTTCTCACAACTCACTGCACTCGTAGCGACTGACAGGAGAGTTAGGGAGAAGTTATCTACATAATAATTATCCATATAGCTTTGACATGACTAGTCAAAAAAACACACACACGTACACACCCGCATGCATGGTTCAGTTTGACAACTTCGGGGGAGTCATTTCAAAAGTAATTTCAACAGCCAAATCCTCCTAAACCTGCTAGGCAGCAGGGGGAATGTCCCCTCCCTCATCGCTACATTTCAGACTTGCCACAACAACCCTAAACACCCATAAAGTGTAACTGAGGCTAAAGGGCATGACATGGAGCTCAAAATGGCCGCCGGTATTGAGGTCTCACTGCTTGGCTTCTAAGAAGTGTAATGGTGATCCACCACTCTACTCACTGTCAAGTGCTGGAAGAGCCACGCCCTCATGATGTTGGTGGCCACTTTAGGGAAGATTCCTCGCTTCTTGTTGTGACGATCCCTCTTTTCCTTGTCAGGGTCGTCATCGTCCCCAGTGCTGGGAGAGGCCACCCCGTTGTCCATGCAGTCACCTGTCCAAACAAAGGCAACAGTTAGTGTGGGTGGGTGGTTCCATGGGGAACTAAGGAAAAGGGTTTAGGACATTTCGGCTCCAACCTGGCAACCGACTATCTCCTCTTGGACAAACAGACAACGACTGCTCGTTTAACTTCAGAAATGTTTTTTTTTTACTCTATTTCCCTGGGTTGTGGGGGGAATAAGGACAGACCATTATGCTACAACCTGGCAACAACTGCACATTTTGCTTCAGGAATTCTAACCTTTGCTTCTCTGGGTTGTGGAAGGAATAATTTTACATTTTACATGACTGGCCAGCGATCGTGCTTTCCTGGCCTTGTTTAGCTGAATGTGTTTAGTTGGTGCATTAAAACAGAAATGTTTTCAACCAAAAGGAGAGAAGTCTGCTACAGCATCTTGGCCAAAAGACAGCAACTGGTCATTTTTTCTTCAGAAATTCTACCCTTTTACACAGTTTTATCACTGCTCTGATTATATTGATCAAAATGCAGGATGCTGTAATAGAGTTACTGCTACACAGTCTTTCAGAATGCGAGGAGATAGCTCTACAGCTGAAATACGGATGGATCTGGTGAAAAATCTATTTCTCTCCACATTTCAAACGATTGACTCATCATCCAAGAAACCTTCACATATTCATCAGAAGAGAGCGTCTGAACGAATAGGTTGAGTCTTCAATGTTCCATACAAAACACTCCATGTACCGTACACGTGATGCACCAAACCTCCCCGGAACATATATACTGTTTATATTTTTTTGAAAAGAGTTATGAATATGCATACATCTCAGAAAGCTTTTAAAGCCAGGGGTTGAACTCTCTGACTGTACTGTGGATTTGATATGACCCACCCAGAGCACCATCTGCCCACCCCCAAAATCCATACAGTACATCTCCAAGATATCACAGACCTAGTGTGCGTCCCAAATGGCACCCCATTCCCTACATGGTGCACTACTTTTGACCAGGGTCCATAAGTACTGCACTATGTAAGGAACAGGATGCCATTTGGGACGCAGGGGTAGTCCAAAACCAGCCAATGATTTAATACCCAGTTTATTCCTCTCGCTGTTTTTTTCCCGCTAAAGTTCGTCTCTTATGTTTACTTAGCTCCCATCTGGCCTGGGAGAGCTACACTGCTGGCCATGGGTTCGTAATCCAAAATGTCTCATTGGAAGTGAATGCTCCTTCGATCTAGACTGGTCTCAGATCAGTTTGTGCTGCCTTGCCAACTCATATGGTCATTGTCTGGGGCACAGCGGGGGCTTTGCTAAAGAGAAACTGGATGAAATGGTGGATTGAAGGTAGCCTGACCATAGATCTCTCTGTCCTGTCTTGACAACTCTATCATAGGAGTTGGCAAGACAGCACAACATATCTGGGACCAGGCTTCCTTTGATCCAACACTAAGTCCATTTCATCTTTACCAAAGCCCCCACTAACTGCTAACCTTTCCAATTACAATTACAAATCATGCCGTACGCAGTATTTTCGTCACTTTTAACAGCAACAGGCAAGGTTAGAGACAGTCAGTTAAAGCAGAGCAGGCATATGGCAGCAACTACCGACCACATTAGTATAATACCAGTGGTGACTTCACTAGCTGGGAGGTTGACTTCGCTTAGGCTTCTCCTGCCATTACCTCCACCGCCAAAACAGAGGTGAGACTCTACTGGGACCGACAAGAGTCTGAGAAGGTGGAAATAATCATAAAAATTATGCTGAAGTCCATAAACAAGCTCTCGGCCTCATTAGGGGGACGACGGCGGGCTCCCTCAGGCTGATTTACACTCCGCAATGTGCCGTGTCACGGCAGCATTCTCTAGCCCAACACTACGAGGAGAAATACGTCGCCGCCGTGGTGACTTTGGACCCAACCTGCTAATGGTTTGTGACAGCTCCAAGTTTCACAGCGACAACCTGTGTACCGGGTGGAGACGAGGACAGGGACGGGGACGGGGGGGGGGGGGACATGCTTCTTCGGCGACTAGAGCTACACGCGTCAAATCCTCCTCTACATCCAGCTATGTGTGACTGTGAAGGGGGGTTGTGTTAGAAGGCGAAGGAAGGAGTAAAGCGCTGCAGTGACTCTGGGAGGTCTGGAGAAAGTGGTGGTTGCACGGGAAGTCGCTGCTACTCTCGGCTTTCCTGTCTGGCTTCCAGTGAAAGAGTGAGGCCATACAAAGGAATTTGTTTCCCCGAAGAAGAAAAAAACTCTGAACACGAAGTTAGCTCAGCTGTGGTTATGCAGCATTGACCATGCCCACGCCAAACCAAAGGATTCATTGCTCATCCTCGCTCTCTTTCCCTCTCTCTCTCCCTCTTCTTTCTTTTATTCCCTTTGCCCTCATTCCATTCTCACCCTTTTTTTCCTTCTACCGTTCAATATCGCCGCTTGCTCCTTTCTCTTCCAGCATGAAGATTCAGAGGCACAAAAATCCACTTGCACTTTTCACGCAAACATTATAAGTCAAGCTGTCAAAGCTTGGCGCTCGCAGCAGCTGCTGGCCTGCTCAATTGCTGAGCTTTTCAGAAGTGTTTGCACAAAATGTTATTGGCCATGGTCTGGTGCAAGGGGCCTGGGAGGAGAGAGGACCTTTTATTTCGCACCAGGCTTCCACCATTGGTCCTTTCTTCTAAGACACACTTCCCTATAGGAGCAAGGCAGCCATGTGACCATTGTCGGCCAATCCAAGGGTCTGTGAAGAATGGCCTCGATGCTCAGGTCAGGCGTGTGATAACTTCAAGCAACCATGGGCAACAAAACACGGACAATGCACAAAGAAAATATTTAGACAAATTGACTACTTGTCTTGGATGGACTTTCTCTATCGGCTACCAGCAAGTTCAAATGAACAGAAGCTAAATGTTTGACCAAACAGCAGACATCACCATAGCGATGAACTAAGTTGTTGAAACTGTTTGCCTTCTTTGGGACATTATTTACCAGCTTTCTCTTTGTTTTCTTTCTTCCTCCTCTTTTTCCCAGCACTGACACCGCCCCTCCCTACAGGTGTGAGATCGTTTTTCTTTCGGTTAAAGTGGGAGCTAACAAATCTCTCCTCAGGTATGTATCAGATTTTTCCTGAAAAGTCGGAAAACCATGACTATCCAATGGTAGCTTCTCTGGTCCTCTAGGCCTATCTTCGTGATGCAAGGAACCAGTGTTAAGGTATCACTGGACTACATACCCCAATATGGATCAACCAAGAATCCACTCTCCAACAGAAGCTCAACCAATACGTTTCTGTGGAATACTTCCATTGAAGGAGCCACAATTCCCCAACCATCCAAATTGGGGATAAAAAGGGCATTAGGAGTGTTTGTGTTCTGGGCCTTGTGTTCTGGCTGTGTGACTGTATTTGTGTTTGGGAGTTAAAACACACAGATATCCCCGAAGCAGTCCACCCGTGGCGGTGCTAAACTGAAAATGTATTCTGGAGATAACAAATCCCCTGAACGCTTGTTGCACTTGGCACACAAGCAGCACTTTGCAAATGGCCCTGGTAATAGGTGATACACATCTGACTGAAACTATTTGGATAGTGTGGGGGAAGTCCACAAACCCAGAGCCCTGCTCATAAAGACGGCCGATAGCAGAGGAGAGAGAGTCCCTTTTAGTCTTCTTCTCTACCTCAACCATTAGGAGCTGCCTAGCATTTAATGTGTGTGTGTGTGTGTGTGTGTGTGTGTGTGTGTGTGTGTGTGTGTGTGTGTGTGTGTGTGTGTGTGTGTGTGTGTGTGTGTGTGTGTGTGTGTGTGTGTGTGTGTGTGTGTGTGTGTGTGTGTGTGTGTGTGTGTGTGTGTGTGTGTGTGTGTTGCTCTCTGTTAATACTCTTTCCCCATGTCCAAATAAAAGAGGCGCAGAGGCTGGTATATAAATCGTCGCTCAGTCGACTAGAACATAATGCGCCCTTTCTTCCAGATCCAGTCCCAGGCTGAGCGCCGCATTCACATTTTTCTGTCAACCCTCATCATTCACTCGTTCTTTCTCTCTGCTGTCTGTCTTTCTATTCCACATCACATCCAATCCAAACTCGACAGCGCGTGACACTCACTCATTGGCTTGACATCGGATCAGTCCCAACACTGTCTCACTAATCTGAAAGTACTTGATAGGTGAAAGCGATAATGGTGGACACCTTTCTAGTATTTCTACCTGTAAGTGAATCTGATCTGTCCCAGAACTCTAAAATAGCTTCCTCGTTCCTCCCACTGATATAATAGTATACATTAAAAGACAAAAGCAATAATGATGGACACCTATCCAGTTATCTTACCTATCAGTGAGTCCTTACCTTCTTCACTGTTGTTGTCCCCACTGTGTGACGTGTGTCCCCCACTGGAGGGCCCGGGCGTCCCCGCCGAGCGAACTGACGCCGTGTCATCGTGGTCTCTGCTCCACGAGATCTGATTGGATGACATGACACTGACAATCAGACAAGAAACTACATTATGAATACGATTAACCACAGAGAACGTGTCAATGGTCTATTCGTCATATAGAAACCAAGGGCTTTAAGTGAGGTCATCCATAGAGAATAATCCACAGGCGACTGATTAAAAGAGATTTGAATGGAGACCCAAGGTATGTTGGCACGAAAGCCTCATTCTTAGTTTCCTTACATATCATATCCATATCATACGCAGTACATATCATGTGGGGAGGGGGGGAAGGAGAAATAGCCTGTAGACATTTCAAACACACAGCTAAACAGCCCTGTACACACTGGCTAGCTACTCCCCTCAGTTGGCGGTGCATCGTGGCTAACTCATTGCTAACTCCAGGTCAGAATGCAAACCCTATAATTCATAATTGTTTTTGACCAGCAAACGAATAATAATAAGTCCTCTTTGGGAAGGAAAAAAAATGAAAAAGATATATCATGTATTACGCTGCATACCAAGAGAATGCTGTCAGGCTGTGGTAATCTAGAACATATGCTCAGAACACAAATGGTTAAAGCAGCAATGGCCAACTCCAACAAGAGGAGTTCCCAACGAAACGAGCAAGGGGGATAGAAGAAGGGGAGTGAGTATAGGGCTGAAGAGATTTGTTCAATCCGAATGGAACCGCTCCCGAGAGACCGAGGGTGACAAGTACCGAGAGACACACACACACACACACACACTCGAACATGTACACAAACACACACACACACATGCATATACACTCACACACCGCCACCACCTCCCAATATCCACCCATAACCAGTAGGTACTCCCTAAGCAGCCCCACTTGAGAAGAGAAATTAAGTGTGGAATTAAGTGTGAAAATGGTACACTATTGGGCTAGAGGTGTGGGGACAAAGTGCCTGCAAGGTAGAGTGGGTGTCGGGCGGGCGGGTGCTGTACCACACATGGACTTATGGGTGGGAAAGTGAAGGCTGGTGGGACAGGTTATTGGGTTGACCTCCAAGTCCAGGGGCTACACTTTAGTGTGCTGCTTCATAATATATGCCATTTAGCAGACGCTTCAATCCAAAGCGACTTACATTTTAGTATATGTAACCCCAGCGGGAATCGAGCCTACGACAGGCGTTGCTAGCGCTACGCTCTTACCAACTGAGCCACACAATTTGTTCAATCAAAAGCATAAATTACGAGTGCCTTTAAGACTCAGGGGACCTGCGCTCATCATTGATCATGTTGATTGATCGATAATAATAAAAACTCTCTGGCAGGTGACAGCGCAATCAAAGATGACCATCAAAGTGCAAATCAGCAGATGTGATCAAAGTACTACTGGAGGGAAGTCTCACTACCTGATGGAGGTGAGAGGACTGAAGGGGATGCATATTAATTTGTGGATATAAAGTAGTGTGATTCATACTAGAATAGACCATAGACTTGGATAGAGGGTTATTTTATAATACAGAGCTTGGAACCCTGTAGTAAAGTGAATGGGACACTCAGAACATCTCAACAACAGACTAATATAGGCTTGGGGGGGTGTTTGAAACTAAACACCGAGACATTTGAGTTGTGCGCATTTGACTCTCCACTAAACTGCTTGGATTTGTGCTCGTTGCTATGGTAAATAAAGGGTTAAATGGTTAACAAGTCGCTGTGTGGCTGACATGGCACCCGGAGGAAGGGACTCCATATTCCTAAAGCCTTGCTCAAGGGGTGGGTGCAACGTGACTTCAAAACTTGCTTGGTTGCATTCACACGAAAAAAAGAGCAGATTTGACTCCACACCTCTCGTCCCATTTTTGATCAATGACATCTTTTTCGAGCACATGCAGCACAATGAACATAATTAACACATAAAAACACCATAAAATAGCATAATAACAATTAAAATGTTTACCATAGTCCCTCAAAGCATTTATTCAAGAAGTAATATAGTAAAAGCCAAGCAATTGTTCACCGGGATCCTTACTTCAAACAAGTTTTTACCAAATGTCCGGAAAAAAAATGTATTATGCTTTGTTCTCAAACATTGTTCTCATTGTCATTTTGTCAAATGTTAGGCCTACATTTAATATTTGATTTATTTTAAAGTCACTTATCAATCTATATCACTAAGAGGAGGCCAACAATTTCCTTAATTATATTTTTTCCATTGGCCTCTATTTTGATAAAACGATCTAGACAGCATAAAATGCGTGCGAAGTGTTCTCTGTATACGCCTACAATTGTATTAATACGCACGTAATATGCAAGAGCTTACCTGATCAAGAGGCCCAGACGATCTTGTAAAATCTTCACTGTCAGATTTATTTCCACCGTCCCTGTCGTCTATGACCAAATCAATGGGCATTTTTCCTTTCAAGCAGCTGATGTATCGATGACAGAAATTATCGCATAGCTCGTGTACCTGCAAACACGGAGGACAACCAAACATGTATCAAAACTGAGTGAACACTATACCCTACCGGAAAGCCCTAAATAAATGAATGTAGATGGTAATAATCAGTGTTATTATAAGGACTAGCCTATCCCTCGCCTTGTGAGAGGCCTAAATTACTATTCAAGCAAATTGGCTTCAAAAATAGCAGAACTATATTACATTACATACATTTTACTTTACTTGTAGAAAAACGAATGATTACTTTATTTTTCTTAAATTTTTTATATAATTGAGCGATAACTGTAGGCTACTTTAGCAACTTTATCTCCTCCCTAATATAGGCTGAGCAATATGTCGACTTTTATATAAACGCCCTCGACTAATATTTTGCAAGCGCATCCATCAATGACAACATTATCAACGCCATAACATAAAAATGTTATTTGGGCAACCAAATATACTACCACCACTATTACACCTCTACTACGGAGTTATAGCCCAATGCTATCCGATTTTTACAGCAGCAGGCCTATCAGTCACACCGTGCATGAGATGGTTATGAGTAAATATACCTTCTCCAGCTCGAGCAGATGAAACCGTAATACTTGAATTGCTTGTATCATCTAGGAGGAAAAAGTTTGCATTAAAACATTTTTATTCACATTTTGGATCATTACATTATTATTATAATTATGGGTGCGTGTGCGTGCATGTGTGCGTGCATGCGTGTGTGTGTGGGTGTGTGTTTGCACACGCACGGCCATTAAAAACGTGTAGGCAATGGATCAAGATCAACAGGATTAAAATAATTAGCATGAAAGCAAACAAACTTCATGACAAGAAAATCTTTTGACAGATTACGATTACACAAACGTGTATCTGTTATGACGCCATTAATAACAAGGACTGTGATAAAGTCAAATTCACACTTAAGTGTCGTCTATTGTAGACAATGAGTGAATGTATTCATTATCCAACTGTTCGATACTGTCCTTGTGAATGGCCTAAAGCATGTGAGTTCTTACCAAATTATCAATTTCTGGATTTGATGAAAATATAGGCTTCTCTGATCGAATCTGAAACAAAAGTGTTACAAAATTCACTGTTCACTGAGCGTCATACATAATTCATAACGATTTGTGTTCACATGCATGGGACAGCTTGCGGCTTACAAAGTTTTCACAATGCAGAATTACAAAACATGTACCAATGCACAACGGTTATTTATCCTACAATATACGAATTTGAACGAATTTGAACTTCAACAAAACAAGTAAATAGATATGTCAAACCTGTTTTGAAAATACTGCTATATCCTCATTGAAAGACTCCGAGGAACACACGTCGCCTCCAGCGACCCCAGTTTCTCTCGGCGTGCAAGTTGCTAATTCACATTTTTCAAAAATCAGTGCTAGAAGTGGGAACAGGGGATGCCTAAAAGGAAGAGAGGGGACATTAACGCTGTACGCCGCCTTGGAAAGTTTGCGAGTCGGTACAGGCCCAAACTAAGAAAGTAGGTTACATCGAGTTTCAATCACATTGCCTACTGTTTTCAGTTGAAAACGTGCAAACATTCAGAAATGTAACAGCACAATAATTACATAAAAGTAGGCCTAGTCTTACTGCATGAAATGAGTTGGTCTTACAGGCATAACTGGTCGTATGGCATCCTCAGCTCTCGAGTGTCTTATTTAGAACACGATTCAACATTTTAGGACAACGAAATAACATATTCTTCAGTGAGATTAACTCAGGCAAAAAATGACATGATGAACTTTTCAATAGAGTTCAAGACAATTAAACTTGGCCTGAAAATATGCTTATATTATGGCACACAAATATAAACAACACTGCCTACACATTTGTTGAAGTAGGCAGGGTAGTTTGAGAATGTGTTTGATGTACAATTGTTTAAATCTGAGAGTTGGATTTACAAACATTTTGGGAGTTTGGTTATCCAACTCAACCCCTGGCTCCGGCTAAACAATAGAATACATCCATATCATGAATTTTGTGAATGCAAAATAACATCATATTTTGACTGAAAGCCAAAATGCAAACGAAGTGTATGGATCTTTTTCGAAAACTCAGGTGAGAATGTCATAATGAAACATTTCAAAACAGATATACAAAGTTTAAATAAGCCTATATAGCACCGTGCATAATGACCGAACACAGAAGAGGTTATAATTAGCGAGAATTTCCCAAAGCCTCCCTCTCTCTTAAACTTTCATCGCTCACATTTGTGGTGCTTGATTTCCCCAATGGCTGTACACTTTACGTTGGCAGTAAAATAAACGTACCCGTAAATGGCATCTTTGTCTCTTTTTATTGCGTCGTTGACAGAGGAGCCCATACTGGGCGGTATGGCACTGGCGTGTGTTGAGTGCGGGTACTGGTGCGAGTGGAACTGGGGCCCGTGGTTCAGGTGAACCGCCTGCATGGAGCGCGCTGCATGAGGGTCCCCGTACAAAGTCGAGGGAAGCCCTACTCCGTCCATTCCATAGTGGGGAAGGTCTTCATACTGTCAAAAGTGAAAGATAGAGAATATTCTAAAATAAGAACCATTGACACCGGTGTGCTACCTCTCCTGATGTTGAATGTGTTGAATGTGCCTGTGTTGATAATAGCTAAAGTAAAAGTAATCATGTAATAATACTGACAATAAAAGCGAAATATAAAGACTAATAACAAGACAAGTATATTAACAACAATAGTAAAATAACTTAAATTATGTTGTTGGCAGTCTATACTAATAATAGCAAATAAGTCTAGGCCTACAAAATTAGTATAGAAAATAAGTGCTAACGTGTTAGGTATATGGTGCTAATAGTAGCCTATCGTATGTTTAGTGGTAGGAAGTATATTAGTGGCAATAAAAGCCTATGTTGATCACCTAATTGAGAATCAATGGAAAATGTTCATTGTTTGTGGATTACGTTGGATCATTAACAGTATAAAAAGTTCTGAAAAAGCAGATGCCTTTATATATATGTCTAAAACTGCTTTAATTCTTTCAGGCGATTAGAACTGCAAGGTTTTGCTTAGACAAAACAATATCACAAATGTATACACTTTTCTGTCTGTATTCTTGCTGATATTTCAATGAAATCAAATATTGTTTTGTTTATCTTGACAAAACTAATAGTTTAAAGAAACTAAAAAAATAACAGATACATTTTAGATAGGCCACGTAGACATGCATGAACAATTAGCCTATCTAAACTATTTCGAGTATATTTTGAGAACGTAATCACATATGTTTTATTCTAAATGTTGAATTTATTTATTTGGATGTCATATATCAGATAAGAATGTATAAGTATTATGAAATGTTGAAAAGGACAGATATCAACAAACTAAACCCAAAGCGAACATTCTCTACATAATTATCATATCTGTACAGACTGAAATTTAATACACACAAAATATTTGTGAAATGTCGTCCATGTTCTTATTACCAAACTTACATCATGTTTTTTGTAAATCGTTTAAGTTGATGTGTAACAACTTGGTTATAGCCTACATTAAACACTGGACCCCAAAGACCGACGCGGCGTTTATGAAAGGCAGAATATCAAAACACATGTCATAATAGTGGGGTAAAATTAATTATGTGATGAAGTTTGCAGTCTGCAGTTCTTTAGACAATATGAAAATGCAATTGTTTATTCTACTCACACACGCTCAAATGCTGAATAGTAGGCTAGCATGTAGCATAAGTATATTTGACAACTTATAGCTCTACCAAACATCATCTTATTGCATAGCTGCCTGCTTGTTGTGCCATACAAATGAAAAATTGCGCACAGTAATCAGCCACGTCTCAATTGTAGCTTTATTGCCATTGCTAAAAGTTATGTCAATACGCACCCGTTGCGCCATCGGCCTGTCACTCTAGCCGATTCCAATCGGACTCTAAACGTCTTCTACGAGGCCAGGGCTGAGGAAAAACAAAGACCTAAACTCCAAATGCAAGATTAGGAATACTGTGGTCGTCTCTCCAGAGAGGATGGTTGCCAGACCGTCAGCATAAATCCAGCTAAAGACAAAAACACCACAATCCAGTATAGCGCTCCTTCGCTTTCTCCTGGAGACCGTTCATAAACAAGCGACACTGGCTACGACTTCACGCTTGAGACTGGTGTAAAATGCCCCTTACAGAAAAAAACATTGAGACTCTAGTCTCGCTCAACAAGCAAGCTGTCAATCAACATCGAGGTTGTCAAGTTGCTTAATTAATGATGACTCGTCGCGCTCTTCCTTCACTTTGAATGCTTCAGATATTCATGTAGAGATGTTCAAAAACAGTCCCCATCGTCTCCTCGATCACTTGCAACTCCAGTGAAGGTTTTCTTTGATGCAATACCATCCAAGTGGAGATCTGAAGGAGGAGGGGTGATATTTTCTGACTTAGTTTTTCTTAAAGGGGCAGTCCACTGTCCGTCCGTATGTTGGTAGATCCCGATGTGCAATGTGAATGCCGTGCTTGGTTCTCCAAATGCGCGTGTGTGTGTGTGTGTTGTTGTAGGGCGCATAACGCAGAGAGGGTAGCTTTGATCAATTTGTGCAAACCCGGAAGTAGTGGTGGCCATAACTGGTCACGTATTGGAATGGGCCACATCAAGTGGAGAACCAGGTGGGGGCGTTTGAGAACTGTAAAAATAGCAGATATTCAATCGCATATAAGGGTTGTATTATCTGGTGCTCAGCTGGACGTTTTGTTGTGGAAATGACTAGCATGCCTTAGATTTATTTAAAGAATACATATAAATATTAACAAACGATAGGCTATAAATAGGCAAATAACTGACCATGAATAGAAACAGCTGTCCATTTTCCACCCAAATAAAAGTAGTCTAACAATTAAGCTATTCACTTTTTTTCAGGTTTATAATAACACTCTAAAATTATTTTCTTGGAGGTTGTGTGTCAGAATTTGACACTCCTTCGCAGAATTGATTGACAGACCTTTTGTCCAATATGACAGTAGAAGTGGGAAGAATGGGCGCAATTAAGCGCACATCAAACACAGGCCTCAGTTCTCTAATATAAATAAACATGGATAGTTTGGGGCATTTGGGACATGGACAGCATTGTGTAGTGAAAGCTTGCAAATAAATTACTATATGTACTTGTATGTGTCAAAAGACAGTGACTGAACTATAGCCTATTAAGTTCAGTTTACTAGTTATTGGGGATTAAAGCTCCCTCGCCGACCGTGCATAACATTACGAATTTCTTTAATTACGTTGTAGTTAGTCTACAGTTTAGTCTGTAAACAGTTTAACTTTCGAGTCCGTATCCAACAGAGTATTAATGTTATCAGGTCAACTTTAAATGGAGATTGGAGTAGAAGGGATTTAAATATAGCATGAAAGTCGTATAGAGTTTGTCCAAAGTGTTATCCAAAGACGCATAGTCTTGCCAAGCTTCAAACTGAGAGGCTGGTCGGTGGTTGCCTTCAAAATACGGTAGCTTTACCCAGAGAGAGTGGCTACCTTGTCCATTGAAATTAATTTGGACTTATTTCCCTCGAGGATATACCTATGAGTAGATGGAATCGTACCAACCTCTTAAATACTTGGAATATGTGAGGTTAAGAACATATCTAAATCATTTCAAATAGTCTATAACCTCTGTGGCAGGCCATTAAAGCTGCTTTCAGATCAGAACATACATTTGATGAAATGAAGCATGGCTGCAGGACGTGCAGGCAGGCAAAACCGCTTTGAAACCAAACTTTTGAGTACGAGTATGAAGTATGAACTTTTGTTTTATGAAGAAGCTATCCAATGATGTCCTTATAATTACATATATTTATTGAAGGTACTATTCATGTATTTTTCTGACAATCTTAGGATAAACTCTGGAAGTTATGGAAGGACTTGAAGGAGCTTAAACCGAAAGTGTAAGAAAGGTAAAGAACGTTTATTGAGTTTTGAAATCGTCAATCAATAATGATTATTATTCGGTATGAAATCAAATTATTCCATTTGTAACGTGAATGATCGAATATCTGTGTCTATAGGCTACTTTTACAGCCTTTATTACCGGTCCTAACATGTTTTAATTTAAACTTTACTCAGACCACAATCCGCAGGGTTATTCATGTCTAGGCTAACCAAAACGTGACTTGGCTCATTTGGAAGACCCACATTTGTATTGTGGTCAAGAAAATAATATAGCGTAGACACAGTGTAAGTTAACATCATTTACAGTAGCCCACATTTGACCGTTTGTTTAAGAATCTCTATCTCTGAATAGCTCATCAAATGTTTGCTGAACAAACTCAAATTTTCTGTTGAGTGAACAGATTGTCTTTTGAAAATCATTCAAATGTTTTTACACATAGGCCAAAATGATCTTACATTTCACAGAAAACTCAAACGTAACTTATGGAATAGCCTTTCACAGCTGAAAGTAATATTTGAAAGGAACTGGTATTGTTCCCTTTTACATTCGTCTATTCTTAATAATGTTATAGAAAATGTGTAATTTGTGTATCTCATGACACTGAAAACAATCTGTTTTCAACATTACTATAATCAAATGAAGCAATCTGTTACATCACAGGTCTAGCTGATTTAGGCATGCATACCCTACAATGAAATATATTCTGAAACCAAGAGATAGGTAAACAAGTTCTCACTGTTTTCACTGATGCTGTTTGGGTATGCAGTTTGTTTGATCATTTACTGGACCATTTGCGCCATCTAGTTGTAGGCAAGCGCAAGTTCAATTAAAATGCGTTTGAGTTGTGGTATTTATTGTGATAGGTGTGTTATAGAGTTGTTGTAGCCACTACGACTGAAAATAAACATTTCACTTTATATAAACGGAATATGCAGAGAAAACGTATAGCAAAAGACACCCGTTACACCTGAGTTCCACAGATAGTTACGACTACATGGAATTGCAGTGGTGGAAAAAGTACCCAATTGTCATACTTGAGTAAAAGTAAAGCTACCTTTAATAGGAAATAACTCAAGTAAAAGTGAAAGACACCCAATAACATACTACTTGAGTAAAAGTCTAACAGTATTTGGTTATAAATATACTTAGGTATCAAAAGTAAATGTAATTGCAAAAATATACTTAAGTATCATCCTAGCTGGAGGGATGCTCTCATCTTATCTACCACCATAGACAGGGCTCTAACTCCTCTAGCTCCACAATGAAATAGGGTGCAGGCCAGGCAGCAGGCTGTTAGCCAGCCTGCCAGCTTAGTAGAGTCTGCCACTAGCACAGTCAGTGTAGTAAGATCAGCTATCCCCATTGAGACTGTGTCTGTGCCTCGACCTGGGTTGGGAAAAGCTAAACATGGCGGTGTTCGCCTTAGCAATCTCACTAGGATAAAGACCTCCTCCATTCCTGTCATTATTGAAAGAGATCGTGATACCTCACATCTCAAAATAGGGCTACTTAATGTTAGATCCCTTACTTCAAAGGCAATTATAGTCAATTAACTAATCACTGATCATAATCTTGATGTGATTGGCCTGACTGAAACATGGCTTAAGCCTGATGAATTTACTGTGTTAAATGAGGCCTCACCTCCTGGTTACACTAGTGACCATATCCCCCGTGCATCCCGCAAAGGCGGAGGTGTTGCTAACATTTACGATAGCAAATTTCAATTTACAAAAGAAAAAGACGTTTTCGTCTTTTGAGCTTCTAGTCATGAAATCTATGCAGCCTACTCAATCACCTTTTATAGCTACTGTTCACAGGCCTCCCGGGCCATATACAGCGTTCCTCATTGAGTTCCCTGAATTCCTATTGGACCTTGTAGTCATAGCAGATAATATTCTAATTTTTGGTGACTTTAATATTCACATGGAAAAGTCCACAGACCCACTCCAAAAGGCTTTCGGAGCCATCATCGACTCAGTGGGTTTTGTCCAACATGTCTCTGGACCCACTCACTGTCACAGTCATACTCTGGACCTAGTTTTGTCCCATTGAATAAATGTTGTGGATCTTAATGTTTTTCCTCATAATCCTGGACTATCGGACAACCATTTTATTACGTTTGCAATTGCAACAAATAATCTGTTCAGACCCCAACCAAGGAACATCAAAAGTCGTGCTATAAATTCACAGACAACACAAAGATTCCTTGATGCCCTTCCAGACTCCCTCTGCCTACCCAAGGACGTCAGAGGACAAAAATCAGTTAACCACCTAACTGAGGAACTCAATTTAACCTTGCGCAATACCCTAGATGCAGTTGCACCCCTAAAAACATTTCTCATAAGAAACTAGCTCCCTGGTATACAGAAAATACCCGAGCTCTGAAGCAAATTTCCAGAAAATTGGAACGGAAATGGCGCCACACCAAACTGGAAGTCTTCCGACTAGCTTGGAAAGACAGTACCGTGCAGTATCGAAGAGCACTTACTGCTGCTCGATCATCCTATTTTTCCAACTTAATTGAGGAAAATAAGAACAATCCAAAATTTATTTTTGATACTGTCGCAAAGCTAACTAAAAAGCAGCATTCTCCTAGTGAGGATGGCTTTCACTTCAAATCAAATTTAATTTGTCACATACACATGGTTAGCAGATGTTAATGCGAGTGTAGCAAAATGCTTGCACTTCTAATTCCGACAATGCAGTAATAACCAACGAGTAATCTAACCTAACAATTCCAAAACTACTACCTCATACACACAAGTGTAAAGGGATAAAGAATATGTACATAAAGATATATGAATGAGTGATGGTACAAAACGGCATAGACAAGATGCAGTAAATGGTATCGAGTACAGTATATACATATGAGATGAGTAATGTAAGGTATGTAAACAAAGTGGCATAGTTTAAAGTGGCTAGTGATACATGTATTACATAAAGATGCAGTAGATGATATATAGTACAGTATATACATATGAGATGAATAATGTAGGGTATGTAAACATTATTAAGTAGCATTGTTTAAAGTTGGTGAGTGATATATTTTTCCATCAATTTCCATCAATTTCCATTATTAAAGTGGCTGGAGTTGAGTCAGTGTGTTGGCAGCAGCCATTCAATGTTAGTGGTGGCTGTTTAACAGTCTGATGACCTTAAGATAGAAGCTGTTTTTCAGTCTCTCGGTCCCTGCTTTGATGCACCTGTACTGACCTCGCCATCTGGATGATAGCGGGGTGAACAGGCAGTGGCTCGGGTGGTTGTTGTCCTTGATTATCTTTATGGCCTTCCTGTGACATCGGGTGGTGTAGGTGTCCTGGAGGGCAGGAAGTTTGCCCCCGTGATACATTGTGCAGACCTCACTACCCTCTGGAGAGCCTTACGGTTGTGGACGGAGCAGTTGCCGTACCAGGCGGTGATACAGCCCGACAGGATGCTCTCGATTGTGCATCTGTAGAAGAGTGCTTTTGGTGACAAGCCAAATTTCTTCAGCCTCCTGAGGTTGAAGAGGCACTGCTGCGCCTTCTTCATGACGCTGTCTGGGTGGGTGGACCAATTCAGTTTGTCCGTGATGTGTACGCCGAAGAAGTGTACGCCGAGGAACTACCCTCTCCACTACTGTTCCATCGATGTGGATAGGGGGGTGCTCCCTCTGCTGTTTCCTGAAGTTCACAATCATCTCCTTTGTTTTGTTGACGTTGAGTGTGAGGTTATTTTCCTGACACCACACTCTGAGGGCCCTCACCTTCTCCCTGTAGGCCGTCTCGTCTTTGTTGGTAATCAAGCCTACCACTGTAGTGTCGTCCACAAACTTGATGATTGAGTTGGAGGCGTGCATGGCCACGCAGTCGTGGGTGAACAGGGAGTACAGAAGAGGGCTCAGAACGCACTTCAGCATTATTATTATTATTCGATTATTAGAAATCAAATTACGGACTCCTCTTTAAATCTGCGTATTCCTTCAAAGCTCAGTTGTCCTGAGTCTGCACAACTCTGCCAGGACCTAGGATCAAGAGAGACACTCAAGTGTCTTAGTACTGTATCTCTTGACACAATGATGAAAATAATCATGGCCTCTAAGCTGTATACTGGACCCTATTCCAACTAAACTACTGAAAGAGCTGCTTCCTGTGCTTGGCCCTCTTATGTTGAACATAATAAATGTCTCTCTATCCACCGGATGTGTACCAAACTCACTAAAAGTGGCAGTAATAAAGCCTCTCTTGAAAAAGCCAAACCTTCACCCAGAAAATCAAAAACATATCGGCCTATATCGAATCTTCCATTCCTCTCAAACATTTTAGAAAAGGCTGTTGCGCAGCAACTTACTGCCTTCCTGAAGACAAACAATGTATACGAAATGCTTCAGTCTGGTTTTAGACTCCATCATAGCACTGAGGCTGCACTTGTGAAGGTGGTAAATGACCTTTTATTGGAATCAGACCGAGGCTCTGCATCTGTCCTCGTGCTCCTAGACCTTAGTGCTGCTTTTGATACCATCGATCACCACATTCTTTTGGAGAGATTGGAAACCCAAATTGGTCTACACGGACAAGTTCTGTCCTAGTTTAGATCTTATCTATTGGAAAGATATCAGTTTGTCTCAGTGAATGGCTTGTCCTCTTACAAATCAACTGTACATTTCGGTGTTCCTCAAGGTTCCGTTTTAGGACCACTATTGTTTATACTATATATATTTTACCTCTTGGGGATGTCATTCGAAAACATAATGTTAACTTTCACTGCTATGCAGATGACACACAGCTGTACATTTCAATGAAACATGGTGAAGCCCCAAAATTGCCCTCGCTAGAAGCCTGTGTTTCAGACATAAGGAAGTGGATGGCTGCAAACTTTCTACTTCTAAACTCGGATAAAACAGAGATGTTTGTTCTAGGTCCCAAGAAACAAAGAGATCTTCTATTGAATCTGTTTAATTAATCTTAATGGTTGTACAGTCGTCTCAAATAAAACTGTGAAGGACCTCGGCGTTACTCTGGACCCTGATCTCTCTTTTGATGAACATATCAAGACTGTTTCAAGGACAGCTTTTTTCCAACTACATAACATTGCAAAAATCTGAAACTTTCTGTCCAAAAATGATGCAGCAAAATTAATCCATGCTTTTGTTACTTCTAGGTTAGACTACTGCAATGCTCTACTTTCCGGCTACCCGGATAAAGCACTAAATAAACTTCAGTTAGTGCTAAATACAGCTGCTAGAATCCTGACTAGAACCAAAAAATGTGATCATATTACTCCAGTGCTAGCCTCCCTACATTGGCTTCCTGTCAAGGCAAGGGCGGATTTCAAGGTTTTACTGCTAACCTACAAAGCATTACATGGACATGCTCCTACCTATCTCTCTGATATGGTCCTGCCGCACATATCTACACGTACGCTACGGTCACAAGATGCAGGCCTCCTAATTGTCCCTAGAATTTCTAAGCAAACAGCTGGAGGCAGGGCTTTCTCCTATAGAGCTCCATTTTTATGGAATGGTCTGCCTACCCATGTGAGAGACGCAAACTCGGTCTCAACCTTTAAGTCTTTACTGAAGACTCATCTCTTCAGTGGGTCATATTTTATTTTATTTTTGTTTTTTTAAATCTTATTTTTTATTTATTTATTTTTTAACCTTTATTTAACTAGGCAAGTCAGTTAAGAACAAATTCTTATTTTCAATGACGGCCTAGGAACAGTGGGTTAACTGCCTGTTCAAGGGCAGAACGACAGATTTTGTACCTTGTCAGCTCGGGGATTTCAACTTGCAACCTTACGGTTACTAGTCCAATGCTCTAACCACTAGGCTACCCTGTGTGTAGTCTGGCCCAGGAGTGTGAAGGTGAACGGAAAGGCTCTGGAGCAACGAACCTCCCTTGCTGTCTTTGCCTGGCCGGTTCCCCTCTTTCCACTGGGATTCTCTGCCTCTAACCCTATTACAGGGGCTGAGTCACTGGCTTACTGGTGCTCTTTCATGCCGTCCCTAGGAGGGGTGCGTCACTTGAGTGGGTTGAGTCACTGATGTGATCTTCCTGTCTGGGTTGGCGCTCCCCCTTGGGTTGTGCCGTGGCGGAGATCTTTGTAGGCTATACTCGGCCTTGTCTCAGGATGGTAAGTTGGTGGTTGAAGGTATCCCTCTAGTGGTGTGGGGGCTGTGCTTTGGCAAAGTGGGTGGGGTTATATCCTTCCTGTTTGCCCCTGTCCGGGGCTATCATCGGATGGGGCCACAGTGTCTCCTGACCCCTCCTGTCTCAGCCTTCAGTATTTATGCTGCAGTAGTTTATGTGTCGGGGGGCTAGGGTCAGTTTGTTATATCTGGAGTACTTATCCTGTCTTATCCGGTGTCCTGTGTGAATTTAAGTATGCTCTTTCTAATTCTCTCTTTCTTTCTCTCTCTCGGAGGACCTGAGCCCTAGGACCTGGCATGATGACTCCTTGCTGTTGTTCGTGTTTTTTAAAATTTATGGATAGCCAGGGGCACACTCCAACACTCAGACATCATTCAGAAACAAAGCATTTGTGTTTAGTGAGTCGCCGGATAAGAGGCAGTAGAGATGACCAGGGATGTTCTCTTGACAAGTGCATGAATTGGTCCATTTCTGTCCTGCTAAGCATTCAAAATGTAACAAGTACACGTGTCAGGGAAAATGTATGTAATTCAATGGCTCAGACACAAGATGTATGTGGCAGGGTCTACAGACAATCACAGATTACAAAAGGAAAACCAGCCACGTCACGGACACGTCACGGACACCAATGTTTTGCTTCCAGACAAACTAAACAGCATCTTTGCCCGCTTTGAGGATAATACAGTGCCACATACGCGGCCCGCTACCAAGGACTGTGGGATCTCCTTCTCCGTGGCCGACGTAAGACATTTAAACGTGTTAACCCTTGCAAGGCTGCTGGCCCAGACGGCATCCCTAGCTGTGTGCTCAGAGCATGCGCAGACCAGCTGGCTGGTGTTTACAGACGTATTCATTCTCTCCCTATCCCAGTCTGCTGTCCCCACATGCTTCAAGATGGCCACCATTGTTCCTGTACCCAAGAAGGCAAAAGTAACTGAACTAAATGACTATCGCCTCGTAGCACTCACTTCTGTCATCATGAAGTGCTTTGAGAGACGAGTCAAGGGCCATATCACATCCACCTTACCTGTCACCTAGGCCCACTTCAATTTGCTTACCGCCCTAAAAGGTCCAGAGATGACGCAATCGCCATCACACTGCACACTGCCCTATTCCATCTGAACAAGAGGAATACCTATGTAAGAATGCTATTCATTGACTAAAGCTCAGCATTCAACACCATAGTACCCTCCAAGCTCATCTTTAAGATTGAGGCCCTGGGTCTCAACCCCGCCCTGTGTAATTGGGTCCTGGACTTCTTGACGGTCCGCCCCCCCTGGTGGTGAAGGTAGGAAAACAACACCCCCACTTCACTGATTCTCAACACTGGGGCCTCACCAGGGTGGGTGCTTAGCCCCCTTCTGTAATCCCTGTTCACCCATGACTGCGTGGCCATGCACACTTCCAACTCAATCATCAAGTTTGCAGACGACACAACAATAGTGGGCTTGATTACCAACAACAACAAGACAGCCTACAGGGAGGAGGTGAGGGCACTCGGAGTGTAATGTCAGAAAAACAACCTCTCACTCAACGTCAACGAATCAAAGGAGATAATTGTGGACATCAGGAAACAGTAGAGAGAGCACCCCAAAATCCACATTGATAGGACAGCAGTGGAGAAGGGGGAGAGTTTTAAGTTCCTTGGCGTACATATCACAGACAAACTGAAATGGTCCACCCACACAGACATTATGGTGAAGAAGGCGCAACATTGCCTCTTCAACCTCAGAAGGCTGAAGAAATTTGGCTTGTCACCTAAAACCCTCACAAACCTTTACAGATGCATAATTGAGAGCATCCTGTCGGGTTGTTTCACCGCCTGGCACGTCAACTGCACCGCCCACAACCGCAAAGGCTCTCCAGAGGGTGGTGCACAATGCCCGGGGCAAACTACCTACCCTCCAGGTCAACCTACAGCACCCAATGTCACAGGAAGGCCAAAAAGATCCTCAAGGACAACAACTACCTGAGCCACTGCCTGTTCACCCCGCTACCATCCAGAAGGTGAGGTCAGTACAGGTGCTGGGACCGAGAGACTGAAAAACAGCTTCTATCTCAAGGCCATCAGACTGTTACAACAGCCATCCCTAACACAGTGAGGCTGCTGCCTACATACAGACTTGAAATCATTTGCCACTTTAATAAATGGATCACTAGTCACTTTTATAATGCACTTTCATAATGTTTACATATCTTGCATCTCTCATCTCTGTATTTTATACCATCTATTGCATCTTGCCTATGCCACTCTGTCATTGCTCATCCATATATTTATATGTATATATTCTTATTCCATTCCTTTACTCAGATTTATGTGTATTAGGTAGTTGTTGTGGAATTGTTAGATTGCATGTTAGATATCGCTGCACTTTCGGAATAAGAAGCACAAGCATTTCGCTACACTCGCAATAACATCTGCTAACCATGTGTATGTGACCAATACAATATTATTTTATTTTATTTAAGTAAAAAGTACATAATTTTCTTTACGAATGTAGTGAAGTAAGAGTAGTCAAAATTATAAATAGAAAAGTGAAGTACAGATACCCCCAAAAAACGTCTTAAGTAGTATTTTAAAGACTTTTTACTTCAGTACTTTACACCACTGGGGAATTGTAATGATGGTATGGAACTACACAGTAACTAAACTCATTTGAAACAGAATTTGGCAAGTTCCCTTTCAAAACAATTACATCATTTTATATTTATCTGCTTTCACCAAGTACAGCTGCTGTATAACTACAGAAGCTTTTGTTTGGCATAAGAGCAACTTGTAAAGTGTTTCTGAGGACCCATCAAAACTGTTCAACTCTAAACATACTAAAGTAGACATTTCTCTGTCCATGTTTTATGAGCTATGCATTTTGTGCATGCAGCATTTCCTATCTCTGGCCCGAAATAATAATTTCAACTAATGGTAGGAATTTTCTTGTCTCTGAACATTAGAAAGAAAAATATGATTTAAAATAGATTCATAGTCATCATACAAGACCTAAACTGAATCATTTTCACATTGACTGTTCTCTGATTAAGTTTGTTACAATATGGTGACCAAAACTGCATCATCAGAGCTAAATACAGGTGACCTCGAGCAACAACACAGCATATATATTTCATTCTGCAATATGTCACACTATTATTCATTTATGGAGACAGATAAGTGCCAATGTTATGTAAATAATCAGAATACACAATCCTCAAATGTACATCAGTCACAATCCACAGACAGATACTTTTTGCCTTGTACTCACACAATATTATTTATGTACTTGACTTTACATCCTCCACCCCCCACCACCACACAGAAACGAGCCCCAGCGGGTAGATAATTACGGTTGGGATATTCTGAGGACAAGGGGGGAAGTTTGCAGTGTTTCCTGTTGTTATTATTATTACAACATGAGGATACGTCCCAAATGGCACCCTATTCTCTATGTAGTGCACTACCTTTTATCAGATCCCTATGGTCAAAAGTGGTGCACTACATAGGGAATAGTGTGGCATTTTGGACGCAAACCGTGGGACAATTCAGATTGCCCTGGAATGTGCAAAGAGTGAGTTAAGGGCCACAGAAAAAGGTCACGGCCGCAATTATCTCTGGCCTCTGCCTGACTGAGACAGCTGAGCAGGCCTGGTATTCTTCCTGTTGCCTTTTGCTGTTGCTGTTTTGGGGGCCAAATGGACGATGTTTCTTAACCCCCATGGGCCCACTTGGTAGCTATTCTAGTACTTTTAAAGAATCGTAAAAATTTTCAAAATATGAATAGGCTACCCGGAGGATGAACCTGAATGGGGCCAGTATGTGCATACGTTATTAAGAATATACATACATACAGTGCCTTCAGAAAGTATTCACACCCTATTACTTTTTCCACATTTTGTTGTTTTGCAAAGTGAGATTCAAATGGATTTAATTATACATTTTTTCTTAACGATCTACACAAAATACTCTGTAATGACAAAGTAGAACAACATTTGAATTGGAAAAAAATATTTAATGAAAAATAAAACATTTATACAGTGAGTGTACAAAAATTAGGAACAGCTGCTCATTCCATGACATAGACTGACCAGGTGAATCCAGGTGAAAGCTATGATCCCTTATTGATGTCACCTGTTAAATCCACTTCAATCAGTGTAGATGAAGGGGAGGAGACGTGTTAAAGAAGGATTTTAAGCAGTGAGACAATTGAGACACGGATTATGTATGTGTGCCATTCAGAAGGTGTTCCTAATGTATTAAACCTCCTGAGTCAATACAGGTTACAATCACCGTTGGCAGCGATTACAGCTGTGAGTCTTTCTGGGTTAGCCTCTAAGAGCTTTTCACACCTGGATTGTGCAACATTTGCCTATTATTGTTTTCAAAATTCTTCAAGCTCTGTCAAATTGTTTGATGATCATTGCTAGACAACCAATTTTCAGGTCTTGTCAGATTTACACTGCATTCGGAAAGGATTGACTTTTTCCACATTTAGTTGCGTTACAGCCTTATTATAAAATGTATTAAATCGTTTTTCCCCCTCATTAATCTACACAAAATACCCCATAATGACAAATCAAAGTATTCAGACCCTTTACTCAGTACTTTGTTGAAGCACTTTTGGCACCGCTTACAGCCTTGAGTCTTCTTGGGTATGACGCTACAAGCTTGGCACACCTTTATTTGGGGAGTTTCTCCCATTCTTCTCTGCACATCCTCTCAAGCTCTGCCAGGTTGGATGGACAGCGTCGCTGCACAGCTATTTTCAGGTCTCTCCAGAGATGTTCAATTTGATTCAAGTGCGGGCTTTGTCTGGGCCACTCCTGCATTGTCTTTGGCTGTGTGTTTAAGCTCGTTGTCCTGTTGGAAGGTGAACCTTCGCCCCAGTCTTTTCATCAAGGATCTCTCTATACATTGCTCCGTTCATCTTTCCCTCGATCCTGACTAGTCTCCCAGTACCTGCCACTAAAAAATATCCCCACAGCATGATAGTGCCACCACCATGCTTCACCATAGGCGTGATTAATGATTAACAGGTGTGCCTTCTTTAAAGTTAATTTGTGGACTTTCATTCCTTCTTAATGTGTTTGAGCCAACCAGTTGTGTTGTGACAAGGTAGGGGGTATACAGAAGATAGCCATATTTGGTAAAAGACTAAGTCCATATTATGGCTCAAATATGCTCAAATAAGCCAAGTGAAACGACAGTCCATCATTACTTTAAGACATGAATGTCAGTCAATTCAGAAAATTTCAAGCGCTATGATGAAACTGGCTCTCATGAGGACCGCCACAGGAATGGAAGACCCAGAGTTACCTCTACTGCAGAGGATAAGTTAGAGTTACCAGCCTCAGAATTGCAGCCCAAATAAATGCTTCACAGAGTTCAAGTAAGACACACATCTCAACATCAACTGTTCAGAGGAGACTGTGTGAATCAGGTCTTCATGGTCAAATTGCTGCAAAGAAACCACTACTAAAGGACACCAGTAAGAAGAAGAGACTTGCTTGGGCCAAGAAACACGAGCAATGGGCATTAGGCTGGTGGAAATCTTTGGTTCCAACTGCCGTGTCAATGTGAACGCATGATCTCCGCATGTGTATTTTCCACAGTAAAGCATGGAGGAGGAGGTGTTATGGTATGGAGGTGCTTTTCTGTTGACACTGCCAGTGATTTATTTAGAATTCAAGGCACACTTAACCAGCATGGCTACCACAGCAGTCTGCAGTGATTTGCCATCCCATCTGGTTTGGGCTTAGTGGGACTATCATTTGTTTTTCAACAGGACAATGACCCAACACACCTCCAGGCTCTGTAAGGGTTATTTTGCCAAGAAGGAAAGAGATGGAGTGCTCCATTAGATGACCTGGCCTCCACAATCCCCTGACCTCAACCAAATTGAGATGGTTTGGGATGAGTCAGACAGCAGAGTGACAGAAAATTAGCCAACAAGTGCTCAGCATATGTGGGTACTCCTTCAAGACCGTTTGAAAATTATTCCAGGTGAACCTGGTTGAGAGAATGCCAAGAGTGTGCAAAGCTGTCATCAAGGCAAGGGTGGCTATTTGAGAATCTGAAATGTAAAATATATTTTGATTTGTTTAACACTTTTTTGGTTCCTACATGATTCCATATGTGTTATTTCATAGTTTTGATGTCTTCAAAATAAAGAAAAACCCTTGAACGACTAGGTGTTCTAAAACTTTGGACCGGTAGTGTACATCCCCATGTTCATCTTCCTCAGTGTGTTTAAATAAAGCTAAATAAACACTTGGGCTGCTTTATTCCCCTCTAACCGGGGGCGGCGTCAGTCACAATCCAGTTAAATACATAGACCCAGGTCACTCTCTTTCATGGTCCTTTGTCTCACCGGATTTGTGACTTTGCTGACACCACTAGAGCCCACAGAGACCACACAGGGTACTTTCCACACTGCCCACCTGCTGTCCAGTAGAGCATGGCCCCGGGGTCTCCAGTGAACTACTACAATTGTCACGCCCTGATCTGTTTCACCTGTCCTTGTGCTTGTCTCCACCCCCCTCCAGGTGTCGCCCATCTTCCCCACTTATCCCCTGGGTATTCATACCTGTGTTTTCTGTCTGTGCCAGTTCGTCTTATTTGTTCAAGTCAACCAGTGTTTTGTCTCAGCGCCTGCTTTTCCTCAGTCTCTCTTTTTCTCGTCCTCCTGGTTTTGACCCTTGCCTGTCCTGACTTTGAGTCTGCCTTCCGTCCGGTGCCCTTGCCCCTACTCTGGATTACCGACCTCTGCCTGACCTGACCCTGGGTCTGTCTGCTATTCTGTACCTTGGCCCCTCTACTCTGGATTATCGACCCCTGCCTGCCTTGACCTGTCGTTTGCCTGCCCCTGTTGTTGCAATAAACATTGTTACTTCAACACAGTCTGCACTTGGGTCTTACCTGAAACCTGATAACAATGTGGATTATACCCCCTCTCTGGATCCCCACGCCTGCTGACGATGCATTATGGACCCTATGGCCCCTCTCCTCCACCTATGTGATGTTACTCAGCACCAGGTGGGGCCAAATCCCCAGCAACCCAGCGCGTGGATTGTTATTCTATGTTGGAGAACCAGGGAGTTGCAGCGTTGTGGACGTCACTGCATATGTCATGAGTACAGGAAGCTTGTTTAGCCCGTATTGAGCAGAATATACAGTATTTTTCACATTATGCCACAGAAGACAAGATCCCGGGCTTCTACAGAACCACTAGTATTCCACTACCTCTCCCACTTTTCATCCCCATGTTCATCTTCCTTAGTGTGTTTAAATAAAGGTCCTGTATGTGTTAACTCTTGGGCTGCTTTATTCCCTCTAACCGAGGGCGGCATCAGTGAGTCACAATCCAGTAAAATACGTAGAGCTGGGTCAAGAGGTGTGAATACTTTCTGAAGGCACTGTACACATGCACACACACACACACACACACACACACACACACACACACAGATGTGACACATGCATACACACACACACATTTCATTTTCCAAGGTATGTTAAACCAAATCAAACCATGTGAATAATTGACCCCAGTGCACTACTCCCTTGTCACTGTTGTCAATCTCAGAGGACAATCTCTGCATCACTCAATACCTAGTTTTACCTACACTGTATTCACATCCTACCATACCTTTGTCTGTACATTATACCTTGAAGCTATTTTATCGCCCCCAGAAACCTCCTTTTACTCTCTGTTCTAGACGACCAATTCTTATTGCTTTTAGCCGTACCCTTATCCTACTCCTCCTCAGTTCCTCTGGCGATGTAGAGGTGAATCCAGGCCCTGCAGTGCCTAGCTCCACTCCTATTCCCCAGGCGCTCTCTTTTGATGACTTCTGTAACCGTAATAGCCTTGGTTTCATGCATGTTAACATTAGAAGCCTCCTCCCTAAGTTTGTTCTATTCACTGCTTTAGCACACTCTGCCAACCCAGATGTTCTAGCTGTGTCTGAATCCTGGCTTTAGGAAGACCACCAAAACTTCTGAAATTTTCATCCCAAACTACAACATTTTCAGACAAGATAGAACTGCCAAAGGGAGCAGTGTTGCAATCTACTGCAAAGATAGCCTGCAGAGTTCTGTCCTACTATCCAGGTCTGTACCCAAACAATTTGAACTTCTACTTTTAAAAGTCCACCTTTCTAAAAACAAGTCTCTCACCGTTGCCGCCTGCTATAGACCACCCTCTGCCCCCAGCTGTGCTCTGGACACCATATGTGAACTGATTGCCCCCCATCTATCTTCAGAGCTCGTGCTGCTAGGCGACCTAAACTGGAACATGATTAACACCCCAGCCATCCTACAATCTAAGCTTGATGCCCTCAATCTCACACAAATGATCAATGAACCTACCAGGTACCTCCGCAAAGCCTTAAACACGGGCACCCTCATAGATATCATCCTAACCAACTTGCCCTCTAAATACACCTCTGCTGTCTTCAACCAAGATCTCAGCGATCACTGCCTCATTGCCTGCATCCGTAATGGGTCAGCGGTCAAACGACCTCCACTCATCACTGTCAAACGCTCCCTGAAACACTTCAGCGAGCAGGCCTTTCTAATCGACCTGGCCGGGGTATCCTGGAAGGATTTGATCTCATCCCGTCAGTAGATGATGCCTGGGTATTTTTTTTAAATGCCTTCCTAACCATCTTAAATAAGCGTGCCCCATTCAAGAAATTTAGAACCAGGAACAGATATAGCCCTTGGTTCTCCCCAGACCTGACTGCCCTTAACCAACACAAAAACATCCTATGGCGTTCTGCATTAGCATCGAACAGCCCCAGTGATATGCAGCTGTTCAGGGAAGCTAGAAACCATTATACACAGGCAGTTAGAAAAGCCAAGGCTAGCTTTTTCAAGCAGAAATTTGCTTCCTGCAACACTAACTCAAAAAAGTTCTGGGACACTGTAAAGTCCATGGAGAATAAGAACACCTCCTCCCAGCTGCCCACTGCACTGAAGATAGGAAACACTGTCACCACTGATAAATCCACCATAATTGAGAATTTCAATAAGCATTTTTCTACGGCTGGCCATGCTTTCCACCTGGCTACTCCTACCCCGGTCAACAGCACTGCACCCCCCACAGCAACTCGCCCAAGCCTTCCCCCTATATCCTTCTCCCAAATCCAGTCAGCTGATGTTCTGAAAGTGCTGCAAAATCTGGACCCCTACAAATCAGCCGGGCTAGACAATCTGGACCCTTTCTTTCTAAAAATTATCTGCCGAAATTGTTGCCACCCCTATTACTAGCCTGTTCAACCTCTCTTTCGTGTCGTCTGAGATTCCCAAAGATTGGAAAGCAGCTGCGGTCATCCCCCTCTTCAAAGGGGGGGACACTCTTGACACAAACTGCTACAGACCTATATCTATCCTACCCTGCCTTTCTAAGGTCTTCGAAAGCCAAGTCAACAAACAGATTACCGACCATTTCGAATCTCACCATACCTTCTCTGCTATGCAATCTGGTTTCAGAGCTGGTCATGGGTGCACCTCAGCCACGCTCAAGGTCCTAAATGATATCTTAACCGTCATCGATAAGAAACATTACTGTGCAGCCATATTCATTGATGGCCAAGGCTTTCGACTCTGTCAATCACCACATCCTCATCGGCAGACTCGACAGCCTTGGTTTCTCAAATGATTGCCTCGCCTGGTTCACCAACTACTTCTCTGATAGAGTTCAGTGTGTCAAATCGGAGGGTCTGCTGTCCGGACCTTTGGCAGTCTCTATGGGTGTGCCACAGGGTTCAATTCTTGGACCGACTCTCTTCTCTGTATACATCAATGATGTCGCTCTTGCTGCTGGTGAGTCTCTGATCCATCTCTACGCAGACGACACCATTCTGTATACTTCTGGACCTTCTTTGGACCCTGTGTTAACAACCCTCCAGGCAAGCTTCAATGCCATACAACTCTCCTTCCGTGGCCTCCAATTGCTCTTAAATACACGTAAAACTAAATGCATGCTCTTCAACCGATCGCTGCCTGCACCTGCCCGCCTGTCCAACATCACTACTCTGGACGGCTCTGACTTAGAATACGTGGACAACTACAAATACCTAGGTGTCTGGTTAGACTTTAAACTCTCCTTCCAGACCCACATCAAACATCTCCAATCCAAATTTAAATCTAGAATTGGCTTCCTATTTCGCAACAAAGCATCCTTCACTCATGCTGCCAAACATACCCTTGTAAAACTGACCATCCTACCAATCCTCGACTTCGGCGATGTAATTTACAAAATAGCCTCCAATACCCTACTCAACAAATTGGATGCAGTCTATCACAGTGCCATCCGTTTTGTCACCAAAGCCCCATATACTACCCACCATTGCGACCTGTACGCTCTCGTTGGCTGGCCCTCGCTTCATATTCATCGCCAAACCCACTAGCTCCATGTCATCTACAAGACCCTTCTAGGTAAAGTCCCCCCTTATCTCAGCTCGCTGGTCACCATAGCATCTCCCACCTGTAGCACACGCTCCAGCAGGTATATCTCTCTAGTCACCCCCAAAACCAATTATTTCTTTGGCCGCCTTCCAGTTCTCTACTGCCAATGACTGGAACTAACTACAAAAATCTCTGAAACTAGAAAAACTTATCTCCCTCACTAGCTTTAAGCACCAACTGTCAGAGCAGCTCACAGATTACTGCACCTGTACATAGCCCACCTATAATTTATCCCAAACAACTACCTCTTTCCCTACTGTATTTATTTTATTTATTTTGCTCCTTTGCACCCCATTATTTTTATTTCTACTTTGCACATTCTTCCACTGCAAATCTACCATTCCAGTGTTTTACTTGCTATATTGTATTTACTTTGCCACCATGGCCTTTTTTTGCCTTTACCTCCCTTATCTCACCTCATTTGCTCACATCGTATATAGACTTGTTTATACTGTATTATTGACTGTATGTTTGTTTTACTCCATGTGTAACTCTGTGTTGTTGTATGTGTCGAACTGCTTTCCTTTATCTTGGCCAGGTCGCAATTGTAAATGAGAACTTGTTCTCAACTTGCCTACCTGGTTAAATAAAGGTGAAAAAAAATATTTAAAAAATATTTAAAAAAATACAAATAAATAAATGGAAGCAATACGGCAACATTTCACCAGCCAATGAGAAGGCAAAATGTATTACCATAATGCAAAGGTCTATCCTATCATCTCAGATTTACTTCCTGGAGTGCCTAGGGTGTAGGGGCTAGGGGTTGTTTTGGGATTTAGAAGAGTATGGCTACATTCTGAATCTCTACCCATGCACTCGTTCACTCCCCCTGATACATTTAAAAGCATTGGATTGGTGCAAGCGTGACTGGAGAGTGTTTCCAACATATTCCTCACACCAGTCCATTATTTTTTTTTATCTATAAGAGTGCCCACGTTGTATAAAAACTATAGTTTTCACTGTAGTGTTTTCGCTGACTTTACTGTAGTATTGACTGTGGTGTTGCGGACATGATTGTAGTACACTTTAGTATTTACAGTTTACTTATACAATAAGGCCCGAGGAGGTGTAGTATATGGCCAATATACCACGGCTAAGGGCTGTTCTTACGCATGACGCAACGCGGAGTGCCTGGATACAGCCCTTAGCCATGGTATATTTGCCATATACCCCAAACCCCCGAGGGGCCTTATTGCTATTATAAATTGGTTGCCAACATAATTAAACGAGTAAAAAGTACAAAAATTGTATACCCATGGTATATGGTCTGATATTCCACGGCTTTCAGCCAATCAGCATTCAGGGTTCAAACCACCTGGTTTATAATATAAAATAAATAATGTAGTAAAAACAACTGTGTATATTTATATAGTAATAACTGTTTTATTTTGGTAGACTGTAGTAATTACTGTAATGTTTTTGCAGACTGTAGTAATTACTGTATTGTTTTTGCAGACTGTAGTGTTTTTGCGGACATTACTGTAGTATTTACTATAGTGTTTGAGGTTTGAGGTAGTTCAGAGCTTCTGCTCTTTTCTATAACCTGTAGGGAACACAATATATGGTCTATACATTTATGCAATTCCAGCCATTGCAATGAGTCCAACCTCTTATAGCTCCTCTCACCAGCCTCCACTGGTATATGCACATTAAATACTGTAGTATATACTTTAGTAGTTACTGTAGTGTTTTTTGCAGACTGTAGTGTTTTTGTGGACATTACTGTAGCATTTACTGTAGCGTTTTTGCAGTCTGTAGTATACTGTAGTATTTACTATATTATTCTACACTATACTACAAAATTCTATAGTAAGTACTACATATGATCGAGGGATACTACAGTGTGTAGTATAGTATTCTACAGTATACTACAGTTTACTACAGAATTCTAAAGTAAGTACCGTAGTATTCTATACTACACTGTAGTATGTTACACTTCAGGAGAAGGGTAGAGAATCTGAACGTAACCATTGATTGAAGCATCCAACAGACTTTTGGCTCCCTCTACTGTATTTGGCCATAACATGCTATTAATTTTTTATTTTATTCAACTTGGCAAGTCAGAATAAATTGTTATTTACAATGACGGCCTACCCCGGCCCAACCCTCACCTAACGACGCTGGGCCAATTGTGCGCCACCCTATGGGACTCCCGATCACGGACGGTTGTTATACAGCCCGGGATCGAACCAGAGTCTGCAGTGGCGCCTTAGACCACTGCGTCCCTCGGGAGCCAATTGCTGTGGTATTGTAATCATTTGTAGAACCCTCACTTTGTTTTTTGTTAACTGTTTAAAAAACGAATAATATAATTCACAGATATATATAAAGCAAAGTGTAAAACATATTTTCTAGCTACGTTGATGTCAAACTAAACGTATTACTAATAACATGGTGACACAATGCAATAATATTATAGTACAATGCAAGAGTAGGATACCATGCAATGTCATGTCAGTACGTGCTAGGTCATTTTACACCAAAATGTAATATATGAGATCATATAAATTGCAGTGGTGTAAAGTACTTAAGGAAAAATACTTTAAAGTACTACTTAAGTCGTTTTTGGGGGGGTATCTGTACTTTACTATTCATATTTTTTGACAAATTTTACTTTTACTCCAATATATTCCTACAGAATTCATTTTCTATTAAGATATCTTTACTTTTATTCAGTTTGACAATATTTGTACTTTTCCCACCGCTGCTTAAAATGTAATCTGGACAGTTGTGAATGGCAAATTAATGTAACACATATGTTGACCACTAGGTGGTGATAGAAGCCTCCTATTGTAGTTTGAACCATGGTTCGTTGTGCCTTCTATGTGTAAGAAATTGAACTTCAGTTTATTGACAATAGAAGAAAAAAAAATTCCATTGTCAATAAGGCTGAAACAGCGGTAATGTGATAAAATGACCTTAATTGAAAACGATCTACAGCTGCTCTACACCGCCTGGTACGGCAACTGCACCGCCCATAACAGCAGGGCTCTCCAGAGGGTGGTGCAGTTTGCACAACGCATCACCGGGGGCACACTACCTGCCCTCCAGGACACCTACAGCACCCGATGTCCTAGGAAGACCAAAAAGATCCTCAAGGACAACAACCACCCGAGCCACTGCCTGTTCACCCTGTATCATCCAGAAGGTGAGGTCAGTAGAGGTGCATCAAAGTTGGGACTGAGAGACTGAAAAATAGCTTATATCTCAAGACCATCAGATTAAACAGCCATCACTAACACAGTGAGACTGCTGCCTATATATAGACTTGAAATCATTTGCCACTTTAATAAATGGAACACTAGTCACTTTAATAATGCCACTTTAATAATGTTTACATATCTTGCATTACTCATCTCATATGTATATACTGTATTTTATACCATATATTGTATCTTGCCTATGCCGCTCTGTCATTGCTCATCCATATATTTATATGTACAGTATATATTCTTATTCCATTCCTTTACTCAGATTTGTGTGTATTAGGTCGTTTTTGTGGAATTGTTAGATTACTTGTTAGATATTGCTGCACTGTCGGGAACTAAAAGCACAAGCATTTCGCTACACTCACAATAATATCTGCTAACCATGTGTATGTGACCAATACAATTTGATTTGATATATTTTTTCTTTATTTTTTCTCATCACATATTGTGTCAGTGAACAACAGATGTGTTTGGCAAATAATTGATGATGGTGCGATGAATAATATGTTGAATTCCAGTAACTTTAGCTGTTATGAATGCACGATAATCATGATTGAGGTATTCAGGTTACTCACTAGTTCGTATATTGTCTACATTAGGTATCATTAACCCTGTGTCCACATCTTCATAATATACCAGCACTACTTGAAAATGTAAATAGGTGCCTCCTATCTATGATAAGTACAGGCCAAATTGTGATGTAAATGTAAAGTACTGAAAGTGACCTTATTGTGCGAAACAGTAGAAATAGGGAAACACATACATCCTAATTTCGTATAGACAAATAGTCCACTGCTAGCTTTGGACATCCCTAAAAATTCTATAAGATCTGCAGTCCTTCGGGTCTGACGTCATCGTTTCCGCAAGCCCCCCCCTCTCCACTTCCAGAGTCCGCGGCGTTGGCTTCTACCTACAGAATCCAACATGGAGTAACCAGAGATGGGGCTCGTACGGGGCCATCCTCACCGACATCAACGCACGATTTTAATTACCGCATTTCAGCATGGGGCGCGACGGGATTAAATCGGTGGAGGTATTCCAAAGGGATTTACTCTCTCGTGGATGCGCTCGAATAATTGTAGTAAAGTGCTGAGAAACGAAGAAGAGAAGCGAGAAATAACGCAAACAAACTGAAAAAACACTCGGAAAACTAAACTACGGCTGTTAGTGTGTGATCGAGGGGTTGGACGAGAAGGGAAAGATAAAATGAAGACACCACATTACGTACCCTCGGCGGGATATTATTGTAGGTGAAACGAAAAAATGACCGAGGAAACACACCCAGATGAGTGAGTAGCCTATAACGTTAGCTACTTCACAAAAGTAGTCTTAATTCTTATTTTGCATGTTATAAATTCTCGAAATATACCCATGTTATGCATGTCTGTTGATGGGATACTGAGATGGATGAGGAGAGTGGACCTTAAATTTTTTCCCCCGAAGTTGAGAATGCTTTGTTACAATGTAACGTTATAGTGGACAGAGGAGCGAGATGGTTAGGCCCCCTCGCCCTCCTGAACGACTATAGCCTTGAAAGAGGGGGGGACGAGGGGAGGGGTTGGATCGGAAACATTTTGTAAAGGGTTTACAGTGAATAGTTTCAACTGCACTTCATATCACCATTTGCCATGCAAATAACACGGTAGAATTTATAACAACATTGTATGTTGACCACAATGTAGATTGTGGGTGCACGGTCAAGGAAAAAGTAGCTTTCGTTTGCATTGTTGGCGCTGTTGGCTAGAAAGTCTTTCTTTGTGGGGGACTGATATGCCATATCCGCCATTTCTTTTCGTGAATCGCTCTAATTTGCATACTGTCCTTCATTCATAAAAATACCAACGGCGAAGGCCGAGAGGGTGCGCGCCGCGTTGATAGAGTTTACACGAATATTTCATCGTTTTCTGAGTACGATCAAATATGAATGTCTAGTTGGAAAGATAATCCAGTTGATTCAGTCCAGTGCCGAATGATAGTCAACATTTCCGTCCTAAACTGTTTTATTTTCTTAAGTACCTTGTGCGTTACGTTAGGCTTTTTGGTTGGTTGTTACATTTTTTTCTCCCTCTATTTCTAGGGGTCAACCCATTTTCACACAAGTTTTCTCGTGTACAAGTTAATTCCATTTTACTTATAGGCATACACACTTTTGCTTTTCAAAATAGATATCCTATTGTAGCCTACATATAGCTTCCTCAGTGAAGGAAGGAGGACCATCCTATTAATTGAATTTCATAAAAATAGTGAAACATAAAAATATATTTTTTTTTTAGATAAAACTATAGGTACTAAATATTTTCACATTTCACCAAATAATAGGGATGGACATCTGCCATTTGTTTATTACTTTGAGTACTTGCATGATTGTTTTTACAGTACTCAAATGAAGAATTTTTTTTTTTTAGAACATTTATCTATATGCCACCAACGCATAATTTATCATAACCATTACAAATAACACATCCTAATTGCTAAAATACCCCAGTCAATAAAAAAGTGCAATTTTAAAAGTAATTAAATGAAAAAGTAATTTCACATGGTTATATTTTATCGTGGAACACAATCTTTAAAAAGTTAGTAGCCTCAGCAGTGGTGTTTGCTTGTAGAATCATATGGCTGTGCAATGGCATAGCCTTGTTTTTTGTCAGTGATTTTTATTATTTTTTACCATGCTCAATTTTGTGAGTTGAAAGACCTTTTTTTTTTTGTGTTACAAACTCAAATCTGTCTTTTTTCAATATACATGCATTCGTTTTAGTTGGCCTAGGCTTAATGATTCTGATGAAAATATGCCATTTCTATTTATCAATCTGTTCATATTTTCAGTGTGGAACCTGTCGCTGTTTAGGGGGGTTATAGCATAGGCTAACCAATTCTAAATGGCACTAGCAGTTCGCAAAGTAGTGTCGTCACTAGTTGCCACAGTCATAAACCCCGCCTATTTCTACAATTTCTCCTCTTAATATTTTATTTAAACCTAACCCTTAACCCTAAAGTTAACCACACTGCTAACCTAATGCCTAACCTTAAATTAAGCCCGAAAAGCAAGTTTTTGTTTTAATAATGTTTTACAGTATAGACCATTTTGACTTTGTGGTTGTGGTAACTAGTCACAACTGCAAAGTAGCCTGAGTGGAAATTAGACTGGACGCAATTATTCCAGAACAGCAGCTTGTTGTTGGAACACGTATTTCCTTCAGTCAACCAGTCCATTTTGAATTTGTGATAAAACTATCATAATTTGGCATGGAATGTAGCTTGTATATCCCATCAGTTAGATATGTTTTTTTTATAGGCATTTGTATTTCTAAAGACCTAGCGCAAGGTTGTGTGTGGCACAACAGCATGCATGTGTAGAGGGAGCGGTCAGAAACGCAATTGAGTGAGAGACCGTGGGAAAGGGAATTTAGGGAGAACCGTTTGGTACATTTGATTTTTTTTTGTAATTTAGCAGACATTCTTATCCAGAGCGACTTAGTAGGCCTACATCATTTTTTATACTGGTCCCCTGCGTGAATCGAAACGATAACGTTAGCATTGCAAGCACCATGCTCTACCAACTGAGCCACACGGGACCGCTTTGTTTAGTTTTTGTTGTGCCCCTGCAAATGCATATGTACAAAAGGAACACGAGTCAAAGCAAATTAACGTTGTCTTCAAAGATGACCGAGTTTTGACCAAATCTTTTTTACAGTATTTGAAAAACGTGATCTCCGATTAAAGATAGGTTTGATGTAAGTTCGAGTACTCGATTACTCCTACTCATTCCTACCAAATAACTGATTAAAACACACTGATTGCAATGGTCTGCAGTAGCCTCAACAGCACCCTCTAGAGTAGCACCATGGTGTAGCCGGAGAACAGCTAGCTTCCGTCCTCCTCTGGGTACATTGACTTCAATACAAAACCTAGGAGGCTCATGGCTCTCACAATCTTACATAGACTTATACAGTAACCCTAACCATAGCTATATCTTCTTGTAACTTTTCTTCTTAGTTTACCTTTCACTTACTTAGCTAATGCAGCCAATTTAGGCAGTATTGAATGTGTCACTTTTGATTACTCCATTTTGTCTCTCAACCTGTGCACCCACGGTATAAACTTTAATTTTTAGGCAAGGTTGTAGCAACCTCATGATGGGTATAAATTAAATTATCATGTAGTAGCCAAAACCTATTGATGTTACACTGAGCTGGGTGAATGGAATATGAATGACAGTCATCCATGCTGTAAGTTGAATTCTGAGAAAAGTGGGACGCTTTTTGCCTTTCTGTCTTCTGTAACCTCTTTCGATGTCTCCAACATATTAGCCCAACAAATTATACTAATGATACAACCAATGATACAATAGTCATCCCTAATATTAAACGGCACTGACCACCACTGGCCTACACATTCTATAAGGCATATCTTTTTGGGTGTAGAGTACACTTTGGATGTTTGGCAATATAAGGTTCTGTTGCTCATAGCTTTATGTCCTTTATCCTGCGTGTAGAGATTTGGCAATAACCCATGACCTGAAGGAGTAGGCTATCTTTTCTTCTAATGATTTATGGTACACTCACACCCCTATAGGTAAACACATGACTCAGATGGTAATGTAAAAGGAAATATAATAGTTTGCGCTTGTGAAATGTTTATCCGAACTGGAATTGCTAAAAGAAGCAGGTTACTTCAATCCATAACCGTTGGCGTTGACATTTCTTATGCAATTGAACATGATTGAAAGGTGGGAATGTTGGAACAAAAGTCGTCTTGGCAACGTTTCATGTGTGCACAAAAGGATACGTGGGGGATGCTCAAGTTCTCGAATGATATCACAAGTTTTAGTACCCTCAAGCAAAGAGTAGTTACACAACAGTGTTCCTGCAAATTCCAGCTACATACAGTACACAACTGTTAAAGACTGTTTTATTATATGTATCCAAATGGCTAATAGTGGTCCAGTTTTATTGGTCTAAGTGCAATAAAACTCAGCTGTACTATTCTAGACAGCAAGTTTGTGAGGTGTTGCCTTGCCTTGCATTCCCCCAATCCATGTGCACGCCCCCCCTCCCCCACCCACCCTGTTTCCGGAGGTTGGGTTGGCTAGTTGTATTGATCAGAGTAATGACGCCCCAGAACCGGCAAACTCTGAGCTGTCAATAATGCCACTGAGAGGAGAAAATGACATTGAGGAAAGGTCACCACAACTCTCCCCAGCTTCCCAGCCCCATTACTGCCCTGGATCGATTTCATATCAACCCTCCCCTTCCATGAGCTGGGCCGGCAGGGTTCAGCTCAACAACGGCAAAATGAAGCAGAGACGAGATGAAACTATTGGAGCCAAATAATTGCTGTTAGTGGTGTAATTTTTCCCTCTACAGAAACGTTGTTTGAACGTCAACAAAGAGAGACAATAAGCCTATGGCAATGAGGTATATCACCAATGACATGAAGCTTGTCATTACATGAATAATACTGCACTAGACAGTCTCTTTCATTCTAATGTCTCGATCCTGACTTAAACTGCTCCAAACTTTTAAGGGACTCAGACGTGGTCAACCTGTACACTACAAAAACCATTGGGGCTTTTTGCCTAGTGATTGGGAAGTCACGGGGCAGAGATGGTGTTTGCCATTTGGGCAATAGGCCATGTGACATGTGTAATGGAAGATGGATTTCCTTTACTTCAGTTCAATAGTGGCATCGCACGGGTCCACATTCTGCCTCTATCGACTTCGCCACACAGACCCGCTCACGTTTCGGATATCTGTCGACAGGGGAGCGTATGTGAAAGCACCGCACAAGGTCACAGTGTCCTCCTCCCCCCCCCCCCCCCCCCCCCCCCCTGGTTTGGTTGACTTGGTTAAAGAGCATAGTCCCTCTCTTTGTGACGGCTAGGGAACTCATTCGCAATGTTTGGCAATGACCAAGTGAAACGGAGATCTGACCATTTTGTATGGGGATGATGTCATAAGCATGTGTGGAGTTTTCATTTGTTTTCTCCTGTGTCCGTGGACCACCTGAGGCAACAGTGTGCTCGAACGGCTAAACCTGTACGTCCAGCCGATGGGCCTTTGGCGTAATGTTTGCTTTAGCAGCGTCACCCATTGCTGGTGAACGGTTTGACATGACTAGTTTAGCAGATATTAGATTTGGGCATGTAAAAGGAAGTTCAGTTTACTGTCGCAAAGAACTAGTTATATTCCTCGTTTTCCTTTGCCAATGTACAGTACATTTGCCCCAATGGAGGTTTAAAAAGACTCCCAAAAAAATCACACACGTCAAAAACTCAAGACGCTTCTGTTGGTAGTGTAGTCTACAACTTCAAGACGCAAACTTATGCAGTAGGAAATGGTCACTAACATACTCTGTCTTGATGCCCCAAACTACCAACAGGTTTCTTAGCTAACAGATTATTGGATTTTCTGTGATTGTGTGCGTGTTGTGTGTTTTGGGGGTTTATAAGCAGGCGAGGTAAGATTAAGCCAAGCCTTATCACATCGTTTTCTTATCAGCGAAAGGGTGCAGAGGTTGGAACAATTTGAGCAGATTATTGTTTTATCTTTTACCCCTGTGGGGCAGTTTGTTTTATTTAATTTATTTTGGCAATGTGGTTATGGAGCAGCTGCTCAAGTAACATTTACGTACAGAAATGTAACACTCTTTCTGTATGCAACATTTAAATGTGCCGTCGAACTACATTACCAGTCAAGTTTGGACACCTACTTATTCAAGGTTTTTTTCTTTTCTTTGTACTATTTTTCCGCATTGTAGAATAATAGGGAAGACATCAAAGCTATGAAGTAACGTATATGGAATCATGTAGTAAAGAGGTATCTCCTGTTCCGTAGTGGTGGTGTGTGTCTGGAGTATATTCATAAAGTGTGTTGTTGCACTCAGTCTGTAGTGCCACCACTAGGCATGTGGTCTGTAGCCACAGATTACATGCCTCTCATTTTCTGTCCAATTTCAGCTGCCAGCCATACTGTGACATCTTCATTCTGAATTTGGTATACCTTCCATATAAAAGGTCCCCGTAAATACTAGAGCATACTATACCAATCGGAGATGTGTAGGGAGAGGAATGTTGGATAGTAAAGGGGAGAAATTGCGGAGTAGATATTGGAAACAGTTGACGTGGGGTCACACATGCATATGTATTTATGTTAAGAATAAAAAGATGAACACTGCGTTTTATTATAGATGTAGTTCGCCAACCTTATGCCCAGTCCACTATGTGTGTGTGTGTGTGTGTGTACACAAGCAAACACTACCGTTCAAAAGTTTGGGGTAACTTAAAAATGTCCTTGTTTTTGAAAGAAAATCACTTTTTTTGTCCATTTAAAATAACATCAAATTAATCAGAACTACAGTGTTGACATTGTTAATGTTGTAAATGACTATTGTAGCTGGAAACGGCTGATAAAAAAAAAGGAATATCTACAGAGGCCCATTATCAGCAACCATCACTCCTGTGTTCCAATGTTACGTTGTTAGCTAATCCATGTTTATGATTTTAAAAGGCTTATTGATCATTAGAAAACCCTTTTGCAATTATGTTAGCACCGCTGACAACTGTTGTTCTGATTAATGAAGCAATAAAACTGTCCTTTAGACTAGTTGAGTATCTGGAGCATCAGCCTTTCTGGGTTCAATTACAAGCTCAAAATGGCCAGAAACAAAGCACTTTCTTCAAAAACTCGTCTATTCTTGTTCTGAGAAATGAAGGCCATTCCATGCGAGAAATTGCCAAGAAACTGAAGATCTCATACAATGGTGTGTACTACTCCCTTCACAGAACAGCGCAAACTGGTCTAAACAGAATAGAAAGAGGAGTGGGAGGCCCCGGTGCACAACTGAGCAAGAGAACAAGTACATTAGTGTCTAGTTTGAGAAACACATGCCACAAGTCCTCAACTGGCAGCTTCATTAAATAGTACCCGCAAAACACCTGTCTCAACGTCAACCGTGAAGAGGCCACTGCGGAATGCTGGCCTTCTAGGCAGAGTTGCAAAGAAAAAGCCACATCTCAGACTGGCCAATAAAAAGAAAAGATTAAGATGGGCAAAAGAACACAGACACTGGACAGAGGAACTCTGCCTAGAAGGCCAGCATCTCAGAGTCGCCTCTTCACGGTTGATGTTGAGACTGGTGTTTTGCTGGTGTTTTCTCTCTTTGCTTATTTGGCATAATATGGACTTAGTGCTATTCGGCAAAATACCATTTTCTGTATACCACCCCTACCTTGTCATAACACAACTGATTGGCTCAAAAGCATTAATTAAGAAGGAAAGAAATTCCACAAAGTAACTTTTAGCAAGGCACACCTGCTAATTGAAATTAAATTCATTCCAGGTGACAACCTCATGAAGCTGGTTGAGATAATGCCAAGCGTGTGCAAAGCTGTCATCAAGGCAAACGGTGACTATTTTGAAGAATCTCAAATCTAAATATATTTTATGTTTAACACTTTTTTTTGGTTACTAGATGATTCCATATTTGTTTTTTCATAGTTTTGATGTCTTCACTATTATTCTACAATGTAGAAAATAGTAAAAAATAAAGAAAAACCCTTGAATGAGTAGGTGTGTCCAAACTTGACTTACCAGTCCAATTTTTTCCGCGCCAACAGGAAAACCCAGCACGAACGCACTCTTCCTCTTCCAATCTGAGCCATATTAACAGCGTTCTGACCTAATGAGAATGGGTGGGCACCAAGGGTGGTCAATCATACACTACATGGCCAAAAGTATGTGGTCACCCCTTCAAATTAGTGGATTCTGCTGTTTCAGCCACACCTGTTCCTCAGTGGTGTATACAATTGAGCATGCATCCATGCAATCTCCATAGACAAACACTGGCAGTAGAATGGTCCGTGCTGAAGAGCCCAGTGACTTTCAACGTGGCACTGTCATAGGATGCCACCCTTCCAACAAGTCAGTTCGTAAAATTTCTGCCCTGCTAGAGCTGCGCCAGTCAGCTGTAGTTATTGTGAAGTGGAAACACCTAGGAGCAACAACGGCTCAGGCGTGAAGTGGTAAGCCACACAAGCTCACAGAACGGGACTGAAGTGGTGAAGCGCATAACGCGTAAAAATCGTCTGTCTTCAGTTGCAACACTCACTACCGAGTTCCAAAATGCCTCTGGAATCAATGTCGGCACAAGAATTGTTCGTCATAAAATGTGTTTCCATGGCCGAGCAGCCGCACACAAGCCTAAGAACACCATGCGCAATGCCAAGCATCAGCTTGTAAAGCTTGCCACATTTGGACTCTGCCGTGGTAACGCGTTCTCTGGAGTGATGAATCACGCTTCACCATCTGGCACTCCGACGGACAAATCTGGGTTTGGCGGATGCCAGAAGAATGCCACCTGCCCCAATGCATAGTGCCAAGTATAAAGTTTGGTGGAGGAGGAATAATGTTCTGGGGCTGTTTTTCATGGTTCGGGCTAGGCCTCTTAGTTCCAGTGAAGGGAAATCTTAACGCTACAGCATACAATGACTTTCTAGATGATTCTGTGCTTTCAACTTTATAGCAGCAGTTTGAGGAAGGCCCTTTCCTGTTTCAGCATGACAATGCCCCAATGCACAAAGTGAGGTCCATACAGAAATTGTTTGTTGCGATCGTTGTGGAAGAACGTGTCTGGCCTGCACAGAGCCCTGACCTCAACTCCATCAAACACCTTTAGGATGAATTGGAACTCTGATTGCGAGCCAAGCCTAATTGCCCAACATCAGTGTGCTGACCTCACTAATGCTTTTGTGGCTGAATGGAAGCGAATACCCGCAGCAATGTTCCAACATCTAGGGGAAAGCCTTCCCAGAAGAGTGGAGGCTGTTATAGCAGCAAAGGGGGGACCAACTCCATATTAATGCCCATGATTCTGGAATGAAATGTGTTTCAGGTGGGGCTAGTGCCCCTCTCCTCGAACCGCCCCTAACTGAAATGAATTGGGAGGGGCATGAATAGACAGCACGGCTAAGCGGAGGAGATGCAGTGTGTCTGAATAGGTTCAGTCTAATGCATTTGGGGCACCTACACTAAGCCAAAAATAATACTTTTTTTAGGGAAAACAAAAAAAAATGTGGGTGGGGGGGGCAACTTCATGCATTTCAGCACATTTTGCCATGGGGCAGAGAAATTAGCAGTTTTATGCTATTCTACACATTTTGTCATTGGGCAGAGAGGGAAATGTACATTTTTGAAGCAGATTTTCTGTAACTCTCCACATTTTGCCGTAGCATATGAACACGTCATAAGCAATCTGGGGGGCCTCCGACTTCCAAGGGAATCGACCTGTTGAATATTGGGGGGACATTAACATACAATAACTCTGTTCATTTCAGTGGGACTGGCCTATTTTGGGTTAGAATATGAATGTGTAGGCCTTAACCCTACTTGTTTGATAGGGACAAATGATTCTATCAAAAATCAACCCATCATGTACAGTTGTCTATGAACTTCTGAGCCTTGATGGACCCATTGCTGCTTTGCTTTGTCTGGTTCATCAAGTAACAGAACAGCCTCTTCTCTACACCTCAAACGCAAGGAAAGTATCCCATGACTTTAACGTTGTTAGTGGCCAGCTCCTTGTACAAAATCCTCATCTGATGGCCTGTGATAGAGACATGAGAGCTTGGAGGGGAAACTGATGAGCCGTCCTGAATGGGAGCTGCCAGAGAGGGAAAAAGGAGAGCGAGAGTAGAGAGAAAAAAAAGGACTATCGATCACCTATGTTCCTATATTCTGAGCCGTGGATGACATCACCCCAGGTCTTTTACACCTACCTGTGGGTTGGGTTTGGACATTGTAAACCTTTGACCTCCTTTTATGAGCCTGACAAAGTTAAGACACCGGGCGCACACTCCTGATAAGGAGTCCAGTCAGAGCTGAGTAATATTCAACCCACATATTCTTTAGACCTGCACGCTAGCGAGAGCCATGACATGTACATGTTCTTTGCTCGCAGCTGTACACAATGTGCGCAAACCTTTTGCTGATAGGCGAGTTGTTCCAGTTGCTTCAGATTCCTTTTGGACTCCTGTGTGCGAGAATAAGCTGGTTTGGAATGGATGGAACCCCCCTGTTGTGTTTGGGTAGTGGTGGGCTTCTTAGGCCATGTTTCTCCCCTCACCCCTCCTTGACGGATGAGGATGGAGTGTGCTGTGTGCCACTGCCGGCGAATGCGGAATGGCTGCCGGGAGATGACTCATACTCAACTCACACACACACACTCTACACTCTCTCGCTCCGTCTCTCTCTCGCACACACACACACACACACACACACGCGCCATCTGCTTGTCAAGGAGACTGAATCATACTGTACGTGGGGAAGCACTTTTGAGCCAACAGCCTGGAAGTCAGGCACGGCCGCTGCTGCTTCCACCATGGTCAGGCTGGTGATTGGGATGTTGTGTCGTCTCGCACACCGCGACCGTCTGCCGATGGAGACCATGAGGAATTTGTGACCGTGGCCACGGCATGTAGGAGAGATGTCCGATTATAAAAGGCAAGCCGCCCGGGTTTTGTATTTCTGCTGCTTCCCTGGTTTCTGTTAGCCGTGTCTTTTCTGTGTCTACTCTGCAATGTCCTCCTCCTCGCTCATATTCTGTGTGGCTGTTGCTGGAGGGGCTGCTGCTCGTGACTACTGCGTGGTTAGGATAAGGTTTTGTTTTGGCTGTGGCGGAGTAGGTTAGATGAGCGGAGCAATGCTGCCACCTTTTACAGAGGAGAGCTGGTGTTTCGGTAACGCCGGGGGACTCTCTCTGGCTCGTGCTCGCAGGTCTTTAGATGTGTAATCATAGAGTACATTCGCTGGCACTCTGCGAGATTGTTCTGAATCATCCATGTGGGCTCCGTGTTCATGGATCTCGGGGAGACGGATCGTCAGCCTTGTTTGCAAAGACTGGCTTTATTCAGCCATGTCTTCCTTCCTTTACCCGGTTTATTGGTCAAAACTCTAAATGAATATTCATTGTGTTTGGAAGTGCCGCCAGGTTATCTGGGATAATCATAGTGTGTGTGTGTGTGTGTGTGTGTGTGTGTGTGTGTGTGACAGAGAGAAGATGTGGGAGAGAGAGAGGGGTGACCTCTGCAGTGGGAGAGGAATTACTCCCCCTCTTTAGTATGTACTATCATGGCCGCTACATTCCAGGGGTGTCAACAAAACCCAAGCTTATCGCGCTCTGGGGGTGGGTGGGCTGTGGAGTCCTCATCTCTCATATGATCTCAAATACTGCCTGTCCGTCAGGATTTGACAAAACCATTTCCATGTCTAGTGACTCACACCCAAGTCATATGCACCTGTGTATTTGTCTGGGATTTTATATATAAAGGATTGCTGCTGATGAATTCATTTGTAGCCCTTTTGCAGTTATGCTTTTAGCCAGGTGTCCTTATTGCTCTGGTGTGCATTTCTCATGCGTCTTGGCATGGTAGGTACATGTCTCTGAGTTGGGCCTAGCTTGTCTGAGGGTGTATGTGTGGGAGTGTTAGTGGAGGTGTACCATCACCCATGCTCTCTTCAAATTCCAGCTGGACAGTTAGTTTACCATATTAAAAGCCATGGGCACATAGACATCTTTCAACTGCTATGGATGGAAGATTCCTGACTAATATATTGTTCTAAATCGTTAAATCTGGGGTAGTGTCATGCATATAATTGTGCTGTACCCATGGTATAGCAATGCTGATTCTTACATGACTAGACTTGCCTCAGTATCCCCTTTTGAATGTCCCCATTGACTAGAAAGACAAATTAATGAATTGGACTTGTTTATTTACGTGTGTCCTGGGTGTGCATGACGAGTAGTGCAAGGGTGAGATTAGGGAAGTGACCGTTTGGGGGGAAAAAACAATGGAGATTTAGACGGCCATGACTTTTTTGTAAAGCTGCGTCTTTGTGTTCATATCTGGTGTCGGGCAGCCGCTTGAATAACTGATATTTGGTGCCTTTTTCAGCAGCTTGACAATATCGTTTTAAATACTATGTCATGCAAAGCCATACCACTGCTAATGGGCGTTCTTCTTTAAAAGCTGTGTTAATTGGTGCTAGTTTGTGTCCGTTCAAATATGGCAGAAGGTGAGGGGGTGATGCAGAGTCCGTTCGCGGACCAATTTCACAGCGCAGATGTACGTGTGACTCATCATTTTCAGGGGGGATTTTTTGTTCACAAAAATGAGTTTAGTCCTGTGGCTGAATGCAAATATGTAGGTTTCATTTATATCAACCATTTTGTTTTGTTTGCACTGCAAAGCAGATTCACGATTGTGACCTCATGTCGCCTCATGTTTCAGCATGATAATCCACAACCCCATGCTGCAAGGATCTGTACACAATTCCTGGAAGCTGAAAATGTCCCAGCTATTCCATGTCCTGCATAGTCACCAGACATGTCACCCATTGAGCATGTTTGGGATGCTCTGGATTGACCAGTATGACAGCGTGTTCCAGTTCCCGACCAATATCCAGCAACTTCGCACAGCCATTGAAGAGGAGTGAGACAGCATTCCACAACAGCCTGATCAACTCTATGCAAAGTAGATGTGTCGTGCTGCATGAGGCAAATAGTAGTCACACCAGATGTTCACTGGTTTTCTGATCCACGCCCCTACTTTAAATGTTTATTTTATTTTTAAGAATACAATATCTGTTACCAACAGATGCATATCTGTATTCCAGGTCATGTGAAATCCATAGATTAGGGCCTAATTAATTTATTTCAGTTGACTGATTTCCTTATATGAACTATAACTCAGTAAAATCTTTGAAATTGTTGCATTTATATTTTTGTTAAAATATAAACACGACATGCAACAGTTTTTGTGAGTTACAGTTCATATAAGGAAATCAAGTCAATTTAATTAAATGTATTAGGCCCTAATCTATGGATTTCACATTAATCGTCAGGGGTGCTGCCATGGGTGGGCCTGGGAGGGCATAGGACCCACCACTTTTGAACCAAGCCTGTCAGAATTAGTTTCCCCCACAAAAGGGCTTTATTACAGACAGAAATACTCATCAGCTTCATCAGCTGTCCGGGTGGCTGGACACAGACGATCCCGCAGGTGAAGAAGTCTAATGTGGAGGTCCTGGGCTGGCGTGGTTACAAGTGGTCTGTGGTTGTGAAGCCGGTTGGACGTACTGCCAAATTCTCTAAAACAACGTTGGAGGCGGCTTATGGTAGAGAAATTAATATTCAATTCTCTACCGGCTCTGGTGGACATTCCTGCAGTCAGCATGCTAATTGTACGTTCTCTCAATTTGAGACATCTGTGGTGTTGTGTGACAAAACTGCACATTTTAGAGTGGCCTTTTTATTGTCTCCAGCGCAAGGGGCACCTGTGTAATGATCATGCTGTTTAATCCGCTTCTTGATATGCCACAGTTGCCAGATGGATGGAGAATCTTAGCAAAGGAGAAATGATCACATATCAGCAACGTAAACAAATTTGTGCACAGAATTTGAGAGAACTAAGCTTTTTGTGTGTAATCTGGGATCTTTTGTTTCAGCTCATGAAACCTGCGGCCAACACTTTGTGTTGTGCATATATATCAGTCAAAAGTTTGGACATCTACTCATTCCAGGTTTTTCTTTATTTTCACTATTTTCTACATTGTAGAATAATAGTGAAGACATCAACACTATGAAATGACACATGAAATCACGTAGTAACCAAAAAAGTGTTAAACAAATCTAAATATATTTGAGATTTTTCAAAGTAGCCACCCTTTGCCTTGATGACACTCTTGGCTTTCTCTCAACCAGCTTCATGAGGTCGTCACCTGGAATGCATTTCAATTACCAGGTGTGCCTTGTTAAAAGTTTAATCTGGGGAATTTCTTTCCTTAATGCGTTTGAGACAATTAGTTGTGATAAGACATGAGTGGTATACAGAAGACAGCCCTATTTGATATAAGACCAAGTCCATATTATAGCAAGAACAGCTCAAATAAGCAAAGAGAAATGACAGTCCATCGTCACTTTAAGACATGAAGGTCAGTCAATCCGGAAGTTTATTCAAGTGCAGTCGCAAAAACCATCAAGTGCTATGATGAAACTGGCTCTCATGAGGACCACCATAGGAAAGGAAGACCCAGAGTTACCTCTGCTGCAGAGGATAAGTTCATTAGAGTTATCCGCCTCAAATTGCTCCCCAAAGAAATGCTTCAGAGTTCAAGTAACAGACACATCTCAACATCAACTGTTCAGAGGAGACTGCGTGAACCAGGCCTTCGTGGTTAAATTGCTTCAAAGAAACCACTACTAAAGGACACCAATAAGAAGAGACTTGCTTGGGCCAAAACACGAGCAATGGACATAAGACCAGTGGAAATCTGTCCTTTGGTCTGATGAGTCCAAATGTAAGATTTTTGATTCCAACCACCGTGTCTTTGTGAGATGCAGAGTAGGTGAACTGATGATCTCCGCATGTGTGGTTCCCCCCGTGAAGCATGGAGGTGGTGGTGTGGGGGTGGTTTGCTGGTGACACTGTCAGTGATTTATTTAGAATTCAAGGCACACTTAACCAGCATGGTGAACACAATATTCTGCAGCCATATGCCATCCCATCTGGTTTGTGCTTAGTGGGACTGTCATTTGTTTTTCAACAGGACAATTACCCAACACACCTCCAGGCTTTGTAAGGGCAATTTGGCCAAAAAGGATAGTGATGGAGTGCTGCATGCATCAGATGACCTGGCCTCCACAATCACCTGACCTCAACCCAATTGAGATGGTTTGGGATGAATTGGGCCGCAGAGTGAAGGAAAAGCAGCCAACAGGTGCTCAGCATATATGGGAACTCCTTTTAAGACTGTTGAAAAAATTCCTCGTGAAGCTGGTTGAGAGAATGCCAAGAGTGTCAAGAATGCCAAGGCAAAGGGTGGCTAATCTAAAATATATTTGGATTTGATTAATACATTTTTTTTGGTTACTGCATGATTCCATATGTTACACTTCATAGATTTGATGTCGTCAATGTTATTCTACAATGTAGAAGAAAGTAAAAAATAAAAACCCTTGAATGAGTAGTGTGTCAGCTTTTGACTGGCACATGTGTATATATCTTTTTTGTGTATATATACGCATGCATCTACATGTATATAAAAGCACCTGCGCTACAAACTCATTTCTAAATGACTAACCCCCACTTTCCCCCTCTCTCAACCATACAGTGACAGCTACATTGTGCGCGTCAAAGCGGTGGTCATGACCCGGGACGACTCGAGTGGCGGCTGGCTGGCCCAGGATGGTGGATGCCTCAGCCGTGTGGGCGTGTGCAAGGTGCTGTCGGCCGAGCTGCTGGGCCGAAGCAGCTTCCTCATCCACGGCGAGCGCCTCAAAGACAAACAGGTAAAGCCCCTGCTAGCACTCAGACCCAAATCCTGAATCGTTACAGTAACAATTCGCTCACTAGCTTCCAAAGTAAGAAGTGTCGTTGGTAACGTGAGATCGAATCCCGTCCAGGGAAGATAAGGATTGATTCTGTCACACGCATTTAGAATGTATTCACAAATCCTTCATTGTCACCAATTAACGTTTTTCTTGTTACCCAAATGTGTTTTGTCAGATATCGATCCTCAGCTGTTTCCCCTCTGTTTCTCTTTCTATTCCTTTATAGATAATTCAGGTAGTAGAAATCAATGTGGGCTTGTAAGGAGGCTTGCACTTTCAGCATAGTTTGTTAGGAGCATTGTTTATAGTCCATTCAAACGTGTGCTGCCTCCCAGGTGATTCTGGAATGCTTCCTGAAGAGGGATCTGGTGTACACCAAGGCCACGCCCACATTTCACCACTGGAAAGTGGACAACAAGAAGTGTGGCTTGACGTTCCAGAGCCCGGCCGACGCACGCGCCTTCGACCGTGGGGTCAGGAAAGCCATGGAGGACCTGACGGAAGGTACGGGAGGGGAAGGCGAAGACTATGAGGGCTGTATCTCAATGCTCTTGAATGGTATACATCCCTTTCTTTTATAGCCACTGATTGCTGAAAGAGGTGGATAGGCAACCACCATATTGGTTTAACCTATCAAATGCGTTTAGATTAACATATCAAGAAAAGGAATGTGTTTGATGCTATGGGAATGTGGAAGTCCAACTAAAGTGGTTCAGCCTCCTGCGCTTCAGGTTTCTCACTATTGGCTTGTTCTGCCATCTTTGTTTTCCAGGATCTACCACCTCTTCTTCGACCATCCAGAATGAGGCCGAGTTGGGTGACGACGATGTTTTCACCGTGAGTCCCTCCCCGTGTTCCTCTATTGTAGTTTCAAACACCAGCAAGTTCAGGGACATAGTAAACACTTGAGAGAGAATCCAAGTTTGTCTGTTTTGGTTAGGGTCAGGTTTCTAGTCCCACCCAAAACTCTGGGCTTCATATCAATAGAGATGGTATGTTTCCCATCTATGATCATGGCTGTCCACTTGCATGTTGGACTCCATATTGTTTCCGTCTGCAGGATCACCTCTAGTCTGTGCTTGGTCGGGCTTCTCTCTCGCCTTCACTTATAGTCCCTTTTTTGAAGTGCGTGTGAAGATTTCAGTTATTTTAGTTTGGCCCAGTTCGGGAAGAGATGGGCCTTTGTTTTTGAGCAGGAGATGGCTGGTGCGATAGTAACAGGCGGCTGGTGGGGTGGAGGGAGGGTAGGAGGAGGGGTGAGGGTTAGGTATCCTGTAGTGTTTTGAACAGACTCCGCCACCGCTTGGCATTTGGTTTGTCTCCGTTACAGGAGATGAGGAGCAGCAGGCAGGGGTCGCGAGGTCTCTTCCTGCCCACCCCCCTTCCCTCCCTCCCCCCACTCCCCTTCCTTCCCTCCCTCCCCCCACTCCCCTTCCCTCCTCCCACCCCCCTTCCCTCCTCCCACTCCCCACCCCCTCCCTCCCTCCCACTGACCCTCCTCTAAAACTATCATTAGCAGCTGCTTCCTAGCAAACTGCCTCTGTGATTTAACACCATGGGAGGGGGGGGACTGAGAGAAGGGAACGCCTTGTGTTGTCTCTCTCTCTTCCCTCATGTCTGGAGAGAGCTTGGGGTTTTTGGCCGCTGGCCCTCTTGGAAGAGGGAGTTGTGTGTGTGTGTGCGTGTGTGTGTGCGTGCGCATGGATGCTTCCTTCAGCTGTGTTTTGACTTGCCTCCATTGTGGATTTCTGCAGATGGATGTTTTTGTTAGCAATTGTGGATGTTCAAAGAGCACGTTTCTGAAGCAAACGTCTAAATAACTTCATTTAAAATGCTCGAGGTGATTAAACATGCTAATTTACTTGAGTGCAGAAGCTGTGAAAGGGCATGTTCCTAGCATAGTTCAGTATCCCCAAGCTACCAGCTTCGACACATTAGACAAGATGGGTCACTTCCATCTCTTTGAGAACAAGAAGGCCCTCAAACTCTTAATTCTCTGCATTACTGACAATGTTATGATCCGAAACAGGTCAAACTAACAATCTGAGTCATTTCCCAAAATATACACGTTTCATGTCACATGACCATTATGCGCTTGACGCATGTTGGGTGTGGAAACGATTCAATTCACTTTTGTGCACAATCAATCATAATTAATCACAGAGGAACATATGGTCATAAAGGATTATCTACATATGGGTTCAAATTAACCAAGGCAACAGTAAAAAAAAAAGATTGTTGGAATACCCACCAATATGACCATTACGCGCAAGAGGCACGCTGGCCTTAGATGTTATTCCAGTGACCTATTTCAAAAACAACTTGTGTATCTAATAATTTGATATCAATGAGATGGGAACATTAAGTACTTATAGAATCTAATACACTGCTCAAAAAAATAAAGGGAACACTAAAATAACACATCCTAGATCTGAATGAATGAAAAATTCTTATTAAATACTTTTTTCTTTACATAGTTGAATGTGCTGACAACAAAATCACAGAAATTATCAATGGAAATCAAATTGATCAACCCATGGAGGTCTGGATTTGGAGTCAGACTCAAAAATAAAGTGGAAAACCACACTACAGGCTGATCCAACTTTGATGTAAAGTCCTTAAAACAAGTCAAAATGAGGCTCAGTAGTGTGTGTGGCCTCCACGTGCCTGTATGACCTCCCTACAACGCCTAGGCATGCTCCTGAAGAGGTAGCGGATGGTCTCCTGAGGGATCTCCTCCCAGACCTGGACTAAAGCATCCGCCAACTCCTGGACAGTCTGTGGTGCAACAGACTGTCCAGGAGTGGATGGAGCGAGACATGATGTCCCATGATGTCCCAGATGTGCTTAATTCGATTCAGGTCTGGGGAACGGGCGGGCCAGTCCATAGCATCAATGCCTTCCTCTTGCAGGAACTGCTGACACACTCCAGCCACATGAGGTCTTGCATTGTCTTGCATTAGGAGGAACCGAGGGCCAACCGCACCAGCATATGGTCTCACAAGGGGTCTGAGGATCTCATCTCGGTACCTAATGGCAGTCAGGTTACCTCTGGCGAGCACATGGAGGGCTATGTGGCCCCCCAAAGAAATGCCACCCCACACCATGACCATGACTGACCCACCGCCAAACCGGTCATGCTGGAGGATATTGCCGGCAGCAGAACGTTCTCCACGGCGTCTCCAGACTGTCACGTCTGTCACATGTGCTCAGTGTGAACCTGCTTTCATCTGTGAAGAGCACAGGGCGCCAGTGGCGAATTTGCCAATCTTGGTGTTCTCTGGAAAATGCCAAACGTCCTGCACGGTGTTGGGCTGTAAGCACAACCCCCACCTGTGGACGTCAGGCCCTCATACCAACTTCATGGAGTCTGTTTCTGACCGTTTGAGCAGACACATGCACATTTGTGGCCTGCTGGAGGTCATTTTGCAGGGCTCTGGCAGTGCTCCTCCTGCTCCTCCTTGCACAAAGGTGGAGGTAGCGGTCCTGCTGCTGGGTTGTTGCCCTCCTCCACGTCTCCTGATGTACTGGCCTGTCCCCTGGTAGCGCCTCCATGCTCTGGACACTACGCTGACAGACACAGCAAACCTTCTTGCCACAGCTCGCATTGATGTTCCATCCTGGATGAGCTGCACTACCTGAGCCACTTGTGTGGGTTGTAGACTCCGTCTCATGCTACCACTAGAGTGAAAGCACCGCCAGCATTCAAAAGTGACCAAAACATCAGCCAGGAAGCATAGGAACTGAGAAGTGGTCTGTGGTTATCACCTGCAAGAACCACTCCTTTATTGGGGGTGTCTTGCTAATTGCCTATAATTTCCACCTGTTGTCTATTCCATTTGCACAACAGCATGTGACATTTATTGTCAATCAGTGTTGCTTCCTAAGTGGACAGTTTGATTTCACAGAAGTGTGATTGACTTGGAGTTACATTGTGTTGTGTAAGTGTTCCCTTTATTTTTTTGAGCAGTGTATATACAGTGTATTCAGAAAGTATTCAAACCCCTTGTGTTTCCATATTTTGTTACGTTACAACCTTATTCTAAAATGGATTCAATTGTTTTTCCACCTCACCAATCTACACACAATACCCCATAATGACAAAACCAAAACAGGGTTTTATTTATTTTTGCTAATTTGTTATTAAAAACTATCACATTTACATAAGTATTCAGACCCCTTTACTCAGTACTTTCTTGAAGCACCTTTGGCAGCAATTACAGCCTGGAGTCTTCTTGGGTATGGCGCTACAAGGTTGACACACCTGTATTTGAGGACGTTCTCCCATTCTCTGCAGATCCTCTCAAGCTCTGTCAGGTTGGATGGGAAGCCTCTCTGCACAGCTATTTTCAGGTCTCTCCAGAGATGTTCGATCGCGTTCAAGTCCGGGCTCTGACTGGGCCACTCAAAGGCATTCAGAGACTCGTCCCGAAGCTAGTCCTGCATTGTCTTGGCTGAGCTTAAGGTCATTGTCCTGTTGGAAGGTTTCTAAAAACCTGTATTGTCATTAGGGGGTATTATGTGTAGATTGAGGAGGGGGGGAAAGTCATTTAATACATTTTAGAATACGGCTGTAATGTAACAAAATGTGGAAAAAGTGAAGGGGTCTGAATACTTTCCAAATGCACTGTAGATAAATGTGCCATTTTTTTCCCAAGTGCCTTGTGTTCTAAAAATATATTTTCCATACGAGTACCCAAAGAAATCATGCGAGTACAGTCCAAACATTTCAAATACCCAGAGCTAGCTAGAATGTGGCCACCTCCGGCAGTTCACCAGAACACTGCCCTGAATGCCAGTTCAGTTCCTGCCATGGATAACATGAAAACCTTCACACAACAAGGCATCAAAAGCAAGTTCCAGTAAGGTATACATACATACATTACTGCACAGCTTATAACTGCAGTGTGTGTTGCTGTTATATCACCGGATTTTGAATAGGCCTAATTTCCAGGGAGGAGAGAGCGAGGGAGATGTACATGAGTCATAGTGTGGTGCATCTGCAGTGGAGGCCTCTGCCTGGCAGCCTCCATCCCAACTGCTGCTGCTGCCTGACCCACTGTACTGTACCCAGCCTACACACAGTTAGCTAGCCTAGCGGACATGCTAATATGTTACTTATTTATCTAGCTAACACTTAAAGGGACACTGCAAGATTTTGAGATGTAGGTTGTTTTTCTACCTACCCAAAGTCTCTGCGTGCAGTTCGGAGATTATTGAAGTAAACATATCGTTAGCTTAGGGCAATGGCCGAAGGTGCATAAAGATGTCGGAATTCAGATATGATGTCATGGTTTCAACACTATCCGCGGAGCTTTTAAACTACTGTGCGCAACATGGTTCAATGTGCCAATAAATCAACACTTAACTTTTTCCGGTTTTCATATTGCCAGTGTCTTGGAGCTTAAGTTGGGATCATGTATACTGTGCTTTATGACGATACAAAGAAAGAGTAGGCCGGCATAACAAAGAGCAAACTTGGTAAACAAGACATTTGTGGTAAAGTGCATGGATCTTTATACACCTTCGTCATTCCTGGAAGTCTCCCTGTACAGTAGGTAGCTCCTCTCAAAAGCATGGAAATAGACTTTAGAACTAAACCAAAGATGGTTGGTCATTTTAGTCTTACAAAAACCTCTACAATAATATTTTATGAATTCGTAAATTTGAATGATAATCGTTAGAAAGGAGATTTTATCCACTTCCTCATTCTCTGTCCTGTTGTCGCATAGAGATGTATAGAGAGCAGAACATTTGTTTCTTTACCATTATGGTATCTGAGCGCCATTGAGACAGATAAAACGTTGCGATCTCGGTAGATCTTGGTGACAACGGGAACGAGAATGACGTGGATAGAAGATCAGTCAAATCAACAAATTTACTTTGAATAGCTTTGTAAGACGCTAAGCTTTGGAGTAGTTGGAAGGTCTATTTCCTTGCTTTTCAGAAGTGTTGGCTACTGCACCGGGAAACTTCCAGAAATTGCTCTAAGCTAACTTTAATCATTTCCAAACTGCACGCAGACATAATGGTTTTCAATGAGCTCGTCTGACTCTGGGTAAGTAGAAAAATGACCTACATTTCTCGCCGTGTCCCTTTAAGCTAGCAAACATGCTAACACATAACCAGACACGCTAAAACGCGATGCTGACAAGATGACCAAGCCAAGAGAAAAGACGCAACTAAAGAACATGACTAGGAAATGGTAAAGTACTCCACTCCTACCAAAAGAAACTGAGATGGGCCCTTCACTGCTACACAACTTCATCCACTCTCAACATTAATAATAGTATCCTGATGATGCTAAGCTAGTGAATCCGTCCATTGTAACTCATTCGCTTTCCTCTTGTCTGGCGTACCTAGCCTTTATCCTAAATCTGATGGTAATGGGAAGTCCAGGTCCTTGCACTCGCTTCCCCTCTTTCTCTTCTTTTTTTAAACTCCTTCTCCCTTCCGATGGCATCAAAGAGGAAAAGGGCCTAGCGTGTCGTTTCCACAGGATGTCCAGTCAGAGGGAAGAGGGCCCGTCAGTAATCCGTCACTGCCTCCCTGTTTACATAGCTGGCCCTACTTAGAAAAAGCAGGTCCGCTCAAGGGAACACTCCAATTCGCCTCGGTTGCAGACCCCCCCCCCCCCCCCCGTATTTTTTGTATTCTTTTGGAATCTAGCCCCATTCCCCAGTGGCCCAGAGAGCTAGCCTGAAGAGGGGGAAGGTCACATTGTATTAGATAGGATCTGTCTTTTTCGAAAAGCCTGAGGGAACTGAAGTCCCGGCACAGATGGAGGAGAGAGGACAATGACGAATGACCTTTATCCCCCCCTCCCCCCCAGGGCAGTAGAACAATATTAGTCAAGAGTAAATAACACACTCCCTTGGATGATGCAATACTTCCTCCTCTTTTTGGAAGGTCCGGTGTGACTGGTGAGATTTGGAAAGACTGTTGGAATGTCTCCCTTTGGTGCTTGCAGGGGGGGGGGGGGGGGGGGGTGTTTAACAAGGGTGCAGGAGGCTCAAACGCCTCACACTACGCGTGTGTGTTGTCTCACCCATCAGGGTCTTTTTGAATGGGCTGCTGGTGGCCAGACTATCCACTCTGTAGTGTCGATGAGGTCGAGGGTAGTTTTAGAATCGCCAGCTGCCGCGAGTTCCATTCCTGTGTCTGGTCTGGAGGCTAAATTGATAATTCGCTCAGCCACAAATACACCCCTCCCCCTCCCCAACCACAGAAATCATTCCGAACACACATGCACACACACTTACAAATATATCCCTTACATATGCGCACACACACAAACACACTCCCAATTAGACCCTGGCGCACACATCCCCCAACCGGCCCCACAGTAATCACACTTTGCACACACACAGCTCCTACCATTTGGCTTTTCCTGTGCTCTAGGGCACAGTGACTAGTAGCTGGCTTGTGTATATGCTTGTGCATTTGTGTGTTACTTTGTAATTACCTCAAAGGGCTCCTGACCCCCACCAGATGCAGCCCCTTGCCTTAATCTCCAGTCTTTATTCACCTCCATTCACCCCCAAAGCAAGAGATGATGAAAATCTCCAAACAAGGCAGAGGTATGTCTTTGAAATCAGAGGCTGCGCCACACACATCTTCCCCCAATCAACACGCCTGGTGGACTTCCGTGGCTTTTGTGATGAACATGGGCAATTTAGCCCTTTTACATTCCATAGGTCTTGTGCTATTAGTGCTCAGGAGCATTTCTTTCTCCCTCTTATTTTTTTTCCCCCTCAAGCCCGCTGTTGGGAGTAAATATCTGAACACGGTCTGTGTTTGTAATCATCTCCATCAGACAGGGGCCCCGGTTCGCCTCCTAAAGAACATTTCTCAACCCTAACCAAGCTCTTGGCATCGCCCAAGGAAGGGATGCCACTTTTAGCTTTGGTCGGGCTCACTGAAGCCCTCTATAGCAAGTGGCTGGGGGTCCAATAAACTTAGGACTAAGAAACCAGAAACCGTCCAAAGTGAATGGGAGTGGACTAGAGGTGGCGCTCTCATTTCGATATCATATGCCGTGGCCGGACTCCCCCTCGTCTGATTACCGCAGTCTAGCGGTCCTCTGGCACGCGCCTTGGCAGCGGTAAGGAGAACTGGGGAACCGAGTTAGCTCGAAAGCACACCGCCACATGAAAGAGGTGCCCCGCGCCGGCCTCAGCTAGTGACGCAATCGACCACACTTCTGATCTTGCTCAACGCTAAAGGGGCTGTAAGTCTCCTAGCTGGAATTAATTTAACCTACCCCCAATATAAAAGGGAGCCTTCAGAACAGTTTTTCCCACTCTTTTGTTCTTGAAGGAATCATTTTTTGGGGGGTTGTTGGTTAATTACATACAGAAGTAGGGAGATTTTGACTCTGAGCCATGACATGCTTTTACCTTAGCAATGGCCCATTGAGCGCATGCCATGTGCAGGTCGGTTTGTTGGTCTCTGTGTAAAGGGCCGATGGGAGTCTGCTTCCCGCACGGGTTCTCGTGCCCAATCAAGGGTGTCGTTATCTCTCACCCACTGGAGAAAGACTCCCCCTCCTTCTGCATTTCCTGGGCCGTTTGGACCATTTTAATTGCATCAGACTGGCTGTCAGACTTTTTTTTTTTTCATTTCTTTGGCTCCAAAATGTGTGGTATCGTCCATTACATCGCTAAGCCAAAATGTCTCTTATGTTTTGTGGAACATCTTTGGTCCACTAAGGCCAGACAAAATTGAGTCACTGTTTAACCATGAGCGCAAAAAAAAATATATATATATATACCGTTGAAGTCGGAAGTTTAAATACAATTAGGTTGGAGTCATTAAAACAAGTTTTTCAACCACTCCACAAATGTCTTGTTAACAAACTATAGTTTTGCCAAGTCGTTTAGGACATCTACTTTGTGCATGACACAAGTAATTTTTCAAACAATTGTTTACAGACAGATTATTTCACTTATAATTCACTATCACAATTCCAGTGGGTCAGAAGTTTACATACACGAAGTTGACTGTGCCTTTAAATAGCTTTGAAAATTCCAGAAAATTGTCATAGCTTTAGAAGCTTCTGATAGGCTAATTGACATAATTTGAGTCAATTGGAGGTGTACCTGTGGATGTATTTCAAGGCCTACCTTCAAACTCAGTGCCTCATTGCTTTACGACATGGGAAAATAATAAAAAATCAGCCAAGACCTCAGGAAAAAAATTGTAGACCTCCACAAGTCTGGTTCATGCTTGGGAGCAATTTCCAAATGCCTGAAGGTACTACGTTCATCTGTATAAACAATGGTACACAAGTATAAACACAATGGGACCACGCAGCCATCATACCGCTCAGGAAGGAGACGTGTTCTGTCTCCTAGAGATGAACGTACTTTGGTGGGAAAAGTGCAAATCAATCCCAGAACACCAAAGGACCTTGTGAAGATGCTGGAGAGGAAACGGGTACAAAAGTATCTTATGTCCACAGTAAAACGAGTCCTATATCGACATAACCTGAAAGGTCTCTCAGCAAGGAAGTAGCCACTGCTATAAAACCGCCAGACTACGTTTGCAACTACACATGGGGTCAAAGATCATACTTGTTGGAGAAATATCCTCTGAAACAAAAATAGAACTGTTTGGCCATAATGACCGTCGTTATGTTTAGAGGAAAAAGGGGGAGGCTTGCAAGCCGAAGAACACCATCCCAACCTTGAAGCACGGGGGTGGCAGCATCATGTTGTGGGGATGCTTTGCTGCAGGAGGGACTGGTGCACTTCACAAAATAGATGACATGATGAGACAGGAAAATTATGTGGCTATATTAAAGCAACATCAAGACATCAGTCAAGAAGTTAAAGCTGGGTCACAAATGGGTCTTCCAAATGGACAATGACCCCAAGCATACTTCCAAAGTTGTGGCAAAATGGCTTAAGGACAACAAAGTCATGGTATTGGAGTGGCCATCACAAAGCCCTGACCTATAGAAAATGTGTGGGTAGAACTGAAAAAGAATGTGCGAGCAAGGAGGCCTACAAACCTGACTCAGTTACACCAGCTCTGTCAGGAGGAATGGGCCAAAATTCACCCAACTTATTGTGGGAAGCTTGTGGAAGGCTACCCGAAACATATGACCAAAGTTAAACAATTTAAAGGCAATGCTACCAAATACTAATTGAGTGTATGTAAACTTCTGACCCACTGGGAATGTGATGTAAGAAATAAAAGCTGAAATAATTCTCTGTGCTATTATTCTGACATTTCACATTCTTAAAATAAAGTGGTGATCTTAACTGACCTAAGACAGGGAATTTCTACTCAGATTAAATGTCAGGAATTGTGAAAAACTGAGTTTAAATGTATTTGGCTAAGGTGTATGTAAACTTCTGACTTAAACTGTATATGGGGCTCTGGTGACAAAACAGATGGCACTGTGATAAACTTTCGACTTCAACTGTGTGTGTGTATATGTGTGTATATATATATATATATACAATTTTCATCATAGGTACACTTCAACTATGACAGACAAAATGAGAAAAAAAATCCAGAAAATCGCATTGTAGGATTTTTTAAATGAATTTATTTGCAAATTATGGTGGAAAATAAGTATTTGGTCAATAACAAAAATGTATCTCAATACTTTGTTATATACCCTTTGTTGGCAATGACAGAGGTCAAATGTTTTCTGTAAGTCTTCACAAGGTTTTCACACACTGTTGCTGGTATTTTGGCCCATTCCTCCATGCAGATCTCCTCTAGAGCAGTGATGTTTTGGGGCTGTTGCTGGGCAACACGGACTTTCAACTCCCTTCAAATATTTTCTATGGGGTTGAGATCTGGAGACTGGCTAGGCCACTCCAGGACATTGAAATGCTTCTTACGAAGCCACTCCTTCATTGCCCGGGCGGTGTGTTTGGGATCATTGTCATGCTGAAAGACCCAGCAACGTTTCATCTTCAATGCCCTTGCTGATGGAAGGAGGTTTTCACTCAAAATCTCACGATACATGGCCTCATTCTTTCCTTTGCACGGATCAGTCGTCCTGGTCCCTTTGCAGAAAAACAGCCCCAAATGATGTTTCCATCCCCATGCTTCACAGTAGGTATGGTGTTCTTTGGATGCAACTCAGCATTATTTGTCCTCCAAACACGACGAGATCATCCAAATGCTCTCTAGCAAACTTCAGACGGGCCTGGACATGTACTGGCTTAAGCAGGGGGACACGTCTGGCACTGCAGGATTTGAGTCCCTGGTGGCGTAGTGTGTTACTGATGGTAGGCTTTGTTACTTTGGTCCAAGTTCAAACAGGTGCCATTAATACAGGTAACTAGTGGAGGACAGAGGAGCCTCTTAAAGAATAAGTTACAGGTCTGTGAGAGCCAGAAATCTTGCTTGTTTGTAGGTGACCAAATACTTATTTTCCACCATAATAATGCAAATAAATTCATAAATCCTACGATGTGATTTTCTGGATTTTCTTTCTCATTTTGTCTGTCATAGTTGAAGTGTACCTATGATGAAAATTACAGGCCTCATCTTTTTAAGTGGGAGAACCTGCACAATTGGTGGCTGACTAAATACTTTTTTGCCCCACTGTATATACACAGACACACACACAGTTGAATAAATATATATATATATATATATATATATATATAAGACACACACACACACACACACAGAGTTGAAGTCGAAAATGTTCTACACCATATATATATATGTATACATTCCCCCAGAATAATAATTATCACTAGGTGGATAAGGAATAACAGTACTTTACCACATTGTCCTCGGCTATATGGACAATCGGATAAATATTCAATTTCAGACTGATTTTCAGATTATTATTATTAATAGACAAATGAACATTATTCACAAAGAATATTGCATTCTGTTATACATCCTATCATATTCCCAAAAAATCTAAAGTAATGTATGAATGTATTATCAGTTCATTAATCTTAATTGTATAGCCTAACAAATTAAAGAATGACAATAAATAATTAATCAAATTAAAATGTTGGTGCATAATAATGAGTTAATTACCCGAATGCACCTCTATAGCCTAGGCGTTAACAAAATCTTAATACAACCATGATTAGGCCTCTCATAGACTAGGCCTTGTAGAAAGGGGGGCAATCAAATTAGGTCTGCCAAATGAATGTAGCATTGGAAAAAAACACATAAATCCAGCCATGGAGTATAAGCTTTAATCATCCACAAAAAAAAATTGTTTATAACATGTACAATTAGAAGCATCAATCCATATAGAGCAAGCGTGACTAAGTTCGAGCTCAGTTACTTTGCTCACCGCATCCTCCTTCGATTGTCTCGTCTGGCTGCCACACAAATCCCCCACCTGCTGATCTGCACGAACTGTGTGCGTGCCACTGGCGAAGCACTTTGCTGGACGTGCAAGCTGTTCTCAGCTGCGCATTATCACTTCAAACGCATTCCGTCGTGGTGTTATCAGTTGGCCAACTACTACTGGTAGTACCCGCAAAATGTAAGTTATGAATCGCAAATCACCATAGAGCCGACACACGTCGATTTCATCAATCAGTTTGATTTCAATTTGGTTGTCTAAAATACTATCAGCTTGCACTGCGTCTTTGCTGATGAATGCCCTGATCTCTGGCCAGTCAATTGGTTAAATTACATTGTTTCGTCTATGAATCGCTTCTAATAGATCTGAAAATGATGCAATAACCATGAATTTAACAGACTGTTTATAATGAGTGACGTCCCACGTTTAACCTGGACACAAATAGTAGGAAATTGCGCTGGTTTCAGCCAAGAGAGCATGATAGAGAAATGAAACATCTGCACGTCGCCTGCAGGTGTTTGTTTCAGTGTCCAATCCGAGGCTCGAACATGATCTGAGGCTGTTTGGTCTCCTGGGCATCAACTTGGAAAATCCTCCAGGGAGAGCAGACAGTGTGTTTTATAAATGAAGAGCCGCATATATTTCCCAAAAAATAACACAGATTTTATTTTTTTCGGTGTAGAGAAAAGTGTCCGTTAACGTTGCCCTAAATAGCGCGTGTTGAGTTAGCGTAGCCAAACACAATGTGCCAGAAAGCAGTGATGTTTTCAAGTGGTAAGCTTGGTCTAATATTACTCCCATGTAGTCATGGGTCATGTTCATTAGACACCAAGCAGAAGAAAACCGACCATAACTGGAGGGGCTATCTGAAACTGTCCAATAAGAAATGCTACTTTTCAGTTGCAAAACGTTGTCTGTTGCGTACCCTAATGAACAGGACCCTGTCCTGACTTGTGTTTGGTTTGGTCTTGTCTCTCAGAATGCCACCGACAGCTCATCCAACTCCTCCCACTCCCAGAAGAAGGAGCCTCTGCAGCTGCAGACCCTGGCCCCGCCCAGCTTCTGCGAGCCGCGCCGGCACCACTGCATCCTGGGTCACTTCTACGACCAGCACCGACACTCGGACCACTACTTCCTGGATCAGGTGGGTGGCTGGGGGACAACGGTGGCGAAGGTGGGTCACCAAAACTTTGATCTTGGGAAGAAAAAAAACATGCACTGGAGCTAGAGGGTTGCGGCTATATTCTTTACTACCATGGGTAGGTGGGAGGGACAGAGGGAATGAGTGTTCTTGAAGCATAAACTATGGTGCTAGTGTGATGATGTATTTCAAGTTGGGCCTGGAAGTTGACTGCTTGTTGGAAGACATGTTTTGTAGTTTGTAGACTGGTCTGTGTAGTTCTCATTTATTTTGCTCTCCTTTATCTCTGCAGTCGGTTCCCATGTTCCCACGCCACGTCAGCTTCCAGGTGGAGGAGGAGGAGGAGGAGGAGATTGTGCGCATCAACCCTCGCGAGCGGACCTGGCTGACTGGGTATGAGGACTACCGGCACGCCACCGCCGCGCGCGACAAGCTCATCCAGCACCCCGAGGACGCCGACGCCTACGTGCACTTCGCCAAGAGCGAGCCGCCCAAGCACGACTACACCTACCCTTACCCCCTGGGCCTTGATCCCTACCAGCACGCAAGGGACCCCAAGATAGGCTGCGTGGACCGACTAGGTGGGGGTGGCCTTATCGGGGGACACAGGGCAGTGGTCACAGCCCAGCCCCGCACCCTCCAGCTCAAGGGCAAGCGGCGGAAGGAAGACGGCGAGCGCTCGCGCTGCGTCTACTGCCGGGACATGTTCAACCACGAGGAGAACAGGCGCGGGCGGTGCCAGGAGGCGCCGGACCCCATCCAGACGTGCATCCACCGGGTCAGCTTCATGTGGTGCGCGGACAGCCTGCTCTACCACTGTATGTCGGACCCGGAGGGCGACTACTCGGACCCGTGCTCGTGCGACACCAGCGACGAGCGCTTCTGCCTGCGCTGGCTGGCCCTGGTTGGGCTGTCGCTGCTGGCCCCCTGCATGTGCTGCTACGCCCCCCTTCGCACCTGCTACCGCTGCGGGGTGGCTTGCCACTGCTGCGGGGGCAAGCACAAAGCCGTGGGCTGAGGGCCGGGAGGTGCCAGCAGAGAGGGGGAGTAGAACAGAGACACATGGAAGGGACTGGACCAGAAGAGGGTGGCCCCGCTATTCTTTTGTTTTGTGTTTTTGTTTTCGCTGTTGCTTGTCTCGGTCAAATTCCAGATGGGAAAACAATTGGCTTGTCCTGATTCTTTTGGAAATGGAAGTTTCTCTCGGTGGAAAGAAAGAGAAAAAATATGTTTCCTATTGTTTTTATTTTTGTTCGTGTTTTTTATTTTTATAGGGGTACCCTGCCTACGGCTTCCACGTCCTTGCATTACAAAGACTAAAATAATGAATATTCATTTATATATAAATATATATAAACAGGTACTTTATATTTTTACACTCATGTGTTTTAAAGGCTTGAATATTTTTCCTTTTCTCCGTGTTTTGTGTGAGGTCAGTGTGAGCGTTGTTTTCTGAGGGGGGCTCTCGCTTTGTGTTCCCCTCGCCATGGCTCACCACCAATCACAGATCAAGCTGGTTCCCGCCTGTAAAGCAGAGGCACCTAAATCAAGGGTGTGTCCTAAATGGTACTTTTTTCCTTATATAGTGGACTACTTTTGATCATAGCCCAATGGGCCCTAGTCTAATGTAGTGCAATATATAGGTAAGAGTGCCATGTGGGATGCAGCCCAACTGTGATCAAGTCTGCCCCTCCCCAGCCAATGAAACAAAAGGCAAACGTTTAACCAGTGTTTCCTCGTTCTGCTCCTTGACTACTCCTGACCTAGCCTGGTCTCAGAGCTGTGCTGTTTTGTCAACTCCTATGGTTGTCAATGGCCTTAGGAGTTGACTATATAGCACAATTAGACCTGGGGCCAGGAAGGTACCTGACTATGCACATTTTTAAAACCAAATTCAACCTAATGTCAGTGGAGAGACACCTGGAAAAAACATGAAAGTACCATTCTACTGCTCAGTCAAGTTAGACTGAATGTATTGTGGATTCGGCCCAGAACAAAAGATCAAATGGGTCAGGGGTACTTCAGTATTGGATGGGGAACCTCTGCTTTAGACACTTCATCTGTGTGTGTGTCTTCCTTTGTGCAATGGTCTTGAAAATGGAATGGTCAGCAATGTATCCCTGATTGCTATTGTTGTGACATCAACTAAAAGCCAAAATGACAAAATAAGCTGCAGCATTGAAATAGAGTATCTAAATTAGTCATTTTTTGAAGATAATAATCCTCAATCAACCGTTTTATTACAGTGGAGGAGGAGAACTCGAGCCTTAGGTGACTTTTTATTCAGTTTTGATGCTTGATGTTGATCTTTTGATATAGTTTTTATTTATTTGCCTTGCTAAATTTAGACACCAGCCTAGGGGACTGGGGGGGTTAAGAGGAAGGGAACGGTCCTATTGTAAACTAAACACAGCTAAGAGGGGAAGAGTTCTTTTTTTTTCACCTTTTGAGATGGATGATGTCGTTGTCCACTACAATGTCAATGGTGCTTTCTTTAGTGTGTCTTTTCTTTTGTCTTTCAAAAGGATACTCGGTGTTTCCCTGACAGTTCGCCTCGTTATCTTTAGAGTTTTGCTCAACTTTAGCTCGAGAGAAAGACCGTTTTGATCTTGTTGCTCATCTTTTCCCACTCCCTTCGAAGGGTATATGATTGTGGGTTCTCCAACGAAGGGGCCCACTAGCACACCTGATTCAACTAATCGCCTAATCGTGTTCTTCAGTCTATACCACGATTAGCTGACATGGGTGCTTTACTGCAGGGTTGAAACGAAAGGCTACACAACCCAGGAGCTCCAAGACCAGAGTTGTGGAAGAAGGGTTTTTATCTATTGTTCTGTAGTCCAATAAATCCCACTTCCTGGTCTGTTACTCGGTATTACATTACAGCCAATGGCAAGGGAGAAGACTGTCTTGTCAGCCAATCACATCAGTCAGGCAGGTGGTGCAAAATGTATACAAAAATAAAATGGACGCTACAGTATGTATGTATGTATTGAAACAAACTAGCCTCAAATTTAAATCACCCTGTAACCTCACCTCATCGGAGGAACATTGTTTGATCTATCTCTGTATGAAGCACAACACTAATCAGAAAAACCTTATGAACAAAATGCGCAAATTGCTGTGAAGTACCCGATCTCGAGTCGCATCAATGTGGTAGAAAAGACATCTTATGCGATCTATCCCAGTCATACATTAACTAATCGTCATAACCATTCAAGTACCAAGCAATGTCTGGGGTTAAATGGGCGACGGTACCATGGCATTGTGGATTCTGTACAAAAGCTGTCGTTGTGTCCATGTCTTTCTCTGTACTCTCTCTTGCCTTTCTTCCTTCCTTTTTTTCTGCTGTGTGTTCCTGTTTGTCAGCTTTGCAATACTGTTGCCATTCATTGTAGAGAAGATCCTAGTTTTATTTTTCTATCTGTGGTAAAAGAAAAGTTAACCAAAAGCAGTTTGTCTGTTTTGGTGCGGTGTCTAATTCCTGCACACATTTAACTATTAAAGGAAAGTGCCTGAAGCATCCTCTTCATCTATCTCATATATATATATATATATATATATATATATATATATATATATATATATATATATATATATATATATACTTAGTCTTTTTTATTTTAATCAAAAAAAAAAAAAAGTTAAATTGATTGTCTTTTTTTTATTTTTACAATCTGCATTTTTACCTCTGTAAAAAAAAAAAGCTAAAATATATATATCAAGTGTATGATGTACATTTTAAGTTATATTTTTGTATTGTTTCTAATATGATCATCACGACTCTATGCTTTTAAAAAGAAAAAATGAGAAACGAGAAATTAACATCTGTATAAATGCCAATACATCATATGGAAACTAACAGAAGCATGGCCTGGATAGTAAGTATTTTTCCGTGTGTGTGCGTGTGTTCATTTCCACTGTGTTTTACAGAGACATGGTTTTTGAGAGATTAAACCATGTTACAGTGGCATCTCACACAGCCTGAACATTTATCCCGTCTACATAGCATCCATATAGAATTCCAATAGAACCTTCCAACAGTAGTTCAGGGTTGTAGCCCAGCACTTCCCTGTGTTGCGTCCGTTGTTTAGGAGCACTGGAGCGGGGGGGGGGGGCTGATCGACCTTATGCTACTCTGCCCAGTACCATCCTGCTGCAACGCGGTAAATACATACGTGGGCCAGGGCATGGGGGGGGGGAGAGAGAGTTTCAGTTTGAGTATACGCATGTTCTTGATTAAAACACACATCTCTATCGTATGTGTGTATCATAGAGGGAAAGACTGCAGCAGTCAGATCCTGCCTTTGCTCTAAAGTATCTTCCCCCCCTTATCTGTCAAGACAGAAATATTTCCGTTAGGCGCTAGACAGGCTCGCAGAGCTGTACCATGTTCCGCAAGTCTCTAAAATAATCTATAGAGGGCACAATGTTGTTTTGCTCTGTGGGTCTCTGTAAATGCATATGAAAGACAGTCAGAGCGAGAGAAAAAAAAATGGTCCCTGAAGGCCCTGGCCCGGCTACGGAACTCGGCGACTGCAAATAGTATCAAACTTCAACATGTGCAAACATTTAAGGCATACTTTATTCTAATGAGGTCACTTTTTTTTCTCCCCTCTTTTGAATCAGGGTTTGAAAGAAAGAACCAGCACTTAAAACGCTGTTGCCATCTTCGCCTTTCTTATTTAAGGCTTGTGTACTGCGATGTCATAGCCTGCCCCCTTAAAATAGTTTTATAGATTTACATGAACCTACATCCAAAAACACTGTTTTAACATGTTTTGAAATACATGTTACAGTATGATGATGGGAAGGAGTAGGCCTATAACTTGGTTCCCCGCAGAGAGGTTTTCAGCACCGTTGAGCACGTGGTTGTTTCCGTGAGTCAAAATGGCACCTTTTTTGTCAAGGTGTGCGCATTCCCATGCAAGCAAGTGTACCAGTAAGCTTAGATGGCTAGCAATGAACATAGGCTAAAATAAGTTTATAACACAAACATGAAAATGTTTGCCAATTTATAACTCTGTAAGCGTTCTCTGACTCAACTGGACAACACAACCATTATTTTTTGCGGTGAGAGCTAGCAAGGTTGGTCAGTGTGACGGCTAACAAGTTTACTAGCAAGCTAGCTTTGATTGGATGTCAAGAATAACTTCTATTTAGCAGTAAACCTGTCCTTCCCAGGTTTTTGTCAATGTCTGCTGTGAATTGCTAGCTAGCTAGCTCACCAATCAGTAGCTATAGCTGTTCAGTCAAAAACTTCTTAAAAGTGTTATATTTTAGAGAGGGGAAAAACAGGAGACATTTTGAGAAGGTAGCCTAGTGGTTAGAGCATTGGGCCAGTAACCGAAAGGTTGCTAGATCGAATCTCCGAGCTGACAGGGGAAAAAATGTCATTCTGCCCCTAAACAAGCCAGTTAACCCACTATTCCTAGGCCATCATTGTAAATAACTTACTTAAATAACTTACTTCTTAACTTACTTGCCTAGATTTTAAAAAAAGGGTAAATACATTTTTTAAATATTTCTCAGCGAAAGCTAGCCTATTTCATAGGGTTGAGAGTGAGATATATCAAGGAACTTATTGTAGTCCACTACCTGGTTGTAGCTCTCAGTATCATAGTTATTCGGCATATCCAGTGCAAATTGAAAATGCAGTCATGTCACTCAAACATTTCTAAATAACCCAGTCCAAGATGGGCGTCACAATACACCATACACATTTTTGCCACCCTGAGCCTAGGAGTTGACAACAGAGACGGTTGAGAACCAAGGATATCGTTCCATCATGTGTGAGCCCAGACGACTGGTGTCAGGCACTAATTCTGACCTGCTACGCCTTTGTAAACAGACCTGCATGTTGACCAACGCTCGCCATGTGAAACTGGACACAAGACCTCAAATTCGGCACGGTATGCCATAGTGTGTCTCTCCAATCACCATTGAACCTGTTCTGTGTGAATGTGTGTAAGGCCACAGCCAGCAAACCGATGGCCAAGGTTCCATGGGGTCTTAGGTCAACACTAGGCTCTGTGAACAGCATCCACCACCAGCTCCCTCCATAGCCCCTGCCACAACCCTAAAAAACATGGTTAAACCGTGGGCATCCGTCGTAAAAGTGGCGCTCCTGTTTCCCACCACGACACAGTTGGACATCCTCTTGGCATTCCTTACCTGTCCAGTTGGCCTGCTTTTACATGGCCGATGCATGCCTTAGCCGTGCACCCCCCCCCCCCCCCCCCCTGTAGCAGTGTTATAGAACATCTATACAGGACTACCTACTGCTGCGGGATTAGGAATGAAAACTTGCTGTCCATTTCCCACGGACCCATCCTCCCACCAGTAGTGTGCTCGTCGCTGCAGCCCAAATGGTGGACACACCCCTGGCTCCAGTCCCATCCCGTGCTTAGCCAAGAGAACTTCAGGGCTTTATTTGTGTACCGTTTCCTCACCGGTGGGAACATTGCAGGACACTCATCAGGATGTTATTGTGCACATATCACAACAGAGAGAGAGAGGGAGCCTCTCCATCCTCCTATGGACAGAGTAGAGGGAGATGCTTTCCCACACTGCTCAGGGGCCATGGGGTGGTGGGGGGAGGGGGAAAGTGGGAGGAAAGAGACGGGTGCGATGGCATTGTCTCCAAAAGCGCCTTTTTTGGTTATCTCCAGCTATCTGGCAGCAAAAGTCATTGACAGCCAGGGTGAGTGAACTCCAAAAGAAGTAGTTCTCTATTTAGTCCTTTCAGGAGAGCTTGTAGTTGATATTTGGCTTCTCTCTGAACAATAAAACCTATACCGTGCATATCGCTATACCTGTATAAATGGCTTCTCCCAGGTATGAAGACTGTTCAATGATCAGTTAATTCCATCATTTCGCGCAAGCAGGAGGTTTCAAAGTGCTTGATTAGGATCTGAAAGGATTCAACGAAAATGATTCTCAGGTAAGCCTAGTAGCATTCAGAAAATGTAGTCACTTTCACACATAGTAGTCGTGCCCCGATCTGTTCAACAATGACCATGCATGCTCCACGAACCAAGCAACAACCTGTGTGCAGTGAACACAAAATATAGGAGGGAGTCCGTTTGCATTGGCCAGTCCAAGCAAGGCCAATACACACAAATCAGGTGGAATTGGTTGCCAATCTCCCAGTCTAAACCTGGGTTTATATACGTGCCCCATGCCAGTTTAACTTGTGTGGTCAACATGGACACAGCGTTATTTCCAAAAAGACCAAACCCTGGTGTGTGTCTGTTGGCACGACTGGGTGTAGCTAGTGTTGAATCAAACCAACAGGAAAAGTGCAGTGAAAATAATATGACCAGTGTTTATTTTTGCGGACGCTTGTATCGAGAGTTTGTGTGCCGTTCCGGCCACATTTGGGGTTACTCGGAGGCACAGAAAGGCTTCAGTTCCCAATGCTTTGCTTTGGGCCGGTAGGAGGAAGGAAGTGGACTTTAACTGTTAACTTTATTCTATCTGAACCCTGCCCCCACTCACCTCAGTTACTTGAATGTTCCACCCCAGTTCCAAAACAATGTTCCACTGCCAGAATGGCCTTGGTGGTCATTTTGCAGATAGCTGGAGCTAGTTGAGTTGTACAGGCTGTGTAATGGGGGAGCTGTAGTCTAGATCTAGATAAACCCACATGTTTACCAAATTGTCGTCAGATCTGCCAACAAGCCCCCCAGGTCTTTTTGAGAGATTGTGCTGGTCTACTTATTCTCCGTTAGTGCTGTACAGGAACTGTGTAGATTCCAACAGGGATGAAACAAAAGCAAAAGAGAGAGCATTACACACACACACACACACACACCAAGAAGCCTCTCATCCACTGTAATAAACAGAGGAAATGACAACAAAAAAGTAATTTCAACCAACTAAAGAACTAGTTCTTCTCCTGCCACAAGAGCACTGAGTGATCCCATCAAAACCCTAGCGAGTGAGAATGTGCTGATGGCCTAGCATGCGCAGGGAGTGAGGCAGCAGCTTCTGACGGGATGTTAGTCTGGGCCTAATTTAAATAGGCCCCAGCGTGTCTGCCTGCCTCCCTTTGTTTACATGGATGAAATCTGAAACAAATGTGAACACGATACCCCTCTTGTCCCCCAACCCTCCCCTCGAGCTGCTTCCCTCCCTGGGTATCTCAAACGGAGCCATGTGTGCTATTTTCTTGGACTGAAATTAAAGCACAGTGGGTTCGGGGTTAACTCCCCACCGGGCTCCTTACAGCATTGACTTTTTATAGCTTCCCTTTTTTGCTAATTGCCTTTTCTCCTCTCTATGGCTTCTGGTGTTAGTGGCCATCAGTTGTTGCTCCGGAAAGCACAGGGGAGGAAGATGACTCTCCACTCTCTCCTCTCCTGGAAGGGAGCTACTGTAACTACACTGAACAAAAATATAAACAAAGTGTTGGTCCCATGTTGCATGAGCAGAAATAAAATATCCCAGAAATTTGCCATAAGCACAAAAAGCTTAGTTCACTCACATTGTTTTGCACAAATTTGTTAACATCCCGCTTAGCAAGAATTCTCCTTTGCCGAGACAATCCATCCACCGGACAGGTGTGGCATATCAAGAAGCTTATTAAACAGCATGATCATTACACCGGCGAACTCGTTACACAGGTGAACCACAGATGTCTCAAGTTTTAAGGGAGCGTGCAATTGGTATGCTGACTGCAGGAATGTCCACGAGAGCTGTTGCCAGAAAATGTTATGTACATTTTTCTACCATAAGCCACCTCCAGCTTCATTAGAAAGAATTTGGCAGTATGTCCAACTGGCCTAACAACCGTAGACCCCACCAGCCCAGGACCTCCACATCCGGCTTCTTCACCTTGAGGATCGTCTAAGACCAGCCACCCAGACAGCTGATGAAACTGTGGGTTTGTACAACCAAGGAATTTCTGAACAAACAAACGTCTCTGGGAAGCTCATCTGCGTTCTCGTCTTCCTCACCAGGGTCTTGACCTGACTGCAGTTTGGTTTCGACTTGTGGGCAAATGCTCACCTTCGATGGCTAATGGCACGCCGGAGAACTGTGAGCTTCACGGGTGAATCCCAGTTTCAACTGTACGGGGCAGATTGCAGACTGCGTGTATGGCATCATGTGGGCGAGCAGTTTGCTGATGTCAACGTTGTGAACATGGTGGCAGTGGGATTATGGTATGGGAAAGCATAAACTACAAACAAGGAATACAATTACATTTAATCAATGGCAATTTGAATGCACAGGGATGCTGTGACGAGATCCTGAGGCCCATTGTCATGTCATTCATCATCCTCCATCACCTCATGTTTCAGCATGATAATGCACCGACCCATGTTGCAAGGATCTGTACACAATTCCTGGAAGCTGAAAATGACCCAATTCTTCCATGGCCTGCATGCTCACCAGACATGTCACCCATTGAGCATGTTGGACGTGTACGACAGCTTGTTCCAGCCATTGAAGAGGAGTGGGACAACATTCCACATGCCACAATAAACAGCCTGACCTATTCAATGCGAAGAAGATTTGTTGTGCTGCATGAGGCAAATGGTGGTCATACCAGATACTGACTAGGTTCTGATCCACACCCCTACTTTTTCCCCCCAAAAGGTATCTGTGACCAACCGATGCATATCTGTAATGCCAGTCATGTGAAATCCATAAATTGAAATTGACTGATTTCCTGATATGGACTGTAACTCAGTAAACTCTTTGAAATTGTTGCATGTTGTGTTTATGTTTGTTCGGTATATCTGCAGTTGCAGTCTTAACTGCTCCTCCTGCTTTCAAACATGCTACATCTTAAACTCAGTTTTTCACAATTGCTGACATTTAATCCTAGTAAAAATGCCCTGTCTTAGGTCAGTTAGGATCACCACTTTATTTTAAGAATGTGAAATGTCAGAATAATAGTACAGAGAATGATTTATTTCAGCTTTTATTTCTTACATCACATTCCCAGTGGGTCAGAAGTTTACACACACTCAATTAGTATTTGGTAGCATTGCCTTGAAATTGTTTAACTTTGGGCAAATGTTCCGGGTAGCCTTTCACAAGCTTCCCACAATAAGTTGGGTGAATTTTGGCCCATTCCTCCTGACAGCTGGTGTAACTGAGTCAGGTTTGTAGGCCTCCTTGCTCGCACATGCTTTTTCAGTTCTGCCCGCAAACTTTCTATAGGATATAGGGATTGAAGTCAGGGCTTTGTGATGGCTCTCCAATACCTTGACTTTGTTGTCCTTAAGCCATTTTGCCACAACTTTGGAAGTATGCTTGGGGTCATTGTCCATTTGGAAGACCCATTTGCGACCAAGCTTTAACTTCCTGACTGATGTCTTGAGATGTTGCTTCAACATATCCACATAATTTTCCTGTCTCATGATGCCATCTATTTTGTGAAGTGCACCCAGTCCCTCCTGCAGCAAAGCACCCCCACAACATGATGCTGCCACCCGCGTGCTTCACGGTTGGGATGGTGTTCTTCGGCTTGCAAGCAACCCCCTTTTTCCTCCAAAAAGAATGGTCTTTATGGCCAACTAATTCTATTTTTGTTTCATCAGACCAGAGGACATTTCTCCAAAAAGTAAAATTTTTGTCCCCATGTGCAGTTGCAAACCGTAGTCCGGCTTTTTATGGCAGTTTTGGAGCAGTTGCTTCTTCCTTGCTAAGCAGCCTTTCAGCTTATATCAATAGTGGACTCATTTTACTGTGGATATAGATACTTTTGTATCTGTTTCCTCCAGCATCTTCACAAGGTCCTTTGCTGTTGTTCTGGGATTGATTTGCTCTTTTTCACCAAAATACGTTAATTTCTAGGAGACATAACGCGTCTTCTTCCTGAGCGGTATGAAGGCTGCATACTATTGTTTGTACAGATGAACGTGGTACCTTCAGGCGTTTGGTCTACAATTTTTTTTCTGAGGTCTTTGCTGATTTATTTTCATTATCCCATGATGTCAAGCAAAGAGGCACTGAGTTTGAAGGTAGGCCTTGAAATACATCCATAGGTACACCTCCAATTGACTTACATGATGTCAATTAGAAGGTTCTAAATCCATGACATTTTCTGGAATTTTACAAGCTGTTTAAAGGCACAGTCAGTTTAGTGTATGTAAACTTCTGACCTACTGGAATTGTGATACAGTGAAATAATCTGTCTGGAAACAATTGTTTGAAAAATTACTTGTCATGCACAAAGTAGATGTCCGAACCGACATACCAAAACTATAATTTGTTAACAATAAATTTGTGGTGTGGTTAAAAAACTAGTTTTAATGATTGAAGTGTATGTGTACTTCCGACTTCAACTGTATATGAGAAGTCAGGCAATCTGGCTTTTCTCAGAATTATAATTATCCAAATAATCTTTGTTGTGGGATTTAGTGTGCAGTTTATTTAGTAAGTGCCATTTTCAAGCCTGGTTGGTTGGCTTGAGCCCATGAAGCAAATGCTCTAAACAATTAAATAATCATTTTGGGTTCAGAGGGGATTTTTGGGCCTTTGTTAATCCCTGACAAAGTGTTCCCTACGTGGAGTTGAAGTAGTGGAGCATGGTGGGAAAGGTGTGTTCCCTCCAGAGTAAATTAGCAAATTCTCTCTCCTGAAAGGAATTAAACGAGCCTCGCTGCCCTTTCAAACGTGATGCCATGCAAAATAAAAAAAGTGTCTGGTAGATAAAGAGGGAAGCCATGCATGTCCTTCCTTATAGCTTCTGAGAACAGTCAGCCCCCCCAGCCTCCCCCTTCTAACCTCCCTGCAGTTTCCAGAGACCCTCACAGAGTTCAAAGGGTCCTCTGCTAACCCTCTGCCACACCCCTCGGCTTCAACTTGTCCTGGTTGTCTTTTCTCTTTGGTGGTCATATCACGTCTCTGATCTGAAGATAAGAACCACTCTCTTGTCCAAACCGACAGGTAAACGTCCTGTGGGTTTTAGCACGTTGCTATTTATCATGAAGCTAATGCCACCAACCATGTGAAAGGAACCGAGGTGAAGTGGGACGGTTCCATGCCCAACTGCCAGTGGAGTCTGTCTTGTTTGCGAAGGCCATCGTCTTGGAGACCTTGGGTGGGAATTCCTTGTGTAGCGCCACGGCAACGGTGCAACATCAAAGGGATCGGCAGAACGGTTGGGTTCTGCTACAGTGCCCCTCCAAAGGGCCTGGTTTCCTCAACCTACAGACCCTGACACTCCCCCCAAATATCTTAGCAGAATCTCCCTCTCCTATATACTTACATACACATCTGTATTACCTTGATTGCCTTAAGAAAGTATTTACACCCCATAAATGTAGAGTTTGTGTCACTGGCCTACACACAATACCCCATAATGTCAAAGTGGAATTATGTTTTTAGAAATAAATGACAAATAAAAAGCTGAGTCAATAAGTATTCAAGCCCTTTGTTATGGCAAGCCGAAATAAGTTCAGTAGTAAAAATGTGCTTATAAGTCACATTAGTTGCATGGACTCACGGTGTTAAACATGATTTTGGAATGACTACCTCATCTTTGTATCCCACACATGGACCTTACAAATAATTGCCTCAGTTGATTAGTGAATTTCAAATACAGACTCAACCACAAAGACCAGGGAGTTTTTCCCAATGCCTCGCAAAGAGCACATATTGGTAGATGGGGGGGGGGGGGGGGTAGTTACTCCTCAATATTAACCTAAATGACGGTTAAAAGAACAAAACAAAAAAATATTCCTAAACATGCATCCTGTTTGCAATAAGGCACTAAAGTAAAAATGCAAAAAATATGGCACAAAGAAATTCACTTTATTTCCTGAATTCAAAGAGTTATGTTTGGGGAAAATCCAATACAACACATTGAGTACCACTCTTCATATTTCCAAGCATGGGGTGGCTACATCATGTTATCGGTATGCTTGTCATCAGCAAGGACGAAGGATTTTCAAAAAATATATGGAATACAGCTAAGCACAGGAAAAATCGTAGGGTATAACTTGGTTCACTCAACCTCACCTTTCAGAAGGATAATAACCTAAAACAGAAGGCCAAATACAACAAGTGGACACAACATTAGGAACACCTTCCTAATATTGAGTTGCACCCCTTTTGCCCTCAGAACAGCCTCAATTCGTCAGGGCATGGACTACAAGGTGTCGAAAGCGTTCCACAGGGATGCTGGCCCATGTTGACTCCAAAGCTTCCCACAGTTGCGTCAAGTTGGCTGGATGTCCTTTGGGTGATGCACCATTCTTGATACACACGGGAAACTGTTAAGCGTGAAAAATCCAGCAACGTTGCAGTTCCTGACACACTCAAACCAGTGCGCCTGGCACCTACTACCATACCCCGTTCAAAGGCACTTAAATATTTTTCTCTTGCCCATTTACCCTCTGAATGACACACACATACACAATCCATGTTTCAATTATCTAAAGACTTTTAAAAAATCCTTTAACATGTCTCCTCCCATTCATCTACATTGATTGACGTGGATTTAACAGGTAACATCAATAAGGGATCATAGCTTTCACCTGGTCAGTCTGTCATGGAAAGAGCATGTGTTCCTAATATTTGGTACACCGTGTATACACTGGTTGCTTACCAAAACAATATTGAATGTTCTTGAATGGCCTAGTTACAGCTTTGACTTAAATCGACTTGAAAATGGCTGTTTAGCAAATGCTCAACCAACTTGACAATACTTGAAGAATTTAAAAAAGAATAATGCTTACATTTTGTATAATCCAAGTGTGCAAAGCTGTAATCACTGCCAATGGTGATTCTAACATGTATTTACTGAGGAGTGTAAATACTTATGTAAATTAACATGTATTTCATAAAATATCTGTTTAATCCATTTTGAATTCAGGCTGTAACAAGAAAATGTGGAATAAGTCAAGGGGTATGAATACTTTCTGAAGGCACTGTAATTTCTACCCGCATGTCATGTGCAACTAGAGGCGAAAGAACTCTAGATCACCTTTACTCCACACACAGAAACACATACAAAGTTCTCCCTCAACCTTGATTTGGCAAATCTGACCATAACTCTATCCTCCTGATTCCTGCTTACAAGCAAAAACTCAAAACAGGAAGTACCAGTGAAGCGCTCAAAACGGAAGTGGTCCGATGAAGCGGATGCTAAGCTACAGGAGTGTTTCGCTAGCGCAGATTGGAATATGTTCAGGGATTCATTAGATGGCATTGAGGTGTTTACATCAGTCACCAGCTTCATTAATAAGTGCATCGACGACGTCGTACCCACAGTGACTGTATGCACATATCCCAAACAAAAGCCATGTATTATGGGCAACATTCGCACTGAGGTAAAGGCTAGAGCTGGAGACTAATCCGCACGCTTATTAGAAATCCCGCTACGCCCTCCGATGAGCCATTAAACAGGCAAAGCGTCAATACAGGATTAAGATTGAATCCTACTACACCGCCTCTGACACTGGTCGGGTGTGGGAGGGCTTGCAAACTATCACGGATGACAAAGGGAAATTGACCAGTGACGCGAGCCTACCAGATGAGCTAAATGCCTTCTATGCTCACTTTGAGGCAAGCAACACTGACCCATGCATGAGAGCACCAGCTTTCCTGGATGACTGTGTGATCACGCTCTCCGTAGTGGATGTGAGTAAGACCTTTAACAGGTTAACATTCACAAGGCCAGACAGATTGCCATGATGCGTACTCAGAGCATGCGCTGACCAGCTCACAAGTGACTGCATTGCATATTTTCAACCTCTCCCTGACTGTAATACCTGCACGTTTCAAGCAGACCACTATAGTCCCAGAGCCCAAGAATACCAAGGTAACTTGTGTAAATGACTATCGCCCCGTAGCAGTCACAAATGTAGCCATGAAATGCTTTGAAAGGCAGGTCATGGTCCACACACACCAACACAGTCGTGAAGAGTGCACGACAATGCCGCTTTCCCATCAGGAGGCTGAAAAGATTTGGCATGAGCCTTCAGATCCTCAAAAGGTTCTACAGCTGCACCATTGATAGCATCTTGACTGGCTGCATCACCGCTTGGTATGGCAACTGCTTGGCATCTGACCGCTAGGCGCTAGAGGGTAGTGCGTACAGCCCAGTACATAACTGGGGCAGAGCTCCCTGCCACCCAGGACCTCTATACCAGGCAGTGTCAGAAGGCCCTAAAAACTGTCAGACTCCAGCCAACCAAAGACCGTTCTCTCTGCTACCGCAAGGCAAGTCTGGAACCAATAGGACCCTGAACAGCTTCTACCCCCAAGCCATAAGACTGCTAAATAGTGAGTCCAGATAATTATTTGGTTAACTACTTAACTACCTGCATTGCCCCTTTTTGCACTAACTTGATCTCATCACATACGCTGCTGCTACTACTGTTGATCATCATCTGTCACTTTGTTCCTAGTGTTATGTACAAATCTACCTGCATTACCTTGTGCCCCTGCACATGGACCCAGTACTGGTACCCTGTGTATATAGCCAAGTTATTGTTACTCATGTGTATTTATTATTATTTCACTGTTATTCTACACCGGTTGTTCACGAACATGTGACGATTACAATTATTTGACATACACTCAAGAAGAAGCCACTCGCATTCTTGTTCTCTGCAGCCTTCATTCTAAATATGACCACATAGTTACACAGCATACCCATGCATCCGTACACGTGAATATACCATTCTTTTGAGGCAATTCATCTGCCTTCTAATTCGGTCTTATTTAGGATCACTGCCGACAACAACGATAATGTCACAAGTATTTATGGCGACCACATGGTACATCTCAAAGACAGAGCACCACCAGGTATTTATAAATCACGTTGCTTTATTTAAATCAGCGGTAGGCAGTTATGCTATGAACAAAAACAAAGAAAAGAGGAAAAAAAAGCAACCAAAAATAAGATCCAGCTACAATAACTGCACTTGGCACTGGATGACCGTTTTGTCAAAAAAGAAAATTATACATACAGTTGTGTAAGTGCCTCCAATATACATATGAAAACCAAAAAAGGAAAACCTTAAATACCAGCTTTTATGTGGTCTCCATGACACCCAAATTGTTATTAATATTACAAATGTTCAACTCCCCCAACAAATCCCCACCCCTAATGACACCAGATCTCAAAAAATGTATCTTCACTGGAGCTGAGACTATGGAGAGTTCCTACTGGTCTCAGAATGACTTCCTCTCTAAACAGGTTACGTACGGTTCAGTACGCCCTTAACAACAAGCCCTAGGTCTGATGGATTGTTGAGCTCACAATGGTTAAGGATAGGCCCTGGGATAGAGATCCTAGACCTGTTGTTGGAGGGCAAACTAACCCAGACCTTAAAAAAAAACCAATGGACTCGTGTGTCCAACAGCCATGATGAGGATAACACGTCCTCACTCTTTATTTTGAGTAATGCACTGCAAAAGAAATACACAAATCCGTACAAATAACATGTCTGACAAAACAAAGGCAAAACCTCTTCTCCTCCAAAAGGAAAGCGCATCAGCAAAATGAATGTGAACACAAAACGTGACTCCAATTACAAGGCTGAGCAGTCCTCATTGGAATTGAATGCATGGCAAATATTTTGCCATCAGTGGAATGAAATGCCTTTTTAATTTATTTTATTTATTTTTATCGTGAGGGAAGGTCAACCGTTTCTTTTTGTCATCACCACATCCCCCTTACGACACACTGTTTGGATATGGGAGTCGGACAAGTGGGCAGGTGGACCCTGTGAGAAGGAGAAACATGCCCCATAAACCACCTGCCCTCTAACCCACCATCATCCCCTGACCTCTCAACATTACAACGACCTTAAATTAACCTCGGGGATAAACAGAGTGTGTACCCATTCGTTACGAGGGACTCAAGAGGAGCAAGCAATCCCCCTGCTGATTAAGACAAAAGACGAAGATAAGCAGAAGGGTGGATTTAAGAAGGGCAGCTTGCCTTTGATGGGGGCCCCTTTTGTACCCCGTGCCCACAACACAGGGGAATCCAACACCCCCTCTATAAATGAATCCCTAATAATAATTGACTTCACTATTGGGATCGTGTTTTGACAGAATAAGTTGGGCAACATGATTTAAACTATTCCCAGGAGACGCGTTGTTAGCACCTCATCTATCTCCTCCCACCTCCCCAACCCCACCAGTCTGTCCCAGCATGCCCTTGGAGTGAGAGTGAGCGAATCTGGGACAGGTGGTAAAAAAAGATGACCGCGTCAAGAAGATGAGGTGAGCGAAAGATGGATATCAAGTGGAGGACGTGGCGGAGGAGGAGGGCGGGAGAGAAGACCAGGGTTGCATCCCAAATTGCACCCTATTCCCTAGATAGTGCACTACTTTTAACCAGACCCCATAGGGTAGTGCACTAAGGGAATAGGGTGCCATTTCAGACTTAGCCCAGACATGTGCATCTTGGAGGGGGTTTATCTGACGGTGACCCCTAGCTTCTCCAGGACACGTATCCCCTTCTCCTGGTACTCCTCCCTCGTCAGCCAGAAGTTGTCCTTGTCCTTCATGATGTCGGCCAGCACGGCCCCACCCAGGAACACCATGTGCTTGCGGCGAGGGGGGTCCTCGATGCGGATCTTGAATTTCTGCACACGAGCAGGAAAGGAGAGACAGAATAGAAGATAAGGAGAAGGGAAGAGTGTGAGAAGGGAAAACAAGAGCATAAGGGGGGAAGAGGAGAAATAAGGAAAGGGGCAAAAGAAGAGGGAAAAATGTATGTTGGTGTCTGTTAACCTTAACTAAAAATAGGTGTAAAATCATCTAATAATTACATGAACTGAACCAGCAGGCCTGTCATTGAAAATGCTGAAATGGATATTGTAGCCAAATTGAGCAATCAGTGTGTAACGGAATGAATGAGGAACAATGAGACATTATATTTTTATTTTGTTGTCGAGCGCATGATTTAAACATGGTCCCATGACGAAAATAGTTCACTCTCAGTGTTTGAAGAAGCACATTGCTTGTGTTGTGTACACTATTTCAATTTAGGGCAACACCGCCACCTGGTGGCCGATGAAATTAATGCAGCGAGAAAATTGATTGTTAAATGTCTAAGTAGTTGATCCATCTGTTAAATGCCAAATATTGGACAGTAAAACCTGCACTAAAAACATCAACAATAAAATATGACATGTACTTGAAGCAAGCTACTTCAAAGTAAAGACAAATAGCGTTCGGTGTCTGTCCTCACCGAGAGCTTATCCACGTCTCCCTTCAGCACGCGTTCCAGGTAGAGCTGCTTGAGCTCACGCTCCAGTCGAGAGGGAAGGCCAGGGTACATGGTGGAGCCCCCCGACAGCACTATGTGTTTGTAGAACTCAGACCTGTGGAGAGAAGGAAAAAACATTTAGGGAGAAGACCTGGAGGAAGGAGAAGGAATGGAGAGAAATAACAAAGGTGAATAAGAATGGTGACATGGAGCTAGGAAAAGCGAACATTCTGCCACAATGTGTTTGTAGAATTCAGCCCTGAGGAGAGAAGGTGAGGATGTTTAGGGGAGAGAAAAGGGGATGTAGAGAATAGAAGAAAAAATACGATATGGAGAATGTTTTGTTGTCGTCATAATTCATCTAGGACTGACCATTTGGTCGACTGGTCGGTAGATATCTTGCTTGACCAGCAGCCTTTTAGTCGAGCAGAGTAGGAAAAAAAATCATGGTGTATAAGACACCCGTCTGATTCGTGCCTGTCTGAGTGGAATGATCCATTGTGGAGGCTGAAATTGTATACATTAGCGCGCTGCTGAATTAGCGCCTTTTCCTAGACCTGTTTCTATGGCGCAGCGGTCTAAGGCACTACAGACCCTGGTTCGATTCCAGGCTGTATCCCAACCGGCCGTGATTGGGAGTCCCATAGGGCGGCGCACAATTGGCCCAGCGTCGTTCGGGTTAGGGTTTGGCCATGGTAGGCCGTCATTGTAAATAAGAACTTGTTAACTGACTTGCCTAATTAAATAAAAGGTTAAATAAATAAAAACATTTGCAAAGTTAACCAGCATATTGATGTTGAGAACAATGGGGTGGAGGCAGCAGCGGAGTTAAGAGACGAGAAAACAGTCCTTATCTTAATTGTCAAAAAAAAAGTGAGGGAAAAACTTAAATTAGGTCTATAATCAATCGCCCAACTTAAAATGTGCCTGGCTTAGGGCCTCCCAGGTGGCGCAGTGGTCTAGGGCACTGCATCGCATCGCAGCGCTAGCTGTGCCACCAGAGACTCTGGGTTCGCGCCCAAGAGACTCTGGGTTCGCGCCCAGGCTCTGTCGCAGCCAGCCGCAACCGGCGTCCGGGTTAGGGAGGGTTTGGCCGGTAGGGATATCCTTGCACGCTAACCAAGGTCGCCAGGTGCACAGTGTTTCCTCCGACACATTGGTGTGGCTGGCTTCGGGGTTGGATGCACGCTGTGTTAAGAAGCAGTGTGGTTGTTAAGGTTGTGTATCGGGCTCTCTCCCAAGCCCGTACGGGAGTTGTAGCGATGAGACAAGATCGTAATTACTAACAATTGGATACCACGAAATTGGGGAGAAAAGGGGGTAAAATAAAAAATAAAAATTTTTAAAAGATGTGCCTGGCTTTAGAAATCATCCATACTGTTAAAGGTTTGGACACACCTACACCTTTTTTTTCATTATTTCTACATTATAGAATAGTTGCCTGCACTCATTGCCTGCATCCGTAATGGGTCTGCGGTCAAACGACCACCCCTCATCACTGTCAAACGCTAAAACAGTTCAGCGAGCAGGCCTTTCTAATCGACCTGGCCCGGGTATCCTGGAAGGATATTGACCTCATCCCGTCAGTAGAGGATGCCTGGTTATTCTTTAAAAGTGCCTTCCTCACCATCTTAAATAAACATGCCCCCATTCAAAAAAATGTAGAACCAGGAACCAGATATAGCCCTTGGTTCTCTCCAGACCTGACTGCCCTTGAACAGCACAAAAACATCCTGTTGCATTCTGCATTAGCGTCGAACAGCCCCCGCGATATGCAACTTTTCAGGGAAGTTAAGAACAAATATACACAGGCAGTTAGCAAAGCTAAGGCTAGCTTTTTCAAGCAGACATTTGCATCCTGTAGCACAAACTCAAAAAAGTTCTGGGACACTGTAAAGTCCAATGGAGAATAAGAACACCTCCTCCCAGCTGCCCACTGCACTGAGGCTAGGAAATACTGTCACCACCGATAAATCCACTATAATTAAGAATTTCAATAAGCATTTTTCTACGGCTGGCCATGCTTTCCACCTGGCTACCCCGATCAACAGCCCTCCACCCCACCCCACAACAGCAACTTGCCCAAGCCTCCCCCACTTCTCCTTCACCCAAATCCAGATAGCTGATGTTCTGAAAGAGCTGCAAAATCTGGACCCCTACAAATCAGCCGGGCTAGACAATCTGGACCCTCTCTAAAATTATCTGCCGAAATTGTTGTAACCCCTATTACTAACCTGTTCAACCTCTCATATTTTCTGAGACTCCCGTAGATTGGAAGGCTGCCGCAGTCATTCCCCTCTTCAAAAGGGGGAGACACTCTAGACCCAAACTGCTACAGACCGATATCTATTCTACCCTGCCTTTCTAAGGTCTCAACAGCCTTGGTTTCTCAAATGACTGCCTCGCCTGCTTCACCAACTACTTCTCAGAGAGTTCAGTGTGTCAAATTGGAGGGCCTGTTGTTCGGACCTCTGGCAGTCTCTATGGGGGTGCCACAGGGTTCAATTCTCGGGCCGACTCTTTTCTCTGTATACATCAATGATGTCGCTCTTGCTGCTAGTGATTATTTGATCCATCTACGCAGACGACACCATTCTGTATACCTCTGGACCTTCTTTGAGCACTGTGTTAACTAACCTCCAGAAGAGCTTCAATGCCGTACAACTCTCCTTCCGTAGCCTCCAACTGCTCTTAAATGCAAGTAAAACTAAATGCATGCTCTTCAACCCATCGCTGCCCTCACCTGTCCGCCCGTCCAGCATCACTACTCTGGACGGTTCTGACGTATTTGTAGTTGTCCACATATTCTAGGTGTCTGGTTAGACTGTAAACTCTCCTTCCAGACTCACATCAAACATCTCCAATCAAAAATGTTATCTAGAATCTGCTTTCTATTTCGCAACACAGCATCCTTCACTCATGCTGCCAAACATACCCTCATAAAACTGACCATCCCAGCGATCCGACTTCGGCGATGTCATTTACAAAATAGCCTCCAATACCCAACTCAACAAATTGGATGCAGTCTCTCACAGTGCCATCCGTTTTGTCACCAAAGTCCCATATACTACCCACCACTGCGACCTGTACGCCCTCGTTGGCTGGCCCTCGCTTCATACTCGTCGCCAAACCCACTGGCTCCAGGTCATCTACAAGTCTCTGCTAGGTAAAGCCCCGCCTTATCTCAGCTCACTGGTCACCATAGCAGCACCCACCCATAGCACGTGCTCCAGCAGGTATATCTCACTGGTCACCCCCAAAGCCAATTCTTCCTTTGGCCACCTCTCCTTCCAGTTCTATGCTGCCAATGACTGGAACAAACTGCAAACATTTCTAAAGCTGGAGACTCTTACTTCCTCACTAGCTTTAATCACCAGCTGTCAGAGCAGCTCACAGATCACTGCACCTGTACATTGCCCATCTGTAAATAGCCCATCCAATCTACCTCATCCCCATACTGTATTTATTTATCTTGCTCCTTTGCACCCCAGTATCTCTACTTGCACATTCATCTTCTGCACATTCTACCATTCTAGTGTTTAATTTCTATATTGTAATTACTTCGCCACCATGGCCTATTTATTGCCTTACCTCCCTTATCCTACCTCATTTGCACATGCTGTATATAGATTTTCCTACTGTATTATTGATTGTATGTTTGTTCATTCCATGTGTAACTGTGTTGTTGTATGTGTCGAACTGCTTTGCTTCATCTTGGCCAGGTCGCAGTTGCAAATGAGAACTTGTTCTCAACTAGACTACCTGGTTAAATAAAGGTGAAAAAAATATTTTTGACTATTTTCTACATTGTAGAATAATTGTGAAGACATCAAAACTATGACATAACATATGGAATCATGAAGTAACCAAAAAAGGTGTTAAACAAATCAAAATCTATTTTATAGTTGAGATTCTTTAAATAGCCACCCTTTGCCCTGATGACAGCTTTGCACACTTGGTATTATCTCAACCAGCTTCATGAGGTAGTCACCTGGAATGCTTTTCCAACAGTTCCCACATATGCTGAGCACTTGTTGGCTGCTTTTCCTTCACTCTGCGTTCCAATTCATCCCAACCATCTCAATAGGGTTGAGGTCGGGTGATTGTGGAGGCCAGGTCATCTGATGCCTCACTCCTTCTTAGTCGATTAGCCCTTACACAGCCTGGAGGTGTGTTTTGAAACATTTACCTGTTGCAGAAAGCTGTGGTAGCCATGTTGGTTAAGTGTGCCTTGAATTCTAAATAGAAATCAGACAGTGTCACCAGCAAAGCACCCCCACACATCCTCCTCCATGCTTCACGGTGGGAACCACACATGCGGAGATCATTTGTTCCCCTACTCTGCATCTCACAAAGACATGGTGGTTGGAACCAAAAATCTCAAATTTCCACAGGTCTAATGTCCATTGCTCATGTTTCTTGGCCCAAGCAAGTCTCTTCTTATTATTGGTGTCCTTCAGTTGTTTCTTTGCAGCAATCCGACGATGAAGGCCTGATTCATGCAGTCTCCTCTGAACAGTTGATATTGAGATGTGTCTGTTACTTGAACTCTGTGAATAATTCATTTGGGCTGCAATCTGAGGTGCAGTTAATTGCTCATTTCTGAGGCTGGTAACTAATGAACTCACCCTCTGCAGCAGAGGTAACTCGGTCTTCCTTTCCAGTGGCGGTCCTCATGACAGCCAGTTTCATCATTGCACTTGATGGTTTTTGCAACTGCACTTGAAGAAACGTTCAAAGTTCTTTAAATGTTACAGATTGACTGAGCGTCATGTCTTAAAGTAATGGACTGTTGTTTCTCTTGGCTTATTCGAGCTGTTCTTGCCACAATCTGGACTTGGTCTTTTACCAAATAGGGCTATCTTCTGTATACCACCCCTACCTTGTCACAACACAACTGATTGGCTCAAATGCATTCATAAATAAATTAGGCACATTTGGGCAGTCGTGACACAGCATTTTGAACAGAAATGCAATGGTTCATTGGATCAGTCTGAAACTTTGCACATACATTGCTGCCACCTAGTGGACAAAATCTAAATTGTGCCTTGGCTAGAATAATACATTATGACCTTTCGCTTGCATTTCAAAGATGGTACAAAAACATGTTTTTTTTTTTTACCAGATCTATGTGTTATTCTCCTAGATTCCTTTCACATTTCCACAAACTTCAAAGTGTTTCCTTTCAAATGGTACCAAGAATATTCATATCCTTGCTTCCAGCAGTTAGATTTGGGTATGTGATTTTATTTATTACTTTATTTGACCAGGAAGGGCTCACTGAGATTAAAATCTCTTTTTCAAGAGCGCCCTAGCCAAGATAGGCAGCACCAAGTCATTACAAAAAAATTACAGACAGACATGAAAAACTACAAGTAATCTAGTAAAACCCATTGAATTCACAAGAGTATAAAACAGCAAATTAAAAACATTGACAGGTCAGGGAATCAGCCTGAAAATCCTTCATCAGTGATTTAAAAACACCAATCGGGACAAGTTCTTCCATTTTAAAAGTATTTTGTAAGGTGTTCCAAGACTATGGCGCAGAGTACATAAAAGCCCTTTTACCAAATTCAGTTCGGACATTTGGAACAGTTAGCAGGATAAAGTCGAGCGAATGAAGAGAGTACCCACCACATTTCTGAACAATAAAAATGCACAAATAAAAAGGTAGTAAACCCCAAATGGCTTTGTAAATAAAAGTATACCAGTGACTGAGCCTACAAGTGACAAGAGGCCAGCCAACCCTGGTATACAAAGTGCAGTGGTGCATAAGGGTTTTGCAGTTTAAAATAAATCTCAAAGTGCCATGGTAAAGAGTGTCAATTGATCTCAAACACTGAGCGGAAGCATTCATATATAAAATATCCCCATAGTCTAGTAAAGGCATAAATGTGGCTGATACTAGCCTCCTTCTGGCTTCAAAATAAAAACAGGCCTTATTCCTAAAATAAAATCCCAATTTCAGCTTCAATTATTTTTGTAAGTTGTTGAATATGCAATTTAAAAGAGGCCGTCATCAATTAAAATTCCAAGATATTTATGAGGTTACAACCTCAATCTCCTTGCCCTGACAGGTAGTAATCGGTGAATGTATTTATTGCATTAGAAAACACCATTAGTCAGTATTGAGGATAAGATTAAATTGACATAAGGTATGTTGAACAGTATAAAAAGGTGAAAATGTTTAAAAAAGGGGGCCGATCCTTAAAAGGTTTTTAACGAGGAAAGAAATTCCACAAATTAACAAGGAACACCTGTTAATTGAAATGCATTCCAGTTGACTAGCTCATGAAGCTGGTTGAGAGAATGCTAAGAGTGTGCGAAGCTGTCATCAAGGCAAAGGGTGGCTTGAACAGACGACTCTTGGTTGACCAATATTTTTTTTTTGTCGGGGACAGCCCAGATTCCATCATAGCACTGCAGTGACAACTAGTGACTGACCTTTGAAGGGTTTTGGCTATGCAGTTCAACATCATCACTCTGCTCAAGAGCATCCACTCAAAGTCTAGAACGTAAACTAATGAAATGGCAAAAGGAGATGTGAAAGGGAAGGATAGAGGTTTGGAAATTACTAGGTCTCTCACTAGTAAGTAGGGGGAGTCTGTCATGGAGTTACCTGGTGTCGATGTCTGCTGCATTGATGGTGTTGAAGAGGAGCTCTGCCACCCCGACTCCCTCCACGTTGATGAGGTGGGGCTGGAACAGAGCCTCAGGGGCCTCGAACCGCTCCCCTCCCACCTTGATCATCCTGCCGTCGGGGAGCTGGGGACACAGAAAGGGGAACAACATTCACACATCGGAAAGCATTTAGTTGACATCGAGACAGGACTGATGGCTTTCTTCTGCTAGAACACTGCTAGGGAAATATGAAGGCAATGCTTGGCTAGAGATGGACAATATACAATGTTTGGAACTGGCAACATTAAGAGTCTTTCTCTCTCTGGTCAGATGGAGCCGGCTGACAGACAGTAGGCCTTTTACAGAGCGTGGCGGAACACTATGTGGGAGGGAGCATAAAGGGCCCATTGACGGCTCCAGTCTGGAGTCCAGAGGAGGAAACAGACACCAGGTCAGCACGTGGCGTGGGAGTCTGGGTCGTACAGGAAATGATGTCACGCCCATGGATGGGGAGGGAGAGTCGTTTCTTCAACGGTACAGTAGTGCCCTTGTTCCATTCTATGTCCTCCACCTCTCCCTCTCTCTCCAGGATTTGGGCAAGGAAACAGGGAGGTGCGCCGCCGCCCGCCACACACATGGAAAATTCCGTCCACTCCCTCTACATCACAGGGACTCGCGGTTCCTTCGTGGTTCACCGCCAACCCCTACCGGCCATCAAACCCGATTTGTGCAAAGTAACCTGGGGACATCCAGAGCTTGGTTCAAGAGCTCCTCCCACACTAAATATGTCTCCTACTGTTCTAAAATTATAACCTGATCTCCATGATACATTATGTCCACAAGGAGGCAGTGTTACCATATAGCCAGGCCTCAAATACAGATAAAGTCTATTATTCTCAGTGTAAAATGGTGTCACCCTTACCAGGCAAGACTAAGGAGAATATGATGCAGTGTTTGGGGTGATGAGTTATATATAAAAAGTAATCCGTTACATAATCAGATTACTTTTGTAAGTAACTTGTAGCTTTTTAAAAATCGGGTAATATTATTACAGTTACACTGTCAAACAATGTGTGCATTACTTCCAGAATCATCTCTCTACCGGGCGCGTGTTTCCCATGATCCGATCTCAAATTGGAGAAATGTCATGGCAGCTGCTGTCCATAGAAATATATAGAGGGTGCACCTCTGATATTTGCCTTTGATCACTTCTATGATAGAAAAGCCTATAGAGGTTTTCCTGTCTAGTGACAAACATGCCTTCTATACATCTCTATGTACTAGCGGCTCGAGAGAAAGATTTTTGAATGAAAAGATAGGAAATCTGTACAGATGTTTGGCTTACCATATATAGCTCAGCACTTGTCGACTAGCACAGGAAAGCAGCGCCACAGATGAAAGGAGTAACTAGCGATCAAACCTGAGTTAGTAAGTAGCCCATCTTTGGTAGAGCGCACAAGGCTCACCTTGCGCCATCCGACACTCAAGCAAACAATTCGATTTTTAAGGTTGTACTACCTAAACTTGTACAATAAGAACTGGAAGTGTAGGACTCGACCAGGATAATGACCATGTAGGACTGTGTTACTGACCGTGTAGGACTCAACCAGCACGGTGGTCTCCAGCGCCAGCTTCTGCTCCTGCTCGATGTTGTAGCCCACGTAGCACAGCTTCTCCTTCATCATGCGCACCGTCTCAAAGTCCGCCGAGTGGTTGAAGGCGTAGCCCCTCAGCAACAGCAGCTGGATAAAGGTCAGAGGTAAGGGACGTGGTTGGTTGGTTTGCAGATATCTCAGTTGTAAAGGACTGAAAAACTCATTTAAAAAGACTCTAATACTCTTTAAATCGTCACCTTTCTTAAAAATCACAAATCTTAACATGAAATAATGAACAGGTGTGGTTTACAGTCGACTGCTTTCCACTAGCAAGTCATCAGACATAGTCATGAGGGAATCACCCCCTAGTTAGTTCCTCCTAGGCTCTTGCGTAGATTTGAAAGAATTAGGCTATATAGTTACAAATATATATGGTAGTAGCTCCAACGGGCAAGGCTCAATATCCATCATAGTGCGTTATTCAGTCTTCTCATATCTACACATGCCTCGGGGCTAGGAGTGGTTTCTGGACAGGACATTCTAAGACAGTCACGTGTGGGGAACGAGGGTGCACCTTGATGAGGTAGCGCGTGATGTCTCGTCCTGCAATGTCCAGGCGTCTGGTCAGATGGGGCAGGGAGAAGCCTTCGTACACGGGGCAGATGTGGGTGACGCCATCACCAGAGTCCACCACCACGCCCGTCAGGAGACCTACATTTTTTTTTTACAAAAAAACACAGCAGTGCCAACAGAATAGGGCCAGTGAGAAAACACATCCATCGTTTCCAAAGCCCATATCAACATTATAGACCATTTCCGTCATTACTCGTTTGAAATGTAAAGCTTTTTATTCATTGTTATTACCGATTTCTTGGTGTCAAGAGTTTTCCATCATAATACTGTATATTGGTTCAATATCAAATAAATGCTTAGGCCAATGACAGTAGAGAACAACAAGAAGTGTACAGCTACGTATTCAACTACGTGCTGCTGCATATTCAACTCTCGTCCTGCCACTGAAAGCGTCACACATTAGCACAGCCTGTTTCATCCCTCATTCCACAGTTGTGCTTATTTTTTTACCAGAGAAAGACCTCGATGTTAGAAATACAAATCAGTACAGTACAAATGGAAGCACTTTATTTTACGATACTAGCTATTTACTACGGTAGGAAAGGATGTGGTATCAATGGGTACTTTCTGGTACTTACTTCAAATAACTGGTAACTATCTGGTACCAAATCAATTGTTTTAATTTGTTTCTCAAAGAAACAAACAAGAAACTCATTAGGTTATTAACTAATAACCATTTAAAAATGTAAAGTAAATATCTGGTACTTTCTGTACCGGAAAATAAAGTAGTCCAAAAGTCCAAAATAATTGTTGCTACCATGGTAGAAACGTAGCCAAAGCAAATTACCAGGTATAATCTCCTACATTCCTCAATGTGTTCTGAAAGGTACTTTAAATTGCAATTCATTGGAGTGAAATCTGAGGTACCCAGTGTTCTTCACTGGTTTTGGGTGTCCTAGCTTCCTTCTAGTGGCCTTGTTTTGTTTTAAAGAACCTACCTTGAGCATAGAGTGTGAGCACAGCTTGGATGGCTATGTAAACCCCAGAGAACTGGTACGTCTCAAACATCACCTAGGAAAGAGGTGGGGAGTGCGAGAGCATGTCACTGGAATGTGTAGTTACTGCAACAACAGAAAATCTGCATTTATAGTTAATTTGTATTAGCAAGATGCTAAGTTGCTGTTTAACTTTGTTTTTGCATTTGGCAATGCTAGGAAAACCGCAACAAATCTAACCTCAACTTCCACTCAAAGGAATAGACCTCCATATCCATAAACCTGAAGTTTAAATGGGTGAAAAGGACTTATTCTCAAAGAACTTAGCCATGGCTGGCCCCCACACAGAGGACAGCCTGAATCATTAATAACAGTGGCTCTGACTGACTCCCACTGAGGAGCTGTCGCCAAGCAGCAGATCTGGGTTCAAATAGCATTTCAAGTCTTTCAAATACTTCAGCTGTGGTTGATTGACCTGGCCTTGCACAATGGAAGCAATGGAGTAGTCCCAAAAATGCAATGTCCACCCATGTGAAACTCCAGACAGGCTCAATCAAACTCAAACTCAATCAAATACTCGTTGAAACCAGGTCTGCCAGGCAGTGTTGCTGCCTTAGTCACAATGACTGACAAGTTGCAACTCCAAGATAAACCTCCTTATCGGGAGCACTACTGCCTCCTCGGCACAGAGCATCACTGTTATGACTGATGAATCATTTAAGATCCACAATGGAACCGTATAAAAGGCCTTACAAGAGATCTCCTCCAGCCGTTCCGGGTACACTCCAGAATACACACTTTCAAAACTAAAGCATGTTAATGAAATTGTCCTCTGACAACATATTTAGTAGTTGTGGGTTAACAAAAAGAAACACTTTTAAAAAATGTATACGCACCTCAATGATCTTCTCGCGGTTCTTGGTTGGGTTCATAGGCGGCTCGGTGAGCAGGATCTTGCAGTTGCGCGAGTCGATGTTGAGCTTCTCGGGACCAAAGGTGTAGTCCCACAGGTGCTTCATGTCATCCCAGTTCCTCACGATGCCGTTCTCCATGGGGTAGTTCACCTCCAGCATGGAGCGCAGCTCGCTCGCCTCATCCCCCACCATCAGGTCCTGGGGAGGGAGGGGATAAGGATCAGAGTTTCTCAGACTAGGGTCAAAACCAGGACGTGACTTTTTATAATGAACCCACCGTTTAGGAGGGACCCCAATAGTGCAGTAGCCACTGAATATTACTGCATAGAAAAGTTGCAGTGTCCACCACCCAAGTCATTGACGTACCACAGCAACAAACCGACTGTCACAGTGTCAATGCCGACTGACCACAGCTATACAAAAAAAATTGAGGACGGAAAGCTCTGGGTAAGAAGGTAACAACGTCCCAAAAGGACATCCACCATCTTAAAATGCTCTACAGAACAAACTTAAAGCACTTCCCTAAAAGGACATTTGCATGCCACAATAAAAAAAGTAAAACATCAGTTATTATAGTTGCAGTCAACATCTAGTCATTCTGCGGGCATGTTGCTTTTAGTGATCTGACGATACTTTCAGCCCTGCTCCAGAGAACAGGCGGTAGATAAGGCAACATTAGATAAAGATTCCAGCCATACAGTCAGAGCACACTGTTAGTAGAACGGAATCCATTTTATTTATTTATTTATTTTTTATTTTATTTCACCTTTATTTAACCAGGTAGGCTAGTTGAGAACAAGTTCTCATTTGCAACTGCGACCTGGCCAAGATAAAGCATAGCAGTGTGAGCATACAACAAAGAGTTACACATGGAGTAAACAATTAACAAGTCAATAACACAGTAGAAAACAAAGGGGGGGGGTCTATATACAATGTGTGCAAAAGGCATGAGGAGGTAGGCAAATAATTACAATTTTGCAGATTAACACTGGAGTGATAAATGATCAGATGGTCATGTACAGGTAGAGATATTGGTGTGCAAAAGAGCAGAAAAGTAAATAAATAAAAACAGTATGGGGATGAGGTAGGTGAAAATGGGTGGGCTATTTACCAATAGACTATGTACATTTGGTTAATTGGGATGCAGATCCTATTGAAAATGTCTAGAACCTATAGTATAGGCACTCAGAATAGGCTTGACTGTCTACCGACCAACAAACAAGTCACTCGTAATGGCAGAGAACTACATTGGTAAACTCATGCTCAGTGTGGTAGTTATGAGGCTTGCAAGTTTCTTTTAACATGAGAAGCTACAGCAGACAACATGTTCCCCTTCTCATGATGATCTCTCTACTATTGATATCAATCCAAAATTAAATCTAGAATCAGCTTCCTATTTCGCAAGAAAGCCTCCTTCACTCATGCTGCCAAACATACCCTCGTAAAACTGACTATCCTGCCGATGCTGGACTTCGGCAATGTCATTTACAAAATAGCCTTCAACACCACTCAGCAAATTGGAAGCAGTCTATCACAGTGCCATCTGTTTTGTCACCAAAGCCCCATATACAGTTTAAGTCAGAAGTTTACATACACCTTAGCCAAATACATTTAAACTCAGTTTCACAATTCCTGACATTTAATCCTAGTAAAATTCCCCTGTCTTAGGTCAGTTAGGACACCACTTTATTTTAAGAATGTGAAATGTCAGAATAATAGCAGAGAAAATTATTTCTTTCATCACATTCCCAGTGGGTCAGAAGTTTACATACACTCAATTAGTATTTGGTAGCATTGCCTTTAAATTGTTTAACTTTGGTCAAATGTTTCAGGTAGCCTTCCACAAGCTTCCCACAATAAGTAAGGTGAATTTTGGCCCATTCCTCCTGACAGAGCTGGTGTAATTGAGTCAGGTTTGTAGGCCTCCTTGCACACACACGCTTTTTCAGTTCTGCTCACAAATTTTCTATGAGATTGAGGTCAGGGCTTTGTGATGGCCACTCCAATACCTTGACTTTGTTGCCCTTAAGCCATTTTGCCACAACTTTGGAAGTATGCTTGGGGTATTTGGAAGACCCATTTGCAACCAAGCTTTAACTTCCTGACTGATGTCTTGAGATGTTGTTTCAATATATCCACATAATTTTCCTGCCTCATGATGCCATTTATTTTGTGAAGTGCACCAGTCCCTCCTGCAGCAAAGCACCCCCAAAAACATGCTGCCGCCCCCACGCTTCACGGTTGGGATGGTGTTCTTCGGCTTGCAAGCCTCCCCCTCTTTCCTCCAAACATAACGATGGTAATTATGGCCCAACAGTTCTATTTTTATTTCATCAGACCAGAGGACATGTCTCCAAAAAGTACAATCTTTGTCCCCATGTGCAGTTGCAAACTGTAGTCTAGCTTTTTTTAATCGCGGTTTTGGAGCAGTGGCTTCTTCCTTACTGAGTGGCCTTTCAGGTTATGTCGAAGTAGGACTCGTTTTACTGTGGAGGTAGATACTTTTATACCCATTTCCTCCAGCATCTTCACAAGGTCCTTTGCTGTTCTGGGATTGATTTGCACTTTCCGCACCAAAGTACGTTCATCTCTAGGAGACAGAACGCGTCTCCTTCCTGAGCGGTATGATGGCTGTGTGGTCCCATTGTGTTTATACTTGCGTACTATTGTTTGTACAGATGAATATGGTACCTTCAGGCATTTGGAAATTGCTCCCAAGGATGAACCAGACTTGGAGGTCAACAATACATTTTCTGAGGTCTTTGCTGATTTCCTTTCATTATCCCATGATGTCAAGCAAAGAGGCACTGAGTTTGAAGGTAGGCCTTGAAATACATCTACTGGTACACCTCCAATTGACTCAAATTATGTTAATAGCCTATCAGAAGCTTCTAAAGCCATTACATCATTTTCTGGAATTGTCCAAGCTGTTTAAAGGCACACTTTGGACCCACTGGTATTGTGATAGTGAAATAATCTGTAAACAATTGTTGGAAAAATTACTTGTGTCATGCAAAGTAGATGTCCTAACCAACTTGCCAAAACTATAGTTTGTTAACAAGAAATTTGTGGAGTGGTTGAAAACGAGTTTAAATGACTCCAACCTAAGTGTATGTAAACTTCCGACTTCAACTGTACTACCCACCATTGTGACCTGTATGCTCTTGTTGGCTGGTCCTCGATACATATTCGTCGCCAAACCCACTAGTTCCAGGTCATCTATAAGTCTTTGCTAGGTAAAGCTCCGCCTTATCTCAGCTCACTGGTCACCATAGCAACACCCACCCGTAGCACCGCTCCAGCAGGTATATTTCACTGGTCATCCCCAAAGCAAACACATTTTGGCCGCCTTTCCTTCCAGTACTCTGCTGCCAATGACTGGAACGAATTGCAAAAATCATTGAAGTTGGAGACTTATATTTCCCTCACTGACTTCAAGCATTGGCTGTCAGAGCAGCTTACCGATCGCTGCAGCTGTACACAGCCCATCTGTAAATAGCCCATCCAACCAACTATCTACCTCATCCCATATTTGTTTTTTTTCTGCTCTTTTGCACACCAGTATTTCTACTTGCACATCCTCATCTGCACATCTATCACTCCAGTGTTAATTGCTAAATTGTAATTACTTCGCCACTATGGCCTATTTATTGCCTTACCTCCTTACTTCATTCACACACACTGTATACAGATCTTCTATTGTGTTAATGACTGTACATTTGTTTATCCCATGTGTAGCAGCAGCAGGTAGCCTAGCGGTTAGAGCGTTGGACTAGTAACCGGAAGGTTGCTAGATTGAATCCCCGAGCTGACAAGCTAAAAAATGTGTTGTTATGCTCCTGAACAAGGCAGTTAACCCACTGTTCCTAGGGTGTCATTGTAAATAAGAATTTGTTCTTAACTGAATTGCTTAGTTAAATTAAATAAAAAAATAACTTGTTTTTGTCTCACTGCTTTGCTTTAGCTTGGCCAGATCGCAGTTGTAAATTAGAACTTGTTCACAACTGGCCTACCTGGTTAAATAAAAGTGAAACAAAAAATTGCTATTTCCTTCTGCAACTGCTTGTATGTACACAAGACCATGAATGTCTGTCAGTGTTCAGACCACTGTATTTAACATGTTGATTTGTAAAAAAAACACAAAAAAACAAGGAGTAAAACAGTTTGTAAGGTAAGCCAGAACACCATTTCATCACAGAAAACCGGGGAAAGAGTAGTAGAGAGGGAATGAGGAAGCAATGCCAAACAATTGACAGAAAAAGAAAAGGACCATTCTTGTCGGAGAGATGACGAGTGCAGCCATTTCATTGTCCGAGCAGACAGCAGGGGCCTATGAAACTGCAAACATACACACTTACCATCTTTACGTTATTCTACCTCAACAGGAAAAAAGGAGGAGAGGTGGGAGGAAGAGAGGGATGAAGCAGAGGGTCAGAAGATAGAACAGAGAGAGAGGAGGACAGAGGAGCCAAGGACTGAGGTGAATCAGTGTGTGTCCTACAAAAACCACCCATCCTCTCATATAATGCTGCAATGTTATCAAAGGTGATTGTTAATGTGTAACGCCTTGATAGCAAGACTAGGTGCGACATCTAGGCTAAATCAACAAATCATGCCCTACATCCCAAAAGGAATCCTATTCCCTATGCAGTGCACTACTTTTGATCAGGGCCCATAGGGTTAAAAGTAACTATGTAGGGCATAGGGTGCCATTTGGGACTCAGCCAGCAATGGTAAATATTAGCCTATTGTTTCCCATAGGGAACAGTGTGTTGGATTGTTGGATTTCCAGAGGACACTCAATGGAAGAAATAGTTTTTTTAAACTCTCCAATACTGTGAAAAACTCAACTCAAACAGCCGGTTTCCCAAACACAGATTAAGGCTAGTCCTGGAATAAAGCACTGTCAACTAAGAATCTCCATTGAAATAGCTTCTTTATCCAGGATAAGTGTTAGGACAATTGCTCCAACAAGTACACAGTGGAGAGACTAAGCAAAATGTAATCTAACATAAAGTAGTGTAAATCAAAAAATGTGCTCCATTTTCCCGCTAGGTCTACATGTTCTGAAAAAGAAAAACTTAAAAACTAGTGGGGCGGCAGGTAGCCTAGTGGGGCGGCAGGTAGCCTAGTGGGGCGGCAGGTAGCCTAGCAGTTAGAGCGTTGGACTCTTAACCGAAAGGTTGCAAGATCGAACCCCCGAGCTGACAAGGTAAAAATCTGTCATTCTGCCCCTGAACAAGGCAGTTAACCCACTGTTCCTAGGCCGTCAATGAAAATAAGAATGTTCTTAACTGACTTGCCTAGTTAAATAAAAAGGTAAAATTATTTAAAATAAAATAACCAAAAAGGTTGCTGGTTTGAATCCAAGCCGGCAAGGTAGAAAAAAAAACTTCAGTTTGGCCCTTGAGCAAGGCCAAGGTCACCCCCTCGATGACGTCGATTAAGCCAGCCCCCCCCCCTCTCTGATTCAGAGGGGGTTGGGTTAAAAGTGGAAAACAACACATTCAATTGTGCAATCCCCTTTCCCCAGATGATAGGTACAAATGACAAAACAGGACCCATTTTACAAAGTACTCTGTATTACACTCAACCCAGATACTAATACCCATTTCAGACAGAATTCACAGTATGTTACTCGTCAAAAAAATTATGCAATATTTATATGACCCCCTTCGAAACAGGTTATTACCACTTTCTTGAGTAAATACTAAGAGACATATTTTTGTCTAGATATCAAAGGGATTTAACACTCATGTGAAGTAAACAAGTGAGGTTACCTTGATCTCAATGTTTCCCACTTTAGCTGTGGAGCGAATGATTGGCCTGCCAACCAATGCAGGGAAAATGTGCTCTGGGAAGTTGGAGCCTGCATAGCCACACTTCACAAACTAGGATTAAAGGGAGAGACAAAGGGCACGGTCAGTGACAAACATTATTTTTGGTAAATAACATAGGACATAAATACATTTTCATAGCACACAGAATGACAAAATTAATAGAGATTAATAATAGCCCTATAGCAAAATACTAGAAATTGGATCAAAGCATTTAGCCCAGACTCCTTTAAAAGAAAACCTTGTAGTCCATTAACTCTGACATAACCTGATCGATAACCTGATCGATAATGCAGTAATGTACTCGTCTTGTTTATTAGGCAGAAGTTAGAGCCTTCTCTACTTTCTGAGTCACATGGTGCTGTTTGAGTTGCCACTAGGTACAGATTTAGAATCAGCTTGCCCTGACCAAAACCTAACCATTAGTGGGGGAAATGCACAACTGACAAAATACCAGCCCCAGCAACCCCAGCAACCTCAGCCCCACCCTACGTTGTTTGTGAACACTCTCAGAGGGGTTACAGAGAAAGTTACAGCATTGGTAGTGTTATCATCCTACAATCACTACCTGACGTGCAGCATGCTTAGGAAGTTACGTAGACAACCTATGCGGATAATTTCATTCAAACCTGTTAGGTTGTACTGTGCGTTTGCTTCGAGGAATAGCCTAGCGCTTGAATCGATACGAGCGCTTTTCCCATGCATGTTTAAAATCCATTGGGCTTTCTTTGGGCCTACATAACGATTAATGACAATCGTCCTTCTTTCACCTACGTTACATCACTAACCACATCTCATTCTCAACCGTCCGGTAAGAAGAATAAAATAAGTGTATGACATGCATCATCAAGTAGACAACACATCATCAGCTCAGAGAGGAAGAGGTTACTCAAAGACAATTATAAAAACAGGAGGTAGGCTAGTGTACAGCATATCCCATTTTATTCACAGTGTGAAAACAAAGGCTGTAAGCAGCGTAGTTTCTTTGCGGTAGGTAGCTGGAGAGAGACTGAGTCAGCTAACCACTGAATGGAACATAAACCAAATAAACAGCATAAATAGATAGTATTTAGCCAGATAATACATTCATCCAAGGTAAAATGTTGGGGGTGAAAAAGAAATTAAATTTCAATGTATTTGTCAATTTTAACCGGATGACTCATGTTTGCAAACATATTTTACAAGAGAGTGGCAATAGATCTGATAACTCCTTACATGGAAGAATGGTTTCTGACTTCCTCACTTTACAAGAATGATGCATGCGCAGTATCTACTGCTCGAGACAAGTTTAGTTGCTTAAATCGCCTTGGTCAACAGTTGGTAGCAATACTTTAATTGTGATACTTGTTTGTTGCTGCCTGGTTTAGTAAAACTATATGTGCAAATCCTCATCCATTTACGCAACAGACAATGCAACAATGTAGCAGTGTAAAATACTTGTTACAAGTTCAAAGAAGTTTCGGTGAGGGTGGGAATACAGATAGATGCTGGATCATCGTTCTTTGTGAACACCAAATAGTATCTAAAAATTTGGAGTTACTGAATAAAACGCAATAGAGCACGTCATTTCCTTGCAATTAACAATGACGCTGGCAACTTCTTACAGAGAGCCTTGTTAGTTTGAGCTAACAATCAAATTGAAGCAAGGGATGGAAATGTAGGGTAATGATGTCTGACGAAGAAATACAAGATATAGCTACATGTGGCCGAACACGATATGTAAGCGTTCTCTGGAGCAAGCTATGAAACAATAAGACTGATTTGTAACGTTGAATGCTAGCTATCGAGCTTTGCTGGCCAGCCACCGAACTAGCTCGAGACGATTCGAGTTCGCAATGTCAGCCGAAAGCTGCGATAACAATACTTAAGGCTACTCCCACTGATTCACGAATTCGAGGAAACAATCGGTACTCTAAACTATCCACCGACCGGTGTTAACCTTGCCACCTCTAATTGACAGATGCACCAACCTCAGTGAATGCATAACTAATTGACAAGCTGACAGATACATTCACCCAGACCGTGGCTACACAACAAGCTAGCAATGAAACGAGCTACTTCCTGTTCCTCCCCATCTCGTCGCCTCTGCCAAAATGCACAGCACAAAAGCCGGGACGCTCATAATTTGACCATAGAACACGGTCTGTTTGTAAACTTACCCCGGTCCCATTGTCGCAAACCACCACTTTTCTTCCCTGGCTGTCCATTTTCTCGGAATACAGAAACCAGCAGCCCTCCTTTGCACAACTTTCTTCGGCAAGGCGGAAACCACCACCCCGGCTCTAGCAAAGGGCTTCTTCCGGAATGTATGACACATGCCCATATAATTTACACACCTATCAGGGTAGAGATAGCAAAGAAATTCAGCCAATAACATATGGCAACGCCTTTCCATACACCTTTCTATTCGACAATCACAATGATTGACAGTGTCGTGTCAATCAGAATGTTGAAATATCCGTAATGCAAGCTTTATCAATACATTTAGGTGGAGGCCTGGTGGGCCTACGCCGAAAACAGTTAAGTTGATCGATCTATGTCGAGGGAGGAGCAGATTTTTTTCTTATATGACAATGAAATATTCTTATGATTACTGTAAAATGTGTTGGCACCTTCAATTCTTGCACATTTTCTCAGAAAAATAATATTTCAACCATAAAGAATGATAGAGGCCTCTAGTGGCCAACTTCATTAGCTGATCCACATCACCAACAAACTATCATGGTCCAAACACACTAAGACAGTTGTGAAGAGGGCACAACAAAGCCTATTCCCCCTCAGGAGACTGAAACGATTTGGCATGGGTCCTCAGATCCTCAAAGGGTTCTAGAGCTACACTGATTGCATCACTGCCTGGTATGGCAACTGCTCGGCCTCCGACCGCATGGCACTACAGATGGTAGTGCGTACGGCCCAGTACATCACTGGGGCCAAGCTTCCTGCCATCCAGGACCTCTATATCAGGCGGTGTCAAAGGAAGGCCCTACAAATTGTCAAAGACTCCAGACACCCTAGTCATAGACTGTTCTCTCTAATACCACACGGCAATCAGTACCGGAGCGCCAAGTCGAGGTCCAAAAGGCTTCTTAACAGCTTCTGCCCCCAAGCCATAAGACTCCTGAACAGCTAATCAAAGAGCTAACCAGACCCCTCTTTTACACTGCTGCTACTCTCGGTTTGTAATCTGTGCATAGTCACTTTAACTCTACCTACATAAACATGTTACCTCAAGTAACCGGTACCCCCTGCATTTAGCCTCGCTTGTTATTTTTTCTTAACTTCCTAAAGCATTGTTGGTTAAGGGCTTGTAAGTAAGCATTCGGCACATGTGATAAATAACAATGTGTTTGATCCCTCCTGGTGACCAATGGCAACCCGTCATTCAGGGCAGGTGACCTGTTTTGAGCCCGACATTTTTGGAAAAATAACAGGCTTGCCTATTTTGCATGCTATTTTGGCATTAATACTTGTCACAAATCAGTTTGCAAACAATGTAAAAAAAATACATTAGCATTCAAAAGTTTGGGGTCACTTAGGACATTTTTTGTCCATTAAAATAACATAAAATTGATCAGAAATACAGTATAGACATTGTTAATGTTGTAACTGACTATTGTAGCTGGAAACGGCAGATTTTTAAATGGAATATCTACATAGGCGTACAGAGGCCCATTATCAGCAACAATCACTCCTGTGTTCCAATGGCACATTGTGTTAGCTAATCCAAGTTTATAATTTTAAAAAGGATAATTGATCATTAGAAAACCATTTGCAATTATGTTAGCACAGCTGAAAACTGTTGTTCTGATTAAAGCAGTAATAAAACTGTCCTTCTTTAGACTAGTTGAGTATTTGGAGCATCAGCATTTGTGCGTTTGATTACAGGCTCAAAATGGCCAGAAACAAAGCTCTTTCGGAAACTCATCCGTCTATTCTTGTTCTGAGAAATTAAGGCTATTCCATGCGAGAAATTGCCAAGAAACTGAAGATCTCGTACAAAGCTGTGTACTACTCCCTTCAGAGAACAGCACAAACTGGCCCTAACCAGAATAGAAAGAGTGGGAGGCCCCGGTGCACAACTGAGCAAGAGGACAAGTACATTAGTGTCTAGTTTGAGAAACAAATGCCTCACAAGTTCCTCTGTCCAGTGTCTGTGTTCTTTTACCCCTCTCTTTTTTTTATTGGCCAGTCTGAGATATAGCTTTTTATTTGCAACTCTGCCTAGAAGGCCAGCATCCCGGAGTCACCTCTTCACTGTTGACGTTGAGACTGGTGTTTTGCGGGTACTATTTAATGAAGCTGCCAGTTGAGGACTTGTGAGGCGGCTGTTTCTCAAACTAGACACTAATGTACTTGTCATCTTGCTCGTATATATATATATTTAATCAGCCGTTTCCAGCTACAATAGTCATTTACAACATTAACAATGCCTACACTGTATTTCTGATTTCTTTCAAAAACAAGGACATCTAAGTGACCCCAAACTTTTGAACGGTAGTGTATATCATTGAGTTAATAAAGCCGCATACAAACATGGTCTCTTTTTTGTTTTCTTGAGTAAGGCAGCTCCAAAATGCAGGTGTTTCAGCCCAGCGCTTTTGGCGGAGGTGGAACAAGCCAGCGGAAAATATGGGGCGTTGCGCCGTGATTGGCTCAGTGTTCTGTCACTCATGGGTAAACTACGTCACGGCAAAGTCTAAAGGGAGAACTCGAAAATTCTAGCTCTTTGGGTGGGGATATAGAGATACATTAGAAGTGTACATTCAAGAAGGCTCAAGGTCATTGGCCACAGATAAAATTACGTAAAATCACAGTATATGTACAGTAGCTTTGATTGGACTTATCTTGTCAACATCATACTTTCAAAATCTTCGCTAGCAGTCTATAAGGGCACAAGGCGAGACCCAAATGCAGACACAGGAGGCAGATGGTAGAGCTCCGATATTTATTATAACAAAGGGAGTAGGCAAAGGCAGGTCAGGAACAGGCGAGAGTTCATAAACCAGGTCAGTCTCTAAACAATACCAGACGATAGGCAGTCTCAAGGTCAGGCCAGGCAGGGGTCAGAAACCAGGAGGACTAGAAACAGAGACTGGGGAAAAATAGGCACAAGGAAAACCCCTGGTTGAGTTGGTACACAAGATAGACTAGTACAGAGAGATAGGAAACACAGGGATATATGCACCGGGGATAATAAGTGACACCTGGAGGGGGTGGAGACAATCACAAGGACAGGTGAACCAGATCAAGGTGTGACAGCAGTAATCATCATGAATCAAGTCGACAATCTACTGGCAAATCCTTTTCAATCCTTGTCATATGAAGATAAGTAATGAAGAGAATTGATAAATAAAATGTATCAGGGCTCAACGGCCATAAACATTACAAGTTGGAAATCGCAAATTCAACAATGAGTGGTTTGGAAGGAATTGAGCACAGCACAACACTGTGAGTCCAAAAATGTATTGTATGCTGCTGCATAAATGATATGCCAGGGAGATATGCATACTGTAGCTAAGAAAGTGTATGTTGTGTAGTAAGCTGTTAGTTGCCCGTGTGCCTCACACTAATAATTTGGTCCCTTTTCCCTTCTTTCGCCTATTGTTCTGACTTGGTGCATGTACACATGTAGCCTATAGCCTGTTTTAGAGAAATGTAATCATAGAATATTGTAAGAGCTTTCATTGTCTGCTTATATGGCCCCATTTATTTATTATTCGGTTCTGACTTGGTGTACTGGGAGAATACTGTAAGAATGGCCTATGTTCTGAAATCTGTCGCTGTACATCTCAAAAGTGCTGAACAAATAGTTATATTGACAACGTCCGTACTAGCTCGCTCATTAAGGTCTTAATCGAAATGATGGATTGCCTCTTATCTGCTTGTCTTTCCCTTATGCCATAGTTTGTACATTGCAGTTGTCAGTAGATACCATATTTGTTTATTAAACAAGTCAGCCATATCAGCTATGTTTTTAAAAAAGGCAGTAAATGAGGCTGAATTAACTGTTTCGCTGCCAGACAAGGCTCTGCTGATAGCCAGGTGTAGCAGTGGTAAGGTGTTGGGACTGCTGTTGGGGCAGCTTTATGTAGGCCCTAACAGTTTGTGGGCACCGTTTGTCACCGTTATAGTGCAATTAATGTATTGTTTAGTGACTTTGATGGCATGCATACATATATTGTTCCCCACCAAGATTTACATGCTAAAATCACCACCGCTGGTGACATCGCTGGTGACACGGAGTCATATCCAACCAGGTCATGAGGGATTCGAGAATGGTGCTGCAATGGATAGCTGCTGTTTATTTGTTTCCCCATCGTTTCCAATGACCGAAAAGAGCTTCTGGACATCAGAACAGCAATCACTAACCTTGATTTGGATGAAGATTTCTATTCTACTATTTCAACGAGTCAGACAGGACATACTGCTCAACTGGACCAGGCCCTTGTAAAAGGAAAAAAAACAGAGCAAGAGAGGCCGACGTGCAGGCACCCTGACAAAACTACGTCGGCGTGTACATAAACCGCCTCTACCCTCCTTCCTATTGGCGAACGTACAATCACTGGAGAACAAACTGGGTGAGCTCCCTTCGAGACTAACCTAATACTTCGAGACTAACCTAATACTTATTTTCCACCATAATTTGCAAATAAATTCATTAAAAATCTTACAATGTGATTTTCTGGGGGGTTTTTTCTTCTCATTTTGTCTGTCATAGTTGAAGTGTACCTATGATAAAAATTACAGGCCTCATCTTTTTAAGTGGGAGAACTTGCACAATTGGTGGCTGACTAAATACTTTTTTTGCCCCACTGTATATGCATATTAGTCAATACATATGGCATAGCTTACACATGTAGAATACCTTCCAATAGAATCTTCTCTGAAAACAGTTGTACAATGTGCTCTGCAATAATATAACTAGTTTCATTTCTAATGGATTATTTCTCAAACAACAGCTGCCCAATGCCATGGTGGGCATGCAAAATGTTGAATGCATTGGAACTAAAAGGTATGGAGAATGATAGTCTGTAGGATTACAGAAAAAGCATTTGGGAAATGAATGTTTGCATTTCAAATACTAAATATTCAGTGAATGTGAGTATATTTAGGTGGTTTAAATATTTAACTTTCCTACTAGCCTTCTAAAAGTTGACGATGTCAAAATCTTGCCAATCCATTCATTATTCTACTAACTATGAGTGTGAGACATGTTTTCCATAATCTAAGTTTCATGCTTCTGATGGAGACTGTAGAACTGTAATCCATGCATGCTTCAGTATTCCCCTTTAGTAGCATTTTTATGCCCAGACCCCATAGGCTTATCAAAAGGATCCCACCCTCGTCACCAATGTAGCTGACCGATGCGTTCTTTACAATCTAAAGCTTCCCCCCCCCCCCACCATCTACGGCAGAAGCCTGGGCTCCTGACTGAGATAATATAATTCTCACCACTGCATGTTACAATAGTAAAATAATCTGGTTTGTCACTTATTAAACTGATTCTACATGGATTTTAGTCTTTGAGATGCTAAAACATGAACTTGTATCTGTAGTTGGTGTTCTTAAACTATAAAATGCACTAGACTGTAAGATAAAACCCACAAAGAAAAGACAACAGGCAAATGCAAATGTGGTTCCAATGTCTAAATAGTGACAGCAGGGCTAGTTCAAACTGCAGTTGGATGGTTTTCCTCACAGGTGAGTGACTCTGCCCATGCTTCACTTGGTTGATCTCTGGAAGCAGGACATCTTGACAGTCTGAGGCAGGGTGCTCTGCATTCATCCTCCAAATATTGACTGGGATAATGTGGCATTTATAATTAATCAGTAATGGAATTAGTGGGTCTTGCATTGATGACTGTATTAGCTTTGTCCTATAGACGTTTGTAGTCTTAAATTACTTGGAATAAATGGACAGCTAAAAACGCTCCTTGTCCCCGGAATGACATGCTAGCTAGTGATAATGGGAAAGGAGGATACCTAGTCAGTTGTACAACTGAATGCATTCAACTGAAATGTCTTCCGCATTTAACCCAACCTTAAAGCGATCTGCTCCTGCTAGCTAGCAACATATTTACTTGTTGTAACTAGCTAACCAGCAAGCTAGATACATTACTAAGGTTGCTGCGTTCTAAGTTGGGAGTAATTTTACATCTTGCATTGATGGTAACACGTTTCTATATCTAAATTGATCGAAAAAAGACTACCTGATAGCAGTTTGTCAGATGGACATCTCTCTCACGCTGTCACCAGCGGTCTACTACCTTAGATACGGATAACGTGATTGGCAGATGTGGTCAGCAGCGATAGTACAATATAGATATTATACACGTTTTGATTAGTATACAGTTTAGTACTCGGCGGCGTCCAGCTAGCGAACATAAAAGGGTCAGAGCTATCCGGTATCCTTGGGATGCAATCAAGAAGAAACTGGCTGAGCCAATAAGGTACCACCAGCATGAAGAGCAAAATGCATAGTACTGTACATCAGGGGAGGCTGCAGAGGGGAGGACGGCTCATAATAATGGCTGGAATGGAGCGAATGGAATGGCAGAAAACCATGTATTTGATACCATTCCACTTCAGCCATTACCACAAGCCTGTCCTCCCCAATTAAGGTGCCACCAACCTCCTGTGCAATACAGACATCTGTCAGTGATCTCATGATCCAGTAGGGCCTGTGTTGGGCTACCGCTCTTCTGCATCCCAAACAATCAGACAGGTGTGTGGACCTCTCTTTATCCCATGATCATGCATGGAGTGGAAATAATGAATGAATAAATGATGGATGATAAATAATGTATGCCTAATACGATTTGACTACAACTTCCACTAGCCCCATAGGCTTGGTTGGCATTTCCTGGTCAGGAAGGCAGCCATATTTGATTCGATTATCTTGTCTCGGAGTAGTTAGCTAGCCAGTTGCAGTTCTGAAAATAAATATATTACACAGATTTTCCACGGCAAAGGATAGCAATATTTTAAAGAATTACTGCTTAACGTAACCGTGCTTAGTCAACGATGAATCCCGAATAGTAAGTAACACTGTTGGTTAATGATGACAGCCTGTTTTTTATGCTAGATAACGTTAGTCCGCTAACTTACCTGGATGGTTTACGCAAATAAGATACTTGTTTTGTCTTCTATGCAAATATGAGATCGATGACATAAGGTATGTTCTGTATCAACTCCGCTCTAGACATGTTTTATATTGAATGTTAGTAGGCGTGTTAGGGCCACTTTTTATCTTCTTAGCTACGTTCAAACGCCAGCTAGCATGAATGCTACCCATAGGCTAACTAACTAGCTATTATCAGCTGGTAGCTAATTTAGCTAGCTAGTATCAGCTGGCTAGTTAAGTAACGTTAGCTAAATTAGGTAGTTAAAACGTTAACTGCTTCGTTGACTTTTTCAAATATGAACATGTGTAAAAAGTCAGCTGACCAATTTAACTTTAATTGCCCAATAATATAGCTAAATTTCCTAACTATGTCAGTTGAAATCCAAGGCTACTTGGATTGTGTGAAACAAATACAGTACATTTGACTGACTTTTGTCACTACACTATAGTAGACAGAACTAACTACTATGTGACAGTTTGTTGCCTTGTTTTTGACTCCACAAATATCGAATAATATATAGTAATACCTCCATGACAGTGGAATTGACATTTATTTAACCTGTGAAATATCTACTCTCCTTTCAGTGATTATTTATTCAAGCTGCTTCTGATTGGCGACTCTGGCGTTGGAAAGTCTTGCCTCCTCCTCCGATTTGCAGTAAGTAACTTTCCTTTGTCTAGGTGGATTTTTTGCCATGTTGATATTTTGAAGAATAATAGTTTGACATCCCAGGAACTTTACTGTACATTGAGCACCCATAGGAATTTTCTGTTTTTCTTATTTTCTCTTCAGGATGACACATACACAGAGAGCTATATTAGTACTATTGGAGTGGACTTCAAAATTAGGACCATAGAGTTAGATGGGAAGACCATCAAACTTCAGATTGTGAGTACCTGTGGCTGACATGACTTGATTGAGTCACAAGAATGGCAGAAGTGGAACATGGTGTTGGGTCTGACTTTGCTCTCATTGGCCCACAGTGGGACACAGCTGGACAGGAACGGTTCCGGACAATTACATCCAGTTACTACAGAGGAGCGCATGGCATTATTGTAGTGTACGACGTCACAGACCAGGTCAGTCCATCGTTTGCTTTCACTTTCTCTCCATAACATGTTTACATAGCAGATAACCTTGTTCTCAAGCCTGTGTAAGTTAACAATGTTTCTGTGTATCTGGTTACGCTGTCTATTGCATCGGTTGTTGAGTTATCAACAGTTGTCTCCTCTCCTGTCACACCCCAGGAATCCTTCAATAACGTGAAACAGTGGCTCCAGGAGATTGACCGTTACGCCAGTGAAAACGTGAACAAGCTGTTAGTAGGCAACAAATGTGACCTGACGACAAAGAAAGTGGTGGACTACACGACGGCCAAGGTAATGCTCTACCTGGTTACAGAGTGAAAAAGAACTAATTTTTGTTGCATTTTTTCAGTTTACTCTTCTCTCTCCCGTTCTGTTCCCCATTCTTTTCTCGTCTCTTTGCCTCTTTCTTGGTGGATATGCCTCTCCCCTACTCCCACCCTACTGTTGCCTCTCTCCCTCTTACTCCCCCTGTCTTTTTTTTTTTCTTCCTCCCTCAGGAATTTGTTGACAATTTAGGGATCCCCTTCTTGGAAGCTAGTGCCAAGAGCGCCACCAACGTGGAGCAGGCCTTCATGACCATGGCAGCTGAGATCAAGAAGAGAATGGGCCCTGGGGCCACAGCCGGAGGCTCGGAGAAGTCCAACGTCAAGATCCAGAGCACGCCAGTCAAGACTTCCTCTGGAGGTTGCTGCTGAGGAACCCTCAGCCCCCCAAACGCCATCCACTCAGACCCCTATCTACCAATCTCAAAAGTTACCTTGCTCCACAGGGATAGGGAGAGAGAAAATGGCAAGAGTGACAGAGAGGGAAGACAGAGTGGCCTTGATTGTGTGTGCAGTTGCAATACCTGAAATATGTCTCCCACCCCTAACAAGGTCAGCAATAGGATGCTAAGCCCATCCACACCCACAGAAACACACTAACATAATGTGGGATATTTTTACATATTACCAAAACCTATACCTATCCAAAATAAGATATGGCAACTTATCCAGACATTTTTAAGCAAGGTGACGAATGAACCTTGCCCGACTCTTTAGTCCAGGTCTGGTACTTAATAATACATTTTTCTACGATGTTTGTGTTCTACTTATTTCACTGTGGATCTCAGCATGACTTTGGCCTGATCTCCTCAGAAGCTGAATTCGGAAGCACTCCCAATAAAGCGCATTATACATGTCGGCAGAACTGATTACTTTACCCACAATGCATCTCTAATGCAGTCATCATGACTTAGCACATCTGCTCACTGTAATCAACCCAAATTATTTAGAGGAAATGTCATTCAATGTCACGTGGTCCAACTTCATAATGTGGCCCCAAATAATGTGCCAGTGCCTTTATGGCAGGATGTGCGTGTGTGTGTATATATATGATATGTTGGCATGTCCTTCCAGCCCTAAAGACCTTTTTGTATGCCCAAGCTCTTATCTCTTATTTGGGTTTATTCTAATGAATTTTGTATGATACTAGCATTAGTTAACATTCCTGTACAGACAGTAATTGTTCTGTCGACATACATAATAGCGCATGGAGACGTGCTACATTGAAAGTGTCAATGACATTTTTCCTCCGCCAGTGTCTCAACCAACAGCACAACAAAGTTTCACCAAACGATGAAAGAATTCTACCAACTGTATATATTTATACATATATGTAAGAACTGATTAGCTAAGCCTGTAGAGAAGCAAGTTAAATGTATGACATCATGAAAAGTAGCTGAACATTTTAATTTCGGCATGTGATTTGTGGCTGAGTACTTCACATTTTTGTGGCACAATGTCTATTAAACAATGAAGGAGATCTTTAATAAACCTTTGTCTTACTGGAATTCTTCCCTGATAGTTACACCTGTTCTGCATGCACATTTCACACTGAAATAGGCCTAGTCTCTGAAATGTGACAGATTTTATGTGCTCCTGTCTCAAAAGCCGAAAGGTATGATCTTTGGCCCAGATTCCATTGTCTCCAGTAAAGGGTGCAGTTTTGCTGAACTTGAGACGTCCATACCCTAACCGTTACCTGACCTTAACCTAAAATTCGACTTCAATGGGGTGACGTCAGTTGGACATCCCAGGGATCACGTTTAGACTTTTCCTCTCTTACCCAGCTCAACTACCTTTTTGTGCCCATCGGGGCCAAAACACTATCTTACTTTTGAGTCTGTCCAGCAACAAGTGTACATGACAGTTAATGGGATTCTCTGGTACTTTTATATACTTTTTAGCCAGTAGTTCTGAAAGTAGTGCTCACGGCCCAAAAGTGGTTCCTTAAAATGGAGATCTGTGCACCATGTCTTTACTCTCGCTATGCTGTGTGCATGATGTGCCTCTTGCTAGCTGTCACTCATATGGTGAGTGTGTGAGGGTCGGAAGCTCATTGGTTGAACTTGAATGCAAGGGGGCTGGCCCACGTAGGGAAAATAGTGCAGCACAGCTTCCAGATAAACAAACTAGGGATGTCACGGGTAATTGAGTTAAGACAGTAATTCTGATTGTGGATTATGCATGTATGAACTACACATTGACACATCCAGCCCAAAGTACGAGGTTAAAACAATACTAGTCGCCAAAGTTCCGGAGCATGTCTTTAACATTATGTAATGCAAAGGGACCCAGTAAGACTAAACAGCATACTGAATCTGGTACAGGTCTGTACCAGTGGAGGGCAGCATTAAGTGGCCTAGTTCATGTCTGCAGCCGTACTGTCTGTCTCCCAGTAGTTTGGACTTCTTGAAATCTGATTTAAGGACAATTTCAAATCAATCATTTTGAATTGGCCCTCATTCGAATAGTAATTAGATTACACATCCCCAACAGCTGCCGTGAATTACATTGGCTTTTCCATGGCGCTCTATTATGTTGAACGGTTATCTGAGTTCATGTGACATTGACGTCCGTGACCATGACAAAGACATTGTTTTGTGGCTGTGATAGATACCGTTCATCTATTCTTTCACACCAACCTTGTCATAGAATTAGTATCATACCCAACGTAGAGCACCCACCAGTTCATCCCGTGATTGGTACCCATTGTGTGCCTGCTTGATTAACATCTGGCCCTCTCATCAGCGCTGCAGTCGTGGTGGCATGGTGCCCGCCGATGTAAATGTGCCCCGGCCGGCCTCTCTCACACATAGGCCCCAGGCAGAAGAAAGGGCACACTCTTAACCGCTTGGCATGCTCCCTTCCCCCCTCCTCCCCTCTATCAGACCCCTGTAATTATGTCAACGGAGTATAGTAAAAGGCAGTGTAAAGCCAGCCTCTTGTTTAGCTGTTGAACTGGAGTCTTCTCTTTTTCCTAAGCACTACCCCAATTTGCTTTTAAGTGAAAACAAAACCTACATTCAGCCGGTCAGCGTGGACAAAGGGCTAGATGTTTTGGTGTGAGTTCAGAGGGAGTGAGTGGGAGTTGGGGATGGAGAGCAGCAGCAACGGCGCTGAGGAGGGGGTTAGAGTTGATGGCGCAATAGGGAGGGGGGGTAGGGAGGGGGGGGGGGGGTTGTTTGCCGGCTTTATTTGTTCTTGGTTGCCGGGCAATGGAAGGGGGAAAGCATCTGTGACAGCTGTAGAGGGGCTGCAGCATTTCCCCGGATATACTGAAGAAGCCCTGTAGGTAAAATACAGAAAGAGAGAGAGGGGTGGGGGAGGATAAGGAGGGAGCTAGTTAACACATGTGTGAAGTTCACTCAGACAATACAGCAAGAAGGTGGGAACTGGAGCTGGATTTGTGGAGAAGAGATGGAGAATCAAGCCTCCGTTATGTCAATCTTGGTTCTTTCGCTCATGCGAGTTGTGCACACCAGTTGTGCACTTGAGACGGGCTTTGGCCACACTTTGTAGTGTGACGTCATCAAATGGAGTGAGAGGTGTTGGGGACTGTGTGTCAGCTAGCCAGTGAGCACTGAACAGCATGCTGCCCTACTGGCCAGACGGGTCCCATTTGTGTGCCTGACGCCCTTCTGAATAATGGCCAAGTGTGCAGCAGAGCACAGAGTTGATTCTCTTCAGATGAATCAGAATTAGCAGCAGCCTGAAACGATTGACATAATACAAGTCTGCATGGACAGCTCAGTGAATTAGACTACCGGTAGTGACTGTTTCTATCTGTTAGAATTGGAACTGAGAAAGGTGTTTTGCGTCTGTTCTCAAGCGGTTGTCTTTTGGTCTTTGCTATAGTACTGTGAGTAAACAATACAACTACTTGCCTTTGAATGATTTTGCCTGTAACACTCATTATTGTATTGCTACTCAGCCTCCTTGTATTCACTGTTAGACTAAATGTAAGTGGTGCCTGTTTATTTTACAAGGCAGCCTATATTAAAATTCATCGACACCAATTTTTTTGGGGTAGCCAGGCTATGTAGGGCAAGATGAGCAAACAAAAGATACCTGTTTTCAAGTCACCTGCTATGGGATTAACAGAATTCTTACATAACCTTACATAACCTTCATAGGTATACACTCCCCTTGAGTATTTACACGATGATTACTCATTCCTGACTATCCAAGCGACACTTATCTGACTTCACCTTACATGTATCTTTTCTTGGAGTTTAAAGCTGTATTGGTCAGAAGCATAGCTCCAGCAAGCGAGCTGCCAAAAGGGCATCTTGACTTGACTTGAGCTCCCTATTAGCTTTAGTTACAGTATGTCAGTCCCCGAACCTCTTGTGCATGCATGTACAGTGAGCTCCAGTGAAAGCATTTGGGGGTGTGATTCATCAAATATGTACACTAGATATATCACCATTTCATTCACCTCACAGTGAGTGCTAAATAATCAAAGACAAGTCTCCCTATCCCCCTCAGCATCTACACACTCATTCCAGCCAGGCCCCACTATAAATTGAAGGCCTCCGTTATGCATGTTTTTCTTTGGCTAGACTTTCTTTGGCTCTTAATCCTTTCATGCGAGACCCCCCCCCCCCCCCCCCTCTCTCTTTTAGCTACTCTCAATAAAACCAATGGCGATACTGTATCATTCTGAAGTAGCTCCTAGTAGTTCCTTGCCAGGCAAGACAAAAACCAGAAAGAAAAACACAGTGATGGATGGACGCCCGTGGCGGAGGAGCCAACCTTAAAAAAACTGCAGCCGTTCATTTCCTGATCCCAGCCTGGCGGCCCTCCCTCAGTGTTCTCTCTCAGAGCAGGAGGAGGAAGAGATGGGTGGGATCGGGTTTTGGGAGCTAAATGGCAACCTTGGCGGTTTGTTATGGAGCGGGGTTTGTTTCAATATCCCTGGCAACGGGGTAAACTCAAATAGTGCCCGGGTGCCAGTCGTACACTTTTCTATGTGGCGGAACCGGCTCCAGAGAGTCTGTTGTAAGTAAGAGGCCCAAAATAACTGACCCAGGATCTGCCTAACGTTGACGCAAAACTAAATCTGGAGGATGTATGCAGAAAATAGGAGTCTTAATTGACACCTAATTTCTTTGGCAGTTCCATGAAATATGGGTGTCTTGTTTGTCAGATGTAACAACTTCTCCCACTATCTTACCTTTTCTTTATTGACATTTATATCTTGTCATACTCTTGACAATTTCATGTAATATGGCCGTCTTGTATGCAAGAGACCACAACTTCAACCACTATCTTGCAGCTTCTCCTCAACCTCTTCCATTCTCTAACCTGTCCTAAAATTGCTTCCAGTTGCTTCCAAGAAACATTCTCAGAGTAGAGGTCTCGGTCTCTCGCCATGCCTCCACTCTGCTCCAGTACCATCATGGTTGTTGTGATTAGATCACTGCTACTCTATTGGCGTGTCAAAAGATAGGCATCCCTCAGGGCTGCGTCTTTCATTCAGCTTAATTTTGTTCCCACATGTAATTACGAGTGATGTGTAACAAGATGTCCATTTCCTGCGTGGGCTCTGATTGGGGTTGGAGTTGAAGTCATAAGGCAGTTCTCTGTATAGTCGCAGGTCTGTCTGTCTGTGGGTGGACGGACGGTCGGGTGAAACGTGAGAGAGACCATGATGACCGCAGGAGCCCTGCAGCCCTGTCTCAACTGGTGCCAGGCCCAAAATAGGAGAGCAGCGCTCGTTCCTCTCACAACTGGCAACCAAGGCCCCCTCTCTTAACCCTAGGAGGGGCAGCAAAACCCCTAGCCCGGACTACTGCTGCCCTTCTGTCACGACTGTTTACCAGCTGTGGCACTGCAATTGCTTTCAGGGCCCTAAGGGTCATTGTCATTTAAATGATAAAAGATTTACTACATTCACTTGACTTCCCTTATTTAGTACTCATATACTGTGTTTCTGGCCTTAATTTTTTACCTTGGCTTTTTGTTCTGATTCACACTGAGGTGTTAAACTTAACTTTGAACCAGTCAAAAGTTCAGAACGGGTTCCACTGGTCACAGATGGGAATGCCATATCTTCGGCTCCTGCATTAATTTGAAGGGAATCAGCTGCTTGTGTTGGAGAGTCCTCCGGTTTTTATTCTTGCCATCTGGTTGCAATTATGTTATGCTCTGCCTAACTCGGGGATAACCACCACATTATTGAACAGATGCCAGAGAATGGAGTAGTATGGGGCTCACATCATTCTTTCCTAAATGAGCATCTGCACACACACAGATACACAGGTGTGCGCATAGCCACATAATGACCCACGTTCATTTTGGGCATATGAGCATTTGATAAATCCCTTGATAAAAATGATTATTTCTGCAGTTTGCTAATACTCTATTATCTGACTAAGTGCTTGTTTCAAAAGTCCTGAGTGTTTTGGACATGTAGCCATGAGTTTGTATTTGAAGCTCTCTGCCTCACCATAGTTCTAACCTGTTTGACTAGTTGAAATGTGTCTCCAGTTGTCAATGGAGAAGCTGTTGCCAGAGTGACAGATGAGAATTGGCTAAAAATCTTTTGGAGAGTTTCAGAAAAAGTTGCTGGTCTGATTTCTAAGCATTATAATGACACTGACGTAATAGTAATACACTTTATTGTGTACATTAGATTTATGTTGTAGGAGTGATCATTGTCGATACATTTAATTTCCTTAGCTAACATACAAAGAATGCATTACAATATTGCACTGGCTAATACCAAGATGTCTAATGTTGAATAGCTTGGATGCCTTACATAGTTGTGGTTGCTCACTCACAGCAAGACTTGTTGACACGAGAATGCTCCCAAGAATAGGCTATGACTTTTTCTCTCAATTACATGTTATCATTATTATTCTGCCTGAAAGCTGCATATTTTGTCTGATACACACACAATGGGTTTTGATCTATAGGCTAGCCTAGGATATTTACACTAGCGCAACAAAATCCAATGTTATAGATTTTTGTTTTATTTCGGGCTATTATGTATATCTGGTCTGTGCATTGGGGGTAGCCTGGGCAGACACTAGTTGGTGCTATGGATCTCCACTATCGTCTGGGCTTAATGTGCCAAACCGGTCATACACTCGTGTCCCGCCGGCGACCGATTCATACCGATTCGTACTAAAAACATTCTCCATTCTGGCTGCAAAGGATTTGATTTCCTCCGTAACTCGATTTAATGCCTAGAAGGCGTTAAAAAAAAGGAAAATATGCGTACTTTCTTTATGAAACAGAATTTCCCACAATCATGCAAGAGTGGCTAAATGCTAGCACCGGATGTTGCGTATCGCATTCAGCTAACGTAGCAGCATTAAAAGAAACAACCCCCCCAGGCTGCAGTCGAAATTCAAAGTTGACAACAGCCCTTGGCTCTAAACCCTCAGCCTTTGAATGACGTTTTATATCGTCACATCCGAGTGTACCTTGCCCAAGCGAGGGAGAGTGATGATCAGAGAGGCAACGTCCTTGGTGGAAATCTTGAAATTGAGTTTAAAAACGACCAACCTAAATCTAATAATGTACCTAGCTAACTTGCTACAGTTACCCATAGCTAGCTAGTTTGGTCATTAAATCCAATACATTTCAGAATTCCCAAAAATATATTTATGAAGCTACCTACATTTTATTCTGTACTCACTATAAGAATAAGCCAATTTGCCAACGCTAAAATCAGTGTCATCTACATATATATATGTTTTTAGCATGCTACCTTTATAATTTTGTCTGACATGCCGAAAATGCAGTCCTGTTTATTAAGTTTGACACTTTGCGGCCACAGGAATATGACACGTGACTACAGTTTGCGTGGAATTATGGTTCATATCAACCCCACAAGTGATCAAAGTTCTTCACTTGCTCCCTCCAGCTAATGGCCGAGTGAGAAGTTTGTGAATTGGACCTGCATCCAGTTTCGACGTGGATTCCCCCAAGGGAAAGTGGCTAGCGCAAGGGCTGAGGTGGTAAAAATGTGTTTGGACTGCAGCCCTGGTCTGACAGTTTCAAAAATAAAAGTTGTGCCCACTGAACATACAGTTTTAAATGACATATTGGATTTCTTGGCATGAACTCATTTACAGAACATTGTTCACAGTTTTAGTACAAAAGATTAAACGTTTCTGAAGTGTAATTATAAAGTTAAAACGACATTTAGAGTAGAATACATGTATTTTTCACCTCAGATGCAATATGCAATTAAACTTGCTAGTTAGGTATGTGGGTGTGGTGGTAAGTGGCAAAGTAGTCAGGGATCATTCCAGGGCACGCCCGGTAGTCAGCAGCACGAAACAGGCAACACCACCCGGTGGATTTGAGACAGGCAAAGCCTGAATCATCAGGCCAGGGTGTCCTCAGGCATAGAGAGAGAGAGAGAGAGGGGAATGGGGAGATTAGTAAGAGCATTCGGATCCAATTTGTATTATTATTATTTGACTATTAATGACACTTTTCAGATTTCACACACTTATGAACATATAATTTAATAAACCTGTAAACAAAAATATAATTACGTTTATTGCATCTGGGTTTAAAAAATACAATCTACTCGAATTGTAACTTTACAATTTCACTTCATAAATGTTTAATCTTATTAAAACGGATTAATGTTCTGTAAACGAGTTCATGCCAACAAATCCAATACCTCATTTAAAACTATGTTCAGTAAACACAACTTTTATTTTGAAACTATCCCTGTTTCCTTTACGCTGATATGTTAGGTAAGGGGTGGAAAAAAACAGTCTGCTTCAACCTGACTGGCTGAACGTGATACGCTTACACCTAAGACTAGCATTTAGCCACTTAAGCATGGTGGTGGGAAATGGTGTTTCATAAAGAAAGTACGCATACTTTTCCCCTTTTTGTAGCCTCGACATGAAACCGAGTTAGGGGAAATCGAAGCTGTTGCAGCCTGAATGGAGAAATATAAAACAATTCGCAGGGTGACACTAGTGTAGTACCGTCTGGGCACATTAAGCCCAGACGATAGTGGAGATCCATAGCGCCCACTAGTGGCTCCCCAAGTTACATGGGGGCGAGGCGTGTGCCACCGTACCAGTCAACATAGTCAGTTCAGAGCGTAACTTCATTTACGTCATTCCTAGCCAGTGTAGTTGTGGGTCTATCCGCAGATTTAAAAAAAAAAATTAAAAAAAAAAAGCTGGCGTTCCTCCTGCTGTTCAGTGAACGGTAGTTGTCTGTGACTAGACTCATCGGTCTCCTCGACAGCTCGCCATTGTGTAGAGCTCCACGGCTTTTTTGGAGAACCGCGGCGGGGAAATGAAAGTATAGACGGCGAAGAGTTCGATGTCTGGTGTTCCTCGTTGTAGAGCCTCTGTTCTTGGCGTCAATTTGACCCCGATGCAGGATTTGAAACCCTTGCTGGAACTACATGTGGTAAGTTTACGATTGCGCTGCTTTCACCAATGCAAGGATTATTTAAACACGCTTCAACATGGAATAATTATGCGTTAATTTACGTATACATTAATTATTAGCCGTTATTTACCCGTTTGCCATTCAAATAAACATTTTGTCGCATTTTATTGTTGCTGTGTCTTGAGTCGAGAGAAAGCACCCTCGTCTTTCTGTTGTTTTGTTACATTTAGCTACTTGTCTGTTATAATGTTGCAACTGTTACATTGTCGCATGTGGAAGGAGACCATAATGTTCGAAACGAAAACGTAATATTGTTATTAAGTCTCCAGTTCAGTGAAGAGCCGACTGAGTCCTGTGTGGCAGGTGGCGGTGAGAAGGCTATGGCGCCCCCATCACAGCCATAGGCTATCTGTGGCGTTTGCCTTTGGAGGTCAAGGGCAGCTGTTGTGACAGCTACAGTGATACGTCAGTGACAGTTCATACCGTCAATTGATCAAACATGCGTTTTGACATTACAGAAAACCCAAACCATTCAGTTTATAAGATATATCAATAAGTAAAATAGGTGTTTATAGGCATCCATACAATTTTTCGTAGTCTTAATGCCCAGCAGTGGGAATGTCTGCTTCTTTTTTTGCTGTAGACGGTCTGCCTATTGAATAATGTTTTTCTTACATTTGAAAAAGCAAGTGACACCCAGGCGTGACTTAGTTTCGTTTCAAATACTAGAGCCATGTCATGCCAACAGTGATCATAATAGGGCCTTGGCTACAAAACAACTTTTTGGTGGCATGTAGGACGCTGAGGGAGTGGGAGGAGGAACTTGACACCAATATAACTTTGTTCACTGAAAACGTTACTGTTCATGTGGGTCCCAGTACAATTGCTACTTTGTAAGTACATGATAATTATGTAATGTTTCATATTTTTACATTTGAAACTTGCCCTTAGCTTTGTTGTAACTCATCAGATATTGACTTGGTCATCACATTCTATTGTTTTTTTGAGTGACTCATTGTCACCTTTTACAGGAATATGATGAGCCATAGTTCCTGGAAGCTAAACTGGTAGTTTAGAAAATAGAAGCCCTACATGCCTTTTCAAACAGTTTTTAGGCTAAAAGTTCATGAGTATGCCATACTTATATAGACTTGACTGGGAGAACGGGGCCTCTGAATTAATCTGATACAGCCCTATGGCTTTGTTTTACTGTTTTGTAAAGCTTTGAACTATTGCTGTTCAGATTTCCAAATAGGTTTAATACTGGTTCAGGGATGTGGGTGGCAAAAAGGGCTGGTTCTGACTGCTGCCTTGTAGGAACCTAACAGTGCAAAGTGTTATTTGCATTTCAACTGCAGGGCTGAGTGACATTCATATTTGCACAGGGAAATATGGATGTTTTCTCTTTTGTGTAGAGTTCCGTTGCATGCATTGGAAATGATTGTGTCGCAGTTTCAACATTCCCTTAATTTGTTTTTTTAATGATGTTAAAGATTTTAAAAACATGTTCATGAATTGCCCGACAAAACACCAAAGAATTGCAGTGAGGTATTAATAAAATAGGAAAAAGAATAGTAAGAAATCCACCAATGGGCTACTAACATGCTACGATCAACCACAAGGAATCTGCACAGATTTGCAGTAGGCACACAGTCCACACTCGTACCAGACTCGAAGCATTCCATCTCTGTGACTAAAGTCCACCTTTTCTTCCTTGACTCTGTCTGCTCTGGTTTCCAGTAAACACCATTTGTTCCTCTTTTTCTTCTACTATGTGAGCAGGAGGACTGAAGTTCACCTAAATATTTTGGCAAATTGGCTTTGAAATCCCCCTCTCTTGGTGATCAATCAAAATAACTCTGTAACTCTGCGTTTCTTCCAAACAAGCCTAGTTCCGTCCAAAATGGCACCCTATTCCCTATATAGTCTGATTATTTTGACCAAGGCCCTAGTCTAAAGTAGTGCACTAAATAGGGTGCCATTTCAGACGCAGTTGGAGTCTCTTCCAAACAAGCCCAGTAAATCAGTGCTACAAGCATCCACTTGCCTGCTGGAGAAACCTGGGCAAACAACCCTAATGCCAGGCCAGCCCGGCTTCTGAGTGTGGTTTCTCGCATGACCAGAGCCCAACAGTGAACCTTGTCTTTCAACCTAACATAAAATTATTATTTTCCAGGAACCTTTTGGGCAACATCGAGGCCGAAAATGCTTGCATGCCGAATATGAATGTGTTTAACTTTTACTGCAATCTTGAAGGACTTGGAAGTCCGACAGAACATGAGAGAAATAGTGTGGAAAATAGAATGATTAGGCTTGTTGATGAATGAGGGTTGAAATCTCAGGTGCAGGCTGCACTGTGTGCCATTGAGAAAGGTTTGGTCTTCCAGCCTAAGTGTGCACTGCAGAGTTTGTATTAGAAATCGGTGTACCACCGAGACCCTCCTCAGGATGACGATGCCTGCTGAGTATGTGAGGCATGCAGCTGCCTGCTACCACCCTAAAAAAAAAAAAGCAATCCAATGACATTTTGACCTTGTCCCAGACAGGGCTCTTACATATCCCTAGCACTTCATGGAAGTACACACTGAAATAACATTACGGAATGATTATCAATAACATGTGGAGGGATTCTGGGTTGTAATTCACTAGGAAGCAAACAGGGAGGGACTGCCTGAACTTTTCAGTTGAAACACGGTGTGCACTAATGAATAGGACCCTGGTGTATCGGAACACAAAGCTCTTGGAGAACCAAGAAGTTCATGTCGGGACGTGAGTTTTGAAGTGGTCATGTGTTCAATGGGTGGACATTGCCTCGTACCAATCTGAGTGTAATATGAGTGCCATCGCTGTAAGCCTGCTGCGAGTATGGAGTGAAAGAAAGCTTTCTGTGTGGCCGGAATGCTGTTGTAATTGGACACTTTTCAGTTGTTTTTGTCAACGGAAGGCGTGTTCCTATTTCTATATTTCTGCTCTTTTTTTCTTTCAACTCTCCCTTTCACCTTCCTTTCCTCTCCTCTCTCTCTTTGTCACCCTGTTTTCCTCCCGTCTGCCAAAAATCCCCCGTCAGTCTTCTCTATTCTCTGTCTCTCTCTCTCTCTCACCCGTCTTCAGACAGTGTCAGCAGATGGCAGCGTCGAAGGGCCCCACGTGTGAAAAGAATAAGTGAACAGAGCAGGGGTGGAATAGGGGTCTGATGAATAATTTCACTGAGTGGGGGAGGTATGTGGAGGCATAGTATTTGCACCGAGGGAACTACTACAAAATGTAGCCTATCTACATCGGAGTAGTGCACTCCATGTGCACTGCACACACACAAGTTGCTCTCTCACCTCCACTTCCATATCCAAGCAGCATCATCATCTGTGATAGTGATGGGCAGCCTGAGTGGAAAAACAACATTTTGGTTCTTTCTTTCCTCCCCCGCTTGTCCCTCCCTATGTGTCCCCCCCCCCCCCTGTCTGGATTCCCAGCTGACTGTATTTGTCATGGTAACAGGCGAGTGTGGAGCTATCCCCAGCCATGCGCATGCACTGTGTGGGCCCTCGAGGGGGGCGGGGGGAAGTGGTGTGCTCAGAGTTCAAGTTGATGTGTGTGGCTCTAAGCAAAGCTGACACGCACACCCTCTCTCTTTCTCACACACAAACTCTCTCACTCACTCACACAGCAATGTTCTCTACAAGAACACGGTTTGGAAATGTGATAGTGAATCTCTCTTCCTCTGGCTTTTATCATGGTAGCACACGTTACACAACGGACTGAAAGGGGCGAGTCTCTCGCAGGCTGTGTGCAGTAGTTTATGTAGCGGGGTAGAGTTACACGTGCCAGTGAGACAATGCACTGCAGGAGAGGTGTGCTCCATCTTAGGTGACAGTTTGGGAAGCATTCTAGTGCAGCGGTTCCCAAGCTAGGGGTCCCTGATATGAAAATGGGGCCGTGGGAGAATTTTCCAAATCCTGAAAAAAATCATTACATTTAAAATTCAAATATTAATAATTTTCTTTCTCAACCATTGTAATGTAGTTGATTGATTTCAAATCTAAAAGATGACATTCCACCAGAGAGCGGCGCGCTTAGTCGTTGCATTTGATTCATTTCCACGATGAATGGCTCTGCCCGCTACACTGAAACCACACACTACTGCAGACTTTGATATTACCAGGCGCAATTGATATGGTGAAAACAGTGTGAGGGCTGAGATGCCCATGCATTGACTTTTGTTCGCTATACACGTCGAGGGATGCTCTTCACGAGGACATATTGTTCTGTCTCATGATTCCCGGGCATGAAACGTCACAGGGGATGTTCAGTGTGCTGCGTGGCTATATTGACAACAACAAAAAGGTCCAATGGGATCGAATGGTGGGTTTTTGCACAGATGGGGCTTCCATCTATGGCGGGCAGGCCTCTGCACTCTAGTTATGAATGAGTCTCCCTCTGCGATGTGGACACATTGTATGATACACCGAGAGCAACTGGCGACGAAAGAGCTGAGCACAGAACTCGGAAAAACTGCAGCAGGTAACATTGATTGTAAACTACATCAAACCACATCCACTGCGCGCATTTCTGTTCGCAAAACTATGTGGCGATATCAGATCAGAGCATGACAATGTTCTATTTCACATCGAGGCTTGGTGGTTATTGAGGGGGGAGAGTTGGAAAGATTTTCTGCATTGAGAGAGGAACTGTCGTCATTCACAATGGATGTAAAAGAAAACCAACTTGGTTGACTTTCTGTGTAATGAATATAGTGTCTCCTTGCCTATGTAACAGACATTTGGGAAACTGAACGCAAGCATGCAGGGGAATACAAAAACATTCTACAGATGCGTGAGCAGTGGATTCGATTCAGAGAACTATTATTATTAGAGAGCAAATCTTTTAAAAGTGTGGGACGGGGGAGAACAAACCAAAAACATGGGGCCCCCCCCCCCAACAGTCATCCATCTCGGAATTCCAACTCAGGGACTCCGGCTTCTTTCTAGATCTCCGGCTGTCTGACCTGAATATCACTGACGTCATGATTTTTCCTCCATATTTCTCAGTTCCCAGTTGTCTTGAAAGCACCATCAGTGCTCTCGTCTGCATTAAAACCAAATGTCGGTCCAGGTTGGATGTGACAGTGGAGATGAGGTGCGACCACGCCCCCTGACTTTGAGAAGCTCCTACGCGACATGCCTTAAGCACACCCATCTCATTAGTGGTGGTGAGAAGATTCATCATGTCAGACAAATGATCAATTAACTGTCATAGTCCTACATTAAAAGTATGTGATGGTGAGTTGAGAAGACAATAAAAAATACTGTGAGAATGTTTTTCAATTAACTACCAAAGCCCCCCAAAAAAAGTCAACATTGACAAGGATCGAAACCGTTTCCCCCCCCAATTTTTCACCTAAAATGACATACCCAAATCTAACTGCCTTTTATTTCAGCTCATGGGACCAAGACTTTACATGTTGCATTTATATTTTAGTTCTGTGTGTGTGTGTGAGAGGGATATAAATAAATAAGCCCAATGTGACTATTTTTTTGCGTAAATCGATAAAACAGCAGGTCCATTTCTGTCTGTTTTCTGTGCTATGTCCGGGCAGGAAGTCGGTAGTTTCCTGTGCTGGCACGTCTGTTAGCGCCGTGTTCTGATGGAGTCAGGTGGTTCAGTTGGGAGCTTGTCTGCGTCCCAAATGGCACCCTATTCCCTATTTAGTGTAGTACTATTGACACGGGCCCATAGTGCACTACTTTTGACCAGAGTTCTATGTAGGGAACGGGGTACCATTTGGCACGCAGGCACTTTTGTCAGAACTTGCTGCCACCCGCCTAGTCAGCTGATGCCGTCTGGTCAGCTGACACCAACCCCCCCCCCCCCCCCCCCCCCATACACTGACGCTGTGCGTGTGTGTTGTGTTCATTGCTTGCTCGTCTCATTTCTTGTCACTGTTTGCGAGGAAGCCCCTCTGCTTCCAGGAAACTCATCTTGTTTGAGTGAGAAGTGGATGTTTTCCGCTTGTTGTGTTGCTGATGAAACTATGAACTGGGGGTTTTTCCTCTCACAGATGTTGGTTAATTTTAAACACTTATATCACGTACAAGTGTAACTGACATCTCTCACTTTGTTTTGTTACGTCTCTAGCAGTCATTCTTTCACATAGCTGTGCCTCACTGACTACTACTCACTCGTTCACATGTGAAGAAAAAGGAACCATATGCAATGTTTTGCTCCTGACACCTTGTTTCTGTTCTCTCCCACAGATATATGTTGGGTAACGGTGTGAAGCGCAAACTGGATGAGGACGACCTGGAGGAGGGCAAGGCGCCCCTCACGTCAGCGGCCGCGGGCAGCCACTCCAGGATTAACTACACACTGCAGCGCCAGACGGTGCTAAACATCTCCCTGATGAAGCTATATGGGCCGGCGCGGACGCCCGCCACCGAGCCTGCCCTGCAGCGCCGCGTGCTCATCAACAACGTCATCCGCCGCATCCACCACGAGTTCAAAGAGGAAGGCGGCGCGGGGCTGCGCGCACTCTTCTTCGCTGTCCCGCCGCCGGCGCCGAACATCACCGAGGACGAGGGCTACCACGAAGCTCCGTCATCCACGTTCAGCGGCGTCCTCTCCCCGCCCCTCTCGCCGCTGTCGTCGCTGGATTCTGGTTTGACCCCGGCCTCGCTCCTGGAGGACGACCCACCACTGTTCTTCGCCTTGCCGCCGTCCTCACCCCACCCCCTGGGTCACCACCCTCTCTCGCCGAGACCGTCAGCGCCTCCCCCACCACCCGCCAAGGACAGCTTCTCCTCAGCTTTGGAGGAGATCGAGGAGCTGTGCCCCATCGCAGTGACAACCTCTCCTACCTCCTCCCTACCTTTGTCTCCTCCACCTTCACCCCAGCCCCCACCCTCTCTACCAGCAGGGATGGACATGAAAGAGGAAGGGAGGACATACAGCCCAAAGGACAAGGAGTCGCTCTTGCTGGACGATGGTCAGGCTGCAAAAACCGTGTTGGCAGACCCGCCCAGCGCCCCAGCAGACTTGTCGCCCTCCTCCGGTGGCTTCCTCACTGACTTTGCTCTGGATGACATTCTATTCACGGACATCGACACCTCCATGTATGACTTTAACCCCCCCTGCGGCACCTCTTCAATACCGCCGAACTTGGGGGTGTCCAAAACGACCCCCATGGTCACTGCAGACGACCTGGTCAAGACTCTGTCCAGTTACAGCGGGGGAGGGGTGGGCTCTCCCCCTCTGGCTCAAAACCAGCCCTTCAAAATGGACCTGGCTGAGCTCGACCACATTATGGAAGTCCTGGTGGGGTCTTGACTGACATCGGGGTCGTGTTCAATAGGCACAAAGCAGAGGAAAACTGAGTGAAACAGCAAGTTGCTTGTCCAATAAGAAATGCTCATTTACATTTTCTTTTGAAGCGTTTTGCTACAGTATGCCCTAATGAACACGACAAACCGGATAAAAAGTGCCGTAGGCGGCAAAATGTTAAACCTTTTAAATGTTTTTGTTGTCCGGAAATTGTAAGAAATGTAACAGACTTCACCAGAGACGTTTTAACTACACTGTGCATGCGTTGTGCTCGCCTTTCCAAAATGGAAATCATGTTGAATATACTGTATGGAATGCATTTATTTGAGTGCCTTTGTCTGTACTACTCTGTTCCTTGATTTTATATAGCTTTTTTGTTTATCAACACAGCCATACATTTTTTCTCTTCTCCAAATGCAGAGTGAATTTATATACAGCTTTTTCATACAGCACCATAGGTATACACTGATGCGTCCAAATTGAGGGTACTTTAACAATATTTTGTATATGGACAGCTTATCAATGTTATAGAATTTTTCATAGGCCTCATTCAAGTTTTTTTTTCTCTATTTTAATGTATTATTCATAATTTGTTAGTTGAATTTATCTGAATTTATCATCTGTGAGCCTTCAACTCTCTATTTGTAGATGGACTACGTCTCCTTTTCCTGTATGGCATGTTTTGAATTTACTCTCAACTGATCTGACTCTAAAGGATATCAAGTGAAATACAAGGGTAACCTTGTATGGTCTTTAAGTTCACAGTTCAAACACAATTGCAGACAAAATAATTTGTACTAAGTGGTTATGAAGTTATTTATTATCAATTTCTGGTGTACAGATATTTATTCAAACATGACACTAACATTTGGGTTGTACAGAACATGCAGTGAAATGATGCTAGTAATGTGTGGAGAAATGCTGTGTAATATATTTGACCCTTTTGTTTTTCAGGGAAGTGAATGCTGTAAGTCAGTGTGTGTGTGTATTGGGCTATGTCTCCGGTATTTGTGGCAATCGATCAGTCGGAAAACGGTCAACTACTTTGTCAGTGGTGACTATAGTAATCCAAAGCCTTTTAAAACAAAGCATTTCTCTTGTCAGTCAAATCCATTTCTGCTGCTTACCTCTTCTATTCTTTGCATTATTTAAAAAAAATTGAAGCAAATGTGGTCAGCAAATTTCCAGTCATCTCGCCAATTTTTAAATTTTTTAAAGTTGACCTGTTTTCAAGAACGGCTGTATTTTATCACTGACCTTGAATCTGTGCCTTGTTCTATGCAATATGTATTAATTGGTTGGAAATATCTGACTTTTTATGTATAAATGTGCATATGACTTTAATGCAGTTTTACTTTTGTAGATTAATTTTATACAATAAATTGAAATGAAATGTCAACAGTTCTCAGCATGTGCATGTGTCCCATTTGAACTAATACTCACTCTATAACCCTCAAACTCAACTCTGGACCTCATCCAGTTCCACTGCTAATTAGGGACGGACTTAGATCTGGGACACCAGGTGTGTGCAAATAATTCGGGTAGAACAGAACCAGCAGGCTCCAGACCTCGTAAAGTAAGAGTTGAATTCCATTGCTCATGATTACTAGTGGCCTGTATGCCATGGTCTGGTTGCGCTCCAATGTCAGGTTATACTATCAAAGGTAATTTCCTGTTTGGAGTTGATAAAGGGCAGGGCTAGTCTGCACTCTTTGGTTCAGGACTTCCGGGTGCCATGGGTGAATTTCCTTGGGGTTTTCTCGTTTAGGCAAAAGTCTGTCCTCCGTGACCTGAAAACCAATGTGGTTCGAGTGTGATTTCGTTAGTAGGCAAATGGAATACATTCCTCACCTCGATAGCCTCCTTTTGACGAGAAAGCACCAGTGTATCCCACCATGGAAGTGTTATCTGCCACACCCCCTTTGAATCAGCTGTTGTATTGTCAGAGTTAGAAAATCATGCACGTTTAAAAACAATGCTATTTTATCTATAAAATGTATTGCATTAAACTTCCACTTTACACATTTTGTGATCCACCCCTGTAAATGTAATTTGCCTGATGACGAGTGAAGGACCATCTAATTTCAAACAAGCACATTTCTGTCGACGTTCCCTCTCCTCCCCACCTCTTACCTTTTTGACCTTTTTCAAAATGAGGCGAGAAAGAACACAGGAATTGAGAAGGCCCTTGACGACTCCTGTCCTTTTCAAAACCCTTTGGAAGAGGTGAGACCTGGTCGTTTGGTCTGCTCCTGCACATCAAACCGGATTGGACTGATTTGGGATCCAATTCCCTTTTGATGGACCTTTTTGATTTCTTTAATATACTTGCCATCACCTCAGCTGACTGACCAAGGTGGTCAGCATTTAGAAGCTAAGCTGCCTGCCTCAGGGTACATACCTATATACATGCTTATACCTGTCCATGCTTGCTCTTCTATACACAGGTTATGGACAGTCCTTGGACCCCTAGACACACCAAGCATTGGTTTTTTGGTACCCAGTCTAAAACAAGTTGGATGGTTGTTTGCTGGTCAAGCTGGCTAGAGTCCTGGCCCCAAGTCCAGTGTGATGTGTCCTCTTCGTAAGACCACACTGTTACCCAGACTTTCCCTTTCAGCACGAGTGACCAAGACCAATGGCTAGGAATTAAAACCGTATATGAACATTGTTTCTCTAGGCCTGGTTTTAAATGAGGCCCACTCAAGAGTTAATTAGTAAATACAAAATGCACGAGACTCCTGTATGAATTCATTCCCTGTTGGGAGGAGTAATGGAACATAAAGGACCATTGAGCACTTTCTTAAATTATTTTTTAATTTCTTGTGTACACTAAAAGTAAATTTACACACTTAAGTTTGATAAGAACCCGGGCATGCATGTTAACCTTTTTACAGGCTCTTCAAGTTAATCATTCTTTCCATAGGAATTTTCCCCATACATTTTACAGTCCATAGTACACAGTCTAAAGCCACAGTGAACTATGATTACATCCATTTCATCTTTACAATGTGCAAAATCCTCCTGGGAACAGGTTGACAGTGGTAAAACAAATAGCAACAACAAAAAATTGGTAGAGAATGACAACAAAATTTTAAAAAGCACTTCATAAGTGTGGAAGCAGAAATTGGTCCCTTATTCCCTTGTAATGTAGGCCGACCTTCACTCAGACCAGCTATGATACTGATAGTCATTTCAATCTGTCAGTGGTTTAAACCAATAAAACATGATCTCCCCCTTTTTACCACCCGTCCCCAAATCAGGAAAAAAAGTTAAAAGAATTCAACACAAAGCAGTTGTCTGTGACGGACTGCACCAATGGGAGGCATAAGAAAAAAAGTGGGCTACAGTTAAATCGCAGACTTAAAGAATGAGCATACAGTAACGCATTTTTAGCATGGGTTAAGAAATCTAGGCCCTATGTAAAATGACAAAATAAAACTAAGGCCATTAACAGGGGAAAAAAACATTCAGCTGGATTTTGCAGGCAGTGTGGTTTCAAGTCATATATATTTGTATAGTCATACACTGAGTGAACAAAACAGGACTACCTGACAGCTTTCACCTGGTCGGTCTATGATCCCATTTTTATGTCACTTGTTAAATCCACTTCAAATCAGTGTAGATGAAGGGGGGGAGACATGTTAAAGAAGGATTTTTAAGCCTGGAGACAATTGAGACGGATTGTGTATGTGTGTGCCAGCCAACTTGACAACTGTGGGATGCATTGGAGTCAACATGGGTCAGCATCCCTGTGGAACGCTTGACACCTTGTAGAGTCCATGCCCAAATGTTCTGAGGGCAAAAGGAAGTGCAACTCAATATTAGGAAGGTGTTCCTAATGGTTTGTACACTCAGTGTATATCCCGCCTCCCTTTGAAGAGGTTCAACCAGTGTTTCATTTCCATTCAAAGATGAACATTGACACACGTAAAAGCCACCTTCGAAAAACAACGCAATTCGTCCCTGATTATGTACACATTGATTCTCCTATTATTAACAAACGACCTCTCTCTAGGACCTTGATCTAGAAGTTAAACTGTTTTAATATGTTCTCTTGTTCTGCTATTGACGAAGCTTCGCTTTACAGGCTTAGCCTAGTCCAGGTCTGACTAACCATTCTCCATTCACAAGGACAATCGGTAAATGCTTCACTTGATTAAAACTGAAAATAACAAATAAAAGGGAGAAAATGACAAAACAATGAAGGCATGGAAGCAAAAATGATAACTTCATGATATAGCGATAGAATGACAGACAGTGATAAGGAGAAGAGAAGGGGGGGGGGGGGATCAGTCAGGTATGTGGTCAGGGTCAGAGGAGCAGCCCAGGGGGGTCAACGTGGTAGGGAACATCAGCACCTTGGCCTGCATGAAGGACAGGTCTGGTAACCCTGAAATCACCTTCAATGCCTCCTCACTTAGGTTCTCTTCTTTACGGGGCTTTCTGCAGAATCCGAGAGAAGGAGAGGGACACCATTTTTATTGGAAAACACACAGATATAGGATGCATCCTAAAATAGCACCATATTCCCTTTGGGGTGTGCTACTTTTGACCGAGGTGCATAGGGAATAGGGTGCCATTTGGGACACACATTCCCCCTTCACTAAATGAATGTGCCACAGTCAGATTCTAATGGACTTCGCCTCTTAAATCTCTTTCCTCGATTCCTTGTGCCCTCTTTCCCCACATCCTTCTCAACACGCATTGGAGAAGGATGTTCTCAGAGGAGAGAAAAAGGGACACGAGATATCAAGTAAAGAGAATTGAGAAAGAGCCAAGATGTAGCAAGCTCTCTCTGGTTGCTACTACAGATGTCTGTCTCACTCCCATATAAACTCAGCAAAAAAAAGAAACTTCCATTTTTCAGGACCCTGTCTTTCAAAGATAATTTGTAAAAATCTAAAGTAACTTCAAAGATCTTCATTGTAAAAGGTTTAAACACTGTTTCCCATGCTTGTTCAATGAACCATAAACAATTAATGAACATGCATCTGTGGAACGATCGTTAAGACACTAACAGCTTACAGATGGTAAGCAATTAAGGTCACAGTTATGAAAACTTAGGACACTAAAGAGGCCTTTCTATTGACTCTGAAAAACACCAAAAGAAAGATGCCCAGGGTCCCTGCTCATCTGCGTGAACGTGCCTTAGGCATGCTTCAAGGAGGCATGAGGACTGTAGATGTGGCCAGGGCAATAAATGGCAATGTCCGTACTGTGAGACACCTAAGACAGCGCTACAGGGAGACAGGACGGACAGCTGATCGTCCTCGCAGTGTCAGAACATGTGTAACAACACCTGCACAGGATCGGTACATCCGGACATCACACCTGCAGGACAGGTATAGGATGGCAACAACTGCCCGAGTTACACCAGGAACACACAATCCCTCCATCAGTGCTCAGACTGTCCGCAATAGGCTGGGAGAGGCTGGACTGAGGGCTTGTAGGCCTGTTGTAAGGTAGGTCCTCACCAGACATCACCTGCAACAACGTCGCTTATGGGCACAAACCCACCGTCGCTGGACCAGACAAGACTGGCAAAAAGTGCTCTTCACTGACGAGTCACGGTTTTGTCTCAACAGGGGTGAAGGTCAGATTCGCGTTTATCGTCGAAGGATCTATACTCTGGATCGGGATCGATTTGAAGGTGGAGGGTCCTTCATGGTCTGGGGCGGTGTGTCACAGCATCATCAGACTGAGCTTGTTGTCACTGCAAGCAATCTCAACACTGTGCGTTACAGGGAAGACATCCTTCTCCCTCACGTGGTACCCTTCCTGCAGGCTCATCCTGACATGACCCTCCAGCATGACAATGCCACCAGCCATACTGCTCGTTCTGTGTGTGATTTCCTGCAAGACAGGAATGTCAGTGTTCTGCCATGGCCAGCGAAGAGCCCGGATCTCAATCCCATTGACCACACCTGGGACCTGTTGGATCGGAGGGTGAGGGCTTAGGCCATTCCCCCCAGAAATGTCCAGGAACTTGCAGGTGCCTTGGTGGAAAAGTGTGGTAACATCTCACAGCAAGAACTGGCAAATCTGGTGCAGTCCATGAGGAGGAGATGCACTGCAGTACTTAATGCAGCTGGTGGCCACACCAGATACTGACTGTTACTTTTGATTTTGACCCCCCCCCTCCTTTGTTCAGGGACACATTCAATTTCTGTTACTCACATGTCTGTGGAACTTGTTCAGTTTCTGTGTCAGTTTGTTGAATCTTATGTTTATACAAATATTTACACATGTTAAGTTTGCTGAAAATGAACGCAGTTGACAGTGAGAGGATGTTTCTTTTTTTGCTGAGTCTACATTCTGTCTGCATGCTGATGTAAGGGGCTCCGACAGAGGCGTTAGAAAATCTGTCTCCATCTAGTGGACCAACTGTTTCAAAGGGTCACCACTAGAATGTGGTTCAAGCCATGCATGTCTATAAATACCAGGGTTGTTTACGTCTGTTCGCCATTTAACTAAGTAACTTTTGACTTAAAAAGTATTAGCTCTAACTAATGGCAAATATATTGACGTTATCCTCTTTATAGCATCATTACTTACCCAATTACTGCACATTGATCTGGTACTGGTACTCCCTGTATATGGATCCACATTGATCTGGTACTGGTACTCCCTGTATATAGATCCACATTGATCTGGTGCTGGTACTCCCTGTATATAGCTCCATTCAGGTGTATTTTATTGTGCATTTTATTCCTTGTGTAACTATTTAATATTTAAAAATTCTGCATTGCTGGGAAAGGCTCGTAAGCAAGCACTTCACTGTAGAGTCTACACCAGTTGTATTCGGCACATGTGACAAATAAAACTTGATTTCATGTTTGGGAGTGAGATGTTGGTTAAGTTAGAACTCTGGATTTGTATTGTTTTGCTACTCTCCATCTCCAATGGGTGCAATAGACTCTGGTCACATCCCAAATGGCACCTTATTCCCTTTATAGTGTACAACTTTTGGTCAAAGGTAGCGCACTATAAAGGAAATAGGGTGCCATTTGTAATATATGCCATTTAGCAGGCGTTTTGATCCAAAGCATACAGGCATGTGCAGATAGCGGTCTACCGGTGCCTGAGCACCTGCCCCCCTTTGCCCTCCCACTCGCCAAGTGCCCTTTTATTTTTTTTATAGTTTTTGTCATTGTTGTTCTGAACCCACTGCTCCAGGTCGTTGTGACGTCGTCAAGTTTGCCACCCCGTTTTAGGACTATAATTTCCTCATCATATTGTACAATATGTGTTTCCACACACCTAGGCCTAAGCTATTGATGGATTTATGACAAGGTCATCTTTATTGATCTCTGATGCTCAGTGTCAAAGTAGCCCGTCACTTCAATCATTTGTGCGCTTGAGTAAAATGTGTAAAATAATAATCGAGCTAGCTAACTAGCAGATTTACACCAATCATCAACGATCAGCTGATAGCCCACCCTCTTTTCCCGATGTCAATCATGTCTTTAGGAGGCACTGTGATGTAGCTTGCTTACAATTTGTGAAGAGTGAGCGTGTTGCAGAAATAAATAGGCATATGGTAAAATGTTACAAAAGTGCACTAGAGGCAGTTAGTCTGTTGTGAATTTCAAGATATGAATTATATGAAGGAAAAAGGAAACCGCACACTGCTCTTGGTAGTATCAGCTAATAATAATAATAAGCTTATGTATCGGCCTCACGGCCTTCGCCAGAGCTTATGAAAGTAGATTATTTTGTTTAAGGGGGGGGGATCATTTTGAGCACCTTCCCCATGAAAGGTCTGTGCACGGCCCTGCATGCATACCTTTTTGAGGTAGTCTAGTCTGAGGTGCAGTAATAGACCAACCTGGTAGAGGTGCTGGTCTGAGGTGCAGTATAGACCAACCTGGTTGGTAGAGGTGCTGGTCTGAGATGCAGTAATAGACCAACCTGGTTGGTAGAGGTGCTGGTCTGAGGTGCAATAATAGACCAACCTGGTAGAGGTGCTGGTCTTCTCCATAGTAGACATAAGGCGGGCGAAGGCGTCAGCCACACGGCTCCCAGAGCCACTGGGTTCCAGTTTAGCAGTTGTTAGCTCGTACAGCTCCGGGTCCACACCTAACCACACAAACACATTATAATGTCTGCATCCCAAATGGCAGCCTATCCCCTATATAGTGCACTACTTTGGTCAAAAGTAGTGCACTATATACGGAATAGGGAGCTAGTTGAGACATATACACAGTCCAATATTCCACTCAAAACAAGGGAGGGGGGTGCACTTTATAAAAACAGTGTAGCCAATTCCCAAATACTTTGATTCAGTTGGTAATATTAACACATAGAAAAAAGAAGAGCTTGATTTAGTGAGGTCAGTATCTAAGCAAATAAATCTAAAACAAATAGTAGAAGAGAAATCTGTGAGTACGGCAGAGGCTCTTTCACAAGCATCCTTCCTCGATTCCTCGCATCGTCCCTCATTCCTCTCCTCTTTCCCAAAACTCATTGGAGAAGATCCAAGCTTCCTCCTCTCTGACCTCCCCTGGTGCATTTTGACAGAGAGGTAAGAGGACACGAGGAATCGGGGAAAGAATAAGGACTTATCCCAAATGGACTCCTAGACCTCTACACCTTGTGTACCTGTGAAGACCTCAGAGGATTCAATGGGTGTAAGCCATATAATGATAGTAGATCCACCTTGCCTTATGATTAGATAGCTGGAATTATCACTGTATTGTTTACCCCGATCCAATCCTCTCCGGTCTCTGAATAGGGTGTACGGTCAATTTGGGATTCAGACAAATGTATGAAAGACTCTGGCAGTCAGGGGGTTGGAGTTTCCTGTGCTGACCTGGGATGGAGGTGGAGCTGCTTGGGCCAGAGTCCTCCACAGGCCCAAAGAAATCGAGGTTGAGCAGAGACGAGCCTCCGCTCGCTTGACATTCAACATAGCAAACAGGCAGACCGAGGCGGCAGTGGGTTATAACACAGAAGAAGTAGTCAGGAAAGAGACGCACTTAGAAGACATGCAGCTGAGCTGGTCATTATTATTAGTTACAAAGAAAGAGCACATGGGTCATGTTCAGTGGGCAAGAAATGTTTGAAGACATTTTGCAACTGAAAATTAAGTCCAGAAATTTCTTAAATCCAGGTACCAGGTTTGATGCCTAATGAACATGACCCAGGGCAAGCTAACTGACGTAGCTGTGTTAATGAGAAAATATTGTGGTTATACCGGTTAATGAAAAATCTGTGTTGACATTTTGAAGCATGAACGGCCATCATGGCTTTGTAGCATGAACCGTGCAGATCATTTAGCTGAATTGCAAAATAATAAAGGCATAAGGAGAAGATTTGATGAGATAAATATGTTTTATGCGTCTGGATATGACAAGTGAAATCAGAAATGGTCCAATATGGCAATGAAATACACAAAATCTTAGAGCATGTAAGATAAGAATTTTCTGTAATCTTATACTATAGTCCTCACAGCAAAATCCACGTAACTCTGTAAAACTGTAACATGTAATGACCAATGGTTGATGAAGTAAACATCAGACGATGTTGTTCCATGGAAGTTAACGGAAGACAACAGGCAAAAATAGGTTTAGGCGGCTTGTGTGTTTGGACAAAACAGTTTGAGTGGTGGAAAAAAGGAATAGGTTAGCTCTGGAAAGAGACAATGGTTCATTAACTTAGCAGGTGGTTTGGGGGAGGGACCTACCGTCCAGGGGGTTAGTAAGGCCACTGCTGCTCCAGTCAAACTGGACGGGCGGGAGCGCTTCCTGGTGAGGAGAGGGAACAAACCAGCTCAGAAGAAGGTGGAGACACTCAGTAAAAGACAACAGCTTTGTCAACAGGTGATTCGCCTATGCAGATGTTCAGGAAGCCTGCTAATGGACTGCTTCTACCAAAGGAGGTTGGTGGCACCTTAATTGGGGAGGACGGGCTCGCGGAATCAGTGGAATGGAATCAAATACATCAAACACTTGGTTTGATGCCATTCCATTCACTCCATTCCAGTCATTAACATGAGCCGTCCTCCCCTGGCTTCTACCTTTACAACAACTCAGCAGTCTAAGGTTGAGTTCCTACCAGACTACATTGCGGACCGATGACATATTTTACAACGCCTGGATAGGTATTTAATCTATCAGCTTACCATTTCATGGACACGTTCCTCTGCCCAGGCGTTGCTGACACCTCCCAAATATTACAATGACTGGATAGGTATTTTACGTATCAGCTTACCAACATCATATGTTATAGCAATCAGTCAGTCGATGACACAGTTGAAGATGTGGCACCCAACCATTGGATGATGCATGCGATGTCTGAGCAGGGGAACGCAACCCATATGATGCCCAGCTGCACAGTCGATGACGTGGCACGCTACCATGGGTTGATGCAATGCCTGCGCATCTTGTGGGGCAGGAACTCAACTTTTGTATAATTTGTTTGAAAAGCACCTCAGGTTCTACATTAGACCAATTACCGTAGAACACATATATAAACAAACTCTCTCTATTCATTGTATACAGCTGTGACAACTGGCCTTACAGACAATACAGCAGTGGAGGCTGGTGGGAGGAGCTATAGGAGGACGGGCTCATTATAAAGGCTGGAATGGAATAAAGGGAACAGAGTCAAACATCTGGATCCATATGTTTCGACACGGTTCCATTTATGCCATTGCAGTCAATCAAAATTGAGCCCGTCCTCCTATAGCTCCTCCCACCAGCCTCCTCTGCAATACAGTATATACCACCAGGGTTCTCTAACCCTGTTGGTGGAGAGCAACTCTCCTCTAGGTTTTCGCCCCAACCCCAGTTTGTAACTAACCTGGTTCTGCTGATCAACCAGCTAATTATTAGAATCGGATGTGCTATATTAGGGTTGGATTGAAAAGCTACAGGATGGTAGCTCTCCAGGATCAGGGTTGGAGAGCCCTGGTATATAATCATATACTACTGATGAGAAGAAATGCATCTAAATAAAGGCCTGAAAAAACACAAAACATCAAAATTCCAAACATTGTACCCCAAAAGGACCATACTGATTCAATGTAGGAGTCCAACCTGGGCTGTGTCTGGTGGACTAGTGCTTATGATCTCTGCAGGGGCCACTGGAGGTGCTTGTTGTGCTATGGACGTGATCATCTCTGCCGCTGATATGGGTTTTACTGGCTCTTTGGTGGGTTCCAGCATGCCCTAGGTAACAGAGAGGCAGGGTTACATCCTAAACGTACTAAATACTGGTATGTGTATTGGGTTGAGATATTCTATTTAAAACCTGGGAATTTGGGAAGGTTCCCGGAAAGTTGAAACCATATATTTGTAGGATATGCCAGTGAAAAACTTTTTGCAACCAGTTGACAGAAATGTCACCAGATTTTTTTTTTAATACATTTTATAATCCTTGGGTTAATTTGTCTCTTGGTCCGTTTCTACAAGAGGGGCAAAAACAATTGAGGGAGCGAGTAGGTGGTTTGAAGGGGGAGATGAATACATCCTTGCAGCGCATAGTTAACTCACCAGGCTGGCAGCATACATGGGAACTATTACTGGCTGCTTCTTCTGACCTGTGAACAGCTGTGGGGAAACACAGAGCACATTTCACAATCATTTGTCTGCTCTCTGCTGCAAATAGTCTTACAAACAGCCTTTTTCATTTGACAGAAGAAAAGTCTAAACATTCTCGCAATACAATCATGGTTCGTGTTTTTCTTCACAGAGCCATTAATAAAAAAAGGACAACGGTCACAGAAAGGGGGAGTGGCATGTCCCAAATGGCACCCTATTCCCTATATTGTGCACTACTTTTGACCAGAGCCCTATGAGTTACAGCAGGAAGGTTCCATTTGAGATACAGACAATGTGATGACTGCTGACTGGCGGCAAAACTCACAATGTTCCTAATGTCGATGCCCAGGGAGCAGAGTAGTGTCTTGTTGCTGTGCGAGCCTCCCCACTGGTGTCGCAGGCCAAACGCCTCGTGGATGTCCAGCAGTTGCCTCCACAACACGTCCCCCACGGCCCTGTAGCAACAGACGACGATGACAAAGCAGGAATGTAATTTAATTTGAATTTTAAATACATCATAGTAATACGCAAAAAATTATTGACCGCATAGTATACAGACACAGTAACAGTATATTTGTGTTGTATAAAAAAAGATAGAACAGACCTGGTGAGTCTTTCTGTGTATTGATGAGATTGTGTGTAGTTATGGGATATTAGGGTCGGGACGACACTAGTATCCTGATACCCGTTAGTATCGTGGCAAGGAAACAAAACACGAAGCGGTTTAATTTCTTTAGGAAAACAGCCCTAATGTCGGAAACAAACTAATTACGTTGTCATCCAGAGTCACATTTGTTTATTTTCAAAGTTATAGCACACAATATTTTACATACAGCAGGTTTTTATGGATCAAAGAGTTTGGCCTGCTTCGTGTTTTAATTTTTGCCATGGAAAAAAATACTGCAATACTGGTACCGTCCCAGCCCTCATTAAAAAAAGGGGGGTATTTCTCTCACCCATTGTCTGGCACACCGCTCTTCATTTCATGCTCTTCCTGCTGTAACCTCGCAGGAGGCTCCAGTAGGGTTTTGAGAGGGACCACCTCCACCCCCACCTGCGGGGCAGGTGCGTCGGGGAACATTTCCTGAAAAAGCTTCTCTAGCCGACTGCAAAGGGCCGCCTGATATAACAAACACATGATAACAACCAACGTTGTTGAATAAGAGACTGGCTCAGTGACATAACAAACACGTTATAACAATCAATATTGCTCAATAAGATACGGGTTGAATAAGTCTTTTGTTACCACTTTTGGCAGCTAGCCTCATTGCTGTACAGGAGATGCACAATACAATAGACAGGCAACATAAATTCATATTTGAGCTTCGATGGACAATAAAGCTGCATTCTATTATGTTCAACAATGACTAACACTGACGTGATTCAATCAACACATTTCAAATCTTGAATAAGTTGTCGTGCTTGACTCCACTAGCAAGGACAAGGAGGGGCATTGTTAAATGGTATGTACTTGAAAAGGTGGAACTCCCTGTCTGGTCACATTCCTAAGGGAGGACACGTGTACGGCTCTCTTACCACTCTAGTGATAAACGTCACGAGAGCGTCAGAATTCCCCTAAGAGTGTCACTGAGCATACTTTTCCTGGATAGTGCAATACAACAACATTCAATAGGGCGCCTTCGATTACAGTAAGATGGGTTTTTAAACACCACTACCTTCCTGTCAAGTATGCTACATTTCTGAATGCTACAGAGGTGGTTCGGAGTTATCTTGCCTGAGACTTGACAACTTGTATTGGCTCCCTGAGCCTTTAGCTCAGAGGCGTAATATGTTATTGTGGTGCGCGGGAGAACCGAGTTCAAACCCTGAGTGGCCAAACTCGCACAGAAAAACTTACAGATTGACTGTCTCTTCTACTGATCTGATGGCTGCTGGATGGACGGGCTGCTACAGGCTCATTCTCCTGCCACTTGTCTTCACCCATTTCCAAAGGAGCAGTGGTGGTCGGCTCCTCTCCAAATGCAGCCCAGGAATCGCCATCCTCTTGACCCTGTTCAGGCTCATCAAAGGCATTCCAACCAGCATCTGCATCAGGGTCCGCACCAACAGGAACCGAGCTAAAGTCTGCAAAACTGTCGCTGCCGGGAAAATCTGCAAACTTCCCCCCATCTTCGTTCTCAATTGCCTTCCCACCACCAGTGTGGCTGTTGGGGGCGTCAAAATCACCAAAATCTTTGTCCACTAGTTCCTGTGTGAGAGGTGCAGGTTGTTCCTCTAGTTGCAACTCTGGCTGGTCAAATTCAGCAAAGCCCTGTCCGCTAAAAGAGCCCACATCCCCAAAGTCTCCAAAGTCACCAAAGTCTTCACCGTCGTCGTCGTCCTCCAGCAGTTGGCTGTGGTCAGCAGGTGTGGCCGTCTCCTCTTGGGGAGGCGGCGTGGGCACCGAGCCCGTCGTGCTGATGTCGCCGTACTCCTCAAGGGCATCCGTGGACAGAGGTCGGCCGAAAGATGTTTCAGTTTCTGTTTCTGTTTCGTTTCCGGACCCCGGCTTCTCGTCTGCTTGCTCGCCATTCCCATCTTCATCGTCTATATTGGGGAAAACCCGGGTTTCACTGACACCTGCCTTCTCTTCTTCTGCCTCCTCTTCCAACTGCTCCAAAACCACACCATTCTGGGCGACCGGTTTGTCAACATAAAGTGCCTTAGAGGCAGAGTCCTCGCCACAAACCACCTCTTGGGTAGAATCCTCACTACAAACCTCCTCTGGGGCAGAATCCTCACTAATAACCACCTCAGTAGCAGAGTGCTTGTGTGCAAAGTCCGGCTCTACGTTCCTTTGTTCAGAGTTAGCAGTGTCTCTTTGAAAGCCCCCGTCCCCGTTGCTCAAGCCTTCGCCAGTGTCTCGAGCCTCAGCAGGGTGAGTTAGAGAATCAGAGCCAGCGATGTCGTTGGATCCAGTTATAATGCGAGTGTCCCTGACAATGTCCCCTGAGCTGATTCCCTGTTCTACATTAGAGTGCACCTGCTGCCTCTGTTGCTGGCAGGCGTCCTCTGCCAGCCGTTCGTCCCTGTTGCGATTGTCCAAGTTCTCGCTGGTGCGGTTTGTCACCTTGCTGGAGAGTCCTTGAACGTCTGCGTTAGAAAAGGCCGAGAAATCCGCAAAGTCGTCCTCGGGGCTCCTGGGAGGGCAGTCGTCTGCACACTCTGTGGTGGTTCCTTTCTTTTTAGAGTGGATCGAATTCTGCAAAGATGTGCTTCCCTCTATTTCAAAAGTTGCAAAGCCGTTGGTCAGAACTTCCGGGACCCCACCATTGCAAACGACAGGCTTGTCTATGTTGTCAGTCTGACTCCTCCCAGATATGTCCAGGGAGGTAGAATGATTATTGGCTCGAGTGTGGTCGGCAAGCTTTTTTAACTCCTCCACATTCACAGTTCTCTCTGAAGGACAGTCGTACTGGCAGCCTCCCGGCACGACACCATTTGACTTGGAATTGGAGCACTTGACCACAGGACCCCTTCCCACGGGACCTGAGCTGAGTTTTGACAACCCAACCACCCCTCCATTGTTGAGGAGTTCCGGTGGTGAGGTGGCGGCCAAGGCTGCGGTCTGGTTGAAGGTCGCTGGGGTGTCAAACTCAGTGAAGCTGGCGCTGGTCGGAACTCCAGAGAAGCCCCCAAAGTCCCCAAACTCGTCGTCCTCTTCCTCAGCTCCATCCTCCATTGGGGGTGGGGAGGAGGAGTACATGCGGATCACGTCCGGCTCCATGGTCCTAAAGCAGTCACACTACGCCTTGAGGTTACACCTAGAGGGGAAGACACTAGTCATGGTGACTGAAACAATGAAGGGCACATAAATGCAAGCAATTTAATTTTTCTCTCTTAAAACTGATTTCTGAAGGCTAAAATGTCTGAATATACAAAACGACAACATGTTAGCCTACAGACCTAGAAGTGGTCTCTGATGGAGTCTAGGATCTAGGCTGTTTTCTTTGCCCGGTGTGTTGCTTCAGCCTTAACCTAAATTAAATTACCAAAAGCTCTCCAGGCTAAGAGTGGACAGATAGTTTTCAAATTGACAGTAATTAAGTAATAATAGCAAAGTGGCGTTGTCATGTAGAAAAGGCCCGAAAGGCAATGTTGAGCGCTCATTTCTTATGACCTTTTAAAAAAAAATATTTCATCTTTATTTAACCAGGTAGGCAAGTTGAGAACAAGTTCTCAATTGCGACCTGGACCTACCTAAATAGTAGCAAATGAGAACTGAAAATGAGCTACAATTTCTTTTATCAGTACAAATATTTTGTGTGTTTATCCTACTGGCCTAATTACTTCAACCAATGAACTTTGTACCCAATTTGTGTTTGCATTGACCTAAGGGTTGTGTGCATGTAGTATTTGTATATTGACATAGGCCTGTCAAGATATGTAGAATGCTTCCTTTTGAAATATTAGACTTAGAGACAATTTCAAATTCATCACTAAACCAGACATAGGGCACAGAAAAAAGAATAACTATTGATGTTCTTTTTGTATGCTCAAGGCTAAACTTGCACAATGCACTCTTAAGCCTAAATTGTGCTTTACTCGCATCCAGACTAGAGGGCTGAAAGTACAGTTCTGAGTCAAAACTGGACACAAATGTTTTAGAACAGAGAATTCATGCCCATGAAGTCTTGACTAGATATCTTAGGCCTAGTAAGCCTTGACATGGAACCTTGAAAAGCATTTAAAACATTGTTAAAACTCTAGGCTAAATGAAGTGGCTTCTGATACTGTGTAAGAAAGCAAGATGTCATTAAAGGCAAATAATCTGATGATAGCTATGTATTGCTATTCACAACAAATAGCACTGCCTATTGTTTTATTATGGGCACTCTGATTGCATGAAATGGTATGCGTCATGGATGTTTACAATACAACATATTATAATGCAACATGAATCTGTTTATAATACAACATTGTTAACTAATTAACACATCAGAAACAGGTGTCCTCCAACACCCTGTCCAGCTAGTTAGCTATTCGTTCACCAAATTAGACTGTCTGCCAACAAGACTAAAACTGACAGGTGATGACAGACCACTACCTAGAAACCTCCGGGTAAACAAAAAGAGAACACGCAACCCTCCCTATGATCGTTTGTTTCCTACTATATACTTAACCCACAACCTAGCTATTTAGCTCAATTTTAGCCGAGCAAAGATTGGTTAGGTAGCTACAGTAGCTAACAACTGGAAGCAAATTAGTTGCTAGCCAAATAGCTAACGTTAACCAGATAGTTAGTTAACTAACGTTAGCTGAATAAATCACTTTGATTATGCTAACTAACAGTTAAATTACCATAACGTTAAGTGCCAGCCAGTCTTAGAATGGAAAACAGGCCATGGCTGGCATACACCTTACTCTCCATCAGATGGGGAAGGCAGAGGGGATAGCTAGCTAGCTGGCTAGATACGTAGCCAGTGTAGCTAGCTACCACTAGCCAGCACAAATGTCGTAGCTAGCAAGCTAATAACAACAACTTGGCAGTCTATGCGAATGGGATAGCAAACTGGCAGTAGGCTAAAATATTATGAAACTATTTTTCTACGTTGATTCGAGATCGAGGGCAGAAGTGACAAAGTAGCTAGGTAGGTCGTTTTGATGCTCGCTAGCTAGTTTGCTAATACACAGGCATTTGTAGCTAACTGTTAGCTAGCTATCAAGTTGTCCTCCCATCTCTCGTTAGCTTGCTTGCCTTAGCTAGTCTCAACGTATCCGGGTAGGTTGGCAGTGTACCAATAAACGTTTCGGCATACCTTAATATCTTGACCATTCATTCCCATGGTTCAGATGAAGTGGACACTTTTCAGACTTAAAACAAGACAGCAAGGTGGTTTCGTTCTGACTGAGACAACTAGCTAAGGTTGAGTCAGCTGGTTATGATGATGATCCTACTTTGGCCCCTTCGCTCTCCGAATATTACCCAGCATGCAACAAGACCTTTTGGTTTTCCTCTACTTTGGAAGCAGAGCATACTGGAGCGCATGGACGAGTGGAGAATAATCTGCATCCAAAATCCATCTGCACTGGCAGTAGTAATACTGAGTAGTACCCAATTGTCACACTTGAGTTAAGGTAAAGATACCTTAATAGAAAATGACTCAACTAAATTGGGGGCTTCTTTTAGGTCTCCCATTCAAGCATCTGGTCAACTGAGCAACAAAAAGATACTGTACTGCATTCCTTTCTTTTGGCCTATAATAGTCCTCAATCATTTCAATTTGAAACAATCCACATTTCCAAAATTAACAGATTAATTTATGACACATTCAAATATTTTAATTGAAAATGAATAGGCCACTGAAAGAGCTTCTCAACGTACACAGACATTGTCAAGCATCAAGGCGAGGGAATAGAAAATCACCATTCTACTCTTTAATAATAACCTGTGCCCCTGCAATATAATCTACTGGCATAGTTCATGAAATTATTGTAATATGCCATGATACAAAAGAAATGTAATTTAATTATTGAAGAACTGAAAGGTCACCGTGTAAGCATAATACCCCACAGAATTATTAATTACTTCATAACCACTCAATTATTAATTTCCAATTACACTTAAATATTATATCATACTGAAATGTGTAGTATATTGTAGTTATAAGTTAATCAATATAATCAAAATGTAAAAAAATAAAGGACACACTATGTCCTTTATTTAAATGTCATTTTCATCCTCATGTTCAGAGCAGTATGTGTGCGTATGTAATTCCTCCTGAGAGCTTTCATTAACACCAACAAATGTATTGCTCAAGATCTCTGATCTTTTAAAGTTTTCTTTTTACCCTGGAAGCTTTTTTATTTCATGACCATCTCAAACCAACAGCACTCAATACCATGAAACAAAAAATAAATCACGACTAACAGAAATATGTAGGCTACATCCTATAGAAAATCCAGGGACAGAACATTGCTTTGCAATCGATTTTGTCAGCTGAGGCTCAAAGAGGCTAAGACATTGCTTTCAAGTCGATGTCCACATTGTTGCTAAGTGTGAGGATTGTGGGAGGCAAGGTTCCATCACCACTTCTGTACGGTGCATCCTACACAGTCCTTCTTCCCTCTATCCGAGTTTGGTAATGGTTAAACTACCATTAATCCTTAATGTGTCAATGTCCAGTAAGGATTGCACCCGGTGGTAAAAATCAAAGAGCTGGTGTCCATCCACAAATACACGGAAACGCAGTAGTTCACAATGGATCTCGATCTGGGGAAGAAACAACGAGGGGAGGAAGTTCAGCCATATTGTTGTATTGTGAGTCTTACATCATGTGTTACCTTCTTGAACCTGAATGACACCTGACACTTTATTTCAGTGTTCTCAAAATGTGCTTAATCGTATGAAACAATATTAAATGTTTCTGTTTATTCCAATGTAAACCTAACCCTATGCTATAACCACACTATAACCTATATTATAATCATAACCCTACGCTATAAATTGCAGGATTCAGTGACACTATCAAAGGGTGGAATACAAAGATGAGCCACTGAGAAGAAATGAAGATCCTCCCCATACCCGGAAAGGTTGGTCCTCGATGAAGGGGAAGTAGGGGATGAGCTTCTCAGCGTCACCCCAGGTGCCCGAAACACAGGCCTTACGTAGGAACTGGAGGTCCTCGAACTTGGCACAGAGCTCCAATGCCACGTCAGTGGGAGGAGCCTCATCCACTGTGCCACACCCACAGGCCAGACTGATGTCAAAGCTGGGTAGCCACAAAGACCAAAAAAGGTAAGTGTGTTAGAAAAGGTAGTCTAAGTCTGTTATGCATTTTGTGTTTCATTGTTTACATATACAATACTTACTGACCTTGTACAAAGTGGATTACAATCCTGACATTTAGACTTCATCCTCCCAACTTCGGTGGCATTTTCCCAATCCACATGGCAATAGAATTCCAGTACAACTTTTTCTAAGGTACTCTATGGAAGCCACATCAAGATACTCTCACACTACATATTATTTGTAGCTGAGCTAACTGGTATTTGATGAAGGATAGTCGTGCTAGACGTCCCAAATGGAAACTTTTCCCCTTTATAGTGCACAACTTTTGACCTGGGCTCTGGTCAAAAGTAGTGCACTGTATAGTGAAAAAGTTGCCATTTGGTATGCAGGCATGATGTGGGTGTGTCCAATGTACCTGTCAGGCTCGGGATTCACTATCCCCATCACAATGATCTTCTTTCCAGGCCTCATCCCACCTGTGATATGACCACTGAACGGAACTGACTGCGAACAAAGTACCATACATTTTCTTCACACATCCAGAAGTCATGTTAAACTTACCCTCATGTACTCAAAATCTTTCTTCAGAATAGGGTTCATATTGGTATGTTCATTGAAATGCTTACCAGTCTTTGCACAACCTCTTGGTCAAGGGAGATTGGACTGCATTTATTTCTATCAGATTTGTTTCATAGCCTAGATTGGTATGAAACCACCTATTTGTTTCATAGCCTAGATTGGTATGAAAACACCTATTGCCTTGTTGAAATTAATAAATAACACAGAGCACATTGAAGGCGCTATAATAATTGATGCTGCTGCATGATGTCGACATCAGTGTGTGTGTGTGGCTCGTATGATCAGCACGTGCTGAAAAATTACAGCAGATGGAGGTAAACTCGAGTCTACATTCCATTGAGAATTAGTGATAAAGTAGCCAATTAGTAGCACTTGAGCGACTTTAAATCCAGTCAACGTAGCCTACCTTGTTGAGGAATTTTGATATTCTATTATATTTAAATTAATCTATTCAATTTTCCCAAAGGTCTGTATCTATTAAGCCTGGGCTATGTTACACAGACTTGTGAATAAATTCAAACATATTTCTCATATTCACTTACCAGTTCCACCATCTTGACCAAATGGAGAAAAAAAATTATCAGCTGAGCTGAAAGGTGCTCTGTCTGTCGCACCAACGTAATATGCACAGCAGAAGTGACCTGACAGGTAGACTAGAGCAGCGACGGTGATGTTGGGATTTGCTAAAAAAATGTATGCATGCGGTTATTGCGAACGGCGACGTCCTATTTTGCGTCTTGCTTAGTTTCTGACCTGAAAGCTGCTGACGAAATCACAACCTAATCCGTCTAATCCTTGTTTTCTATAATCAGATAGCTTTGTTTTCTCTTTTCTGTCCTCCAGCTCTCTTTCAATTATAGTGGGATAGAATGGGGCAGTGCACTTTTTAAGTTACAAAGTAAACATCAACAATCAATTTATGTAGGCTACAAAATATTTATTTCAAAATGCGTTCAGTTATGTCTACCTTACATTTATTATGCATTGTTATAAGGGCCTATTAATATATATATATATATATTTTAAACAAAAGTATGAATAACACTTTTTATGCAGTGGAAAGAAATTGATAAAAAAACTACGTATTGTAAAAATGGACTTAGAAATCAGTCTAGGACCACAATGAAATATAATAAAGAAAAAAATATGTATTTTCTAACAGTCGATAAAACTGAGAGAGGCTTCTGTGCCAGCTGTCCCTGGATGGCAACTGGAAGTTATGCCACATCCTGGTCCCTATCCCGGCTCTTCTGGCAGCTGATCTACTCCTCTTCCATCTCATAGTCCCCCTCGGGGAGAGACAGTGTTCTGGCTCATGGGCGAGATGGAGGGCAAAAAACATATTTCCATAACCGGCTCTCTTGGACGAAGCACCTCTCCTCTGGGGTGGGACTCTGCAGCACAGGGCTGAGTGAACTGCCTTCTCCATGTTGCTTCAAATGCTGGAGGCTCTCCTCTGCTCAGGGGGTGAAGGAGGCATGATCTGCCACAGGAAGTATGCCCGTGTGACATAGTTAGACATGCATCCTTTGGTTTTGTTAAAGGAATTTGATTCCTATATGTTTATCAACCAATTAAATTAAAACACTCTGCCCATTTCTAAGAATTTGTAAGATACTTATTTGCATAAAATGGACAGAGAGAAGTCTCAAAATCAATCAATAGTGTTTATTCTCGGGAGTACTGATCATAGTACAATTTACATCAGGTTAAATACTAAAAATGACTTCATAGGTTTTCTGCTGTCCTTCCTCCACTCCGATACAATTTCAGTATAGTACACAAGCCTTTCCACATTGTCCACCACCTGTTAAATAATCTACTACTAGCCCAAGGTCTCTCCTCTCCCTGTGAAGAGACAGGATGTCCTGTAAGGAACACAGCATTCCATTCATTTCTAACAAGGAACAGACAGTCCTTCTAAGTCTGGACGAAAACTACACACATTACATTCAGTATTATGATTATAATAAGATTCATACATCCATACAGTAACATAGTGGTATTCTGTTTAGTCATAGTTCTGATTTAAATGTATACATAATTTAGTCATTATTCATAAAAATCCCTTAACAGAGGGACGGCATGAAAGAGCACCAGTAAGCCAGTGACTCAGCCCCTGTAATAGGGTTAGAGGCAGAGAATCCCAGTGGAAAGAGGGGAACGGCCAGTCAGAGACAGCAAGGGCGGTTCGTTGCTCCAGATCCTTTCCGTTCACCTTCACACTCCTGGGCCAGACTACACTCAATCATATGACTGACTGAAGAGATGAGTCTTCAGTAAAGACTTAAAGGTTGGTCAAGTCATCTCTGAAGCTATCCATATGCATTCACACCCTCAGGTTGGCCAGTCCAAGGAGGTTGTGCATTGGTCCATCGCCAAAAGACCTGTAGTCTGATTTGGCTTCTTTAGTCTGACAGAAATAGCTGAAATTCTCAAAATCTTTGACATGGTCAGGCTTTCCTTTGGTGTGCGTAGAATCCAAAATGTCTATGGAGATACTAAATATATTTTTGAAATAAAAACCACCAACCTGTGCTCATACCTTTCCACTTCATGATAAAATTTTGATATGAGTTTCTTGAATTCAGAAAATTTGAATTAAGTTTCCTGGGAAACACTGCTTTATGACATCTTCGGAACTCCAGCGATGTCATATGTTTTTGAGATAAAGTACAATTATACGGTCCTAAATTAATTGGTGTAAAGTACTTAAGCAAAAATACTTTAAAGTACTACTTAAGTCGTTTTTGTGGGTACCTGTACTTTACTTTACTAGTGATAATTTTGACAACTTTTACTTCATTACATTCTGTCACACGCTGATCTGTTTCACCTCTCTGGGCTTGGTTCCACGCCCCTCTAGGTATCGCCCATCTTCCCATTATCCACTGTGTATTTATACCTGTGTTCTCTGTTTGTCTGTTGCCAGTTCGTCTTGTCTAGTCAGGTCTTACCAGCGTTCATTCCCGCCTTCCTGTTTCTCTAGTTTTGTTTCCTAGTTTTTCCCGGCTCTGGCCATTCTGCCTGCCCTGACCCCGAGCCTGGCTGCTTTCCTGTACCTGCCTGACTCGGACCTGATCACAAACCTCTGCCTGCTCTCGACCTGCCCTTTGCCTCCCCGGTGTTTCTAATAAACAATCTGAGAACTGTACTATCCGCCTCCCGTGTTTGCATCTGGGTTATATCCTGAGTCGTGATACATTCCTAAAGAAAATAATATACTTTTTACTCCATACATTACTCCCTGACACCCAAAAGTACTTGTTACATTCTGAATGCTTAGCAGGACAGGAAAATTATCAAATTCACACATTTATCAAGACAACATCCCTGGTCATCCCTACTGCCTCTGATCTGGCAGACTCACTAAACACACATGCTTTGTTTGTAAATAATGTCTGAATGTTGGAGTGTGCCCCTGGCTATCCATAAAAATAACAATAATGGGGCCAGTTGGTTTGCTTAATATAAGGAATTTGAAATGAATTGTACTTTTACTTTTGATACTTAAGTATATTTTTGAAATTACATTTACTTTTGATACTTAAGTATACTGAACAAAAATATAAACACAACATGTGTCACGCCCTGACCTTAGCGATCCTTTTATTCTCAAATTGGGTTAGGTCGGGGTGTGACTAGGGTGGGTACACTAGTTTTGTTATTTCTATGTTGGCCTGGTATGGTTCCCAATCAGAGGCAGCTGTCTATCGTTGTCTCTGATTGGGGATCATATTTAGGCAGCCTTTCCCACTGGGTTTTTGTGGGATCTGTGGGATCCACTGGGTTTTTGTGGGATCTTGTTTGCCTTGAGCACTGCATAGCTTCATGTTCATTTAGTTCTTTATTGTTTTTTGCCTGCTCACCTAATAAAGATGATGAACCCAAAGCACGCTGCATTTTGGTCCGATTCTTACAACAACGATTGTGACAACATGTAACAATTTCAACAATTTTACTGAGTTACAGTTCATATAAGGAAATCAGTCAATTTAAATAAATAAATGGATTTCACATGACTGGACAGGGGCGCAGCCATGAGTGGGCCTAAGAGGGCACCCACTGGGGAGTCAGGCCCAGCCATTCAGAATGAGTTTTCCCCACAAAAGGGCTTTATTACAGACAGAAATACTCCTTAGCACCCGTTCCCCCCTCAGACAATCCCGCAGGTGAAGAAGCCAGGTGTGGAGGTTCTGGGCTTGCGTGGTAACGCATGGTTGCAATCGTGAGGCCGGTTAGACGTATTGCCAAATTCTCTAAAACAACGTTGAAGGTGGCTTATGGTAGAGAAATTTACATTACATTCCCTGGCAACAGCTCTAGTGGACATTCCTGCGGTCAGCATGCCAATTGCACACTCCCTCAAAACTTGAAACATCTGTGGCATTGTATTGTGTGACAGAACTGCACATTTTAGAGGGGCCTGTTATTGTTCCCAGCACAAGGTGCACCTGTATAATGATCATGCTGTTTAATCAGCTTCTTGATATGCCACACCTGTCAGGATTATCTTGGCAAAGGAGAAATGCTCACTAACAGGGATGTAAACCAAGTTGTGCACAGAATTTGAGAAAAATGAGCTTTTGTGCGTATGGACATTTCTGGGATCTTTTATTTCAGCTCCAGAGTGTCGCTGTGGTCTAAGGCACTGCATCTCAGTGCTTGAGGCGTCACTACAGACACTCTGGTTTGATTCCAGACTGTATCACAACCGGCCATGATTGGGAGTCCCATAGGGCGGCGCACAAATGGCCCAGCTTCATCCGGGTTTGGCCGTTGTAGGCTGTCATTGTAAATATTGTCAACTGACTTGCCATGTTAAATATATTTAAAATCAAAAATTTTTAAATGAAACGTGTTACCAACATGTTGCGTTTATATTTTTGTTCAGTATACCATACATTTAAAACCAAGTACTTTTAGACTTCTACACAAGTAATATTTTACATAGTCATTTTCTATGAAGGTATCTTTACTTTTACTCAAGAATGACTATTGGGTACTTTTTCCACCACTGCCTAAATTAACATGCTCAATAAAATAGCCTTCTAGGGTTCTGCAATGGACATTTCACTTCTTAAAAGTTTCCTCAATGACAGAAACATTAAAAAGTACAGTACCATAGCCTATTGCTCTCTGCAATAATATTCTAATAAAGAAATACAAGGACTGTCTTTTCTTTCTTGATATGATGCATCTTTATCTGAGTAATTTATAGGCAAATGTCATCATGTTCTCTATACACTGATTGTACAAAACATTGGGAACACCTTCCTAATATTGAGTTGCAAACATTTTTGCCCTCAGAACAGCCTCAATTCATCGGGGCATGGACTTTACAAGGTGTCAAAATCATTCAATTAAGATGCTGGCCCATATTGACTCCAGTGCTTCCCACAGTTGTGTCAAGTTGTCTGGATGTCCTCTTGATACACACGGGAAACTGAAAAACCCAGCTTGAAAAACCCAGAAACGTTGAAATGCTCACAACAAACAGTGAGCAATTATATTCATGTATAAAAAAACAAATAATGGAAGAAAAACCGTGCAAGTTTGAATTTTGTAAAGTTAGTGTGGGAGAAGTGGGAAATTATTGTTACCGATCAATAATGACAAACCTCCTGGAATTGACAACTTAGATGGAAAGCTACTGAGGATGGTAGCTGACTATAGCCACTCCTATCTGTCACATTTTTAATCTGAGCCTAGAGGAAAGTCTTTGTCCTCAGGCCTGGAGGGAAGCCAAAGTAATTCCGCTACCCAAGAGTGGTAATGCGGCCTTTACTGGTTCTAACATCAGACCTATAAGCTTGCTGCCAGCCCTTAGCAAACTGTTGGAAAAAATTGTTTGACCAAATACAATGCTATTTCTCTGTAAACAAATTAACAACAGACTTTCAGTGTGCTTATAGACAAGGGCACTCAACATGTACTACACTGACACAAATGACTGATGATTGGTGGAAGGAAGTTGATAAAAAGAAGATTGTGAGAGCTGTACTGTTAGATTTCAGTGCAGCCTTTGATATTATTGACCATAACCTGTTGTTGAAAAACTTAAGTGCTATGGCTTTTCAACCTCTGCCATATCATGGATTCAGAGCTATCTATCTAATATAACTCAAAGGGTTTCCTTTAATGGAAGTGTCTCTAATGTCAAACATGTAAAGTGTGGTGTACCGCAGGGCAGCTCTCTAGGCCCTTTACTCTTTTCTATTTTTACCAATGACCTGCCACTGGCATTAAACAAAGCATGTGTGTCCATGTATGCTGATGATTCAACCATATACGCATCAGAAACCACAGCTAATGAAGTCACTGAAGCCATTAACAAAGAGTTGCAGTCTGTTTTGGAATGGGTGGCCAGTAATAAACTAGTCCTGAACATCTTTAAAACTAAGAGCATTGTATTTGGTACAAATAATTCCTTAAGTGCTTGACCTCAGCTGAATCTGGTAATGAATGGTGTGGCTGTTGAGCAAGTTGAGGAGACTAAATTACTCGACGTTACCTTAGATTGTAAACTGTCATGGTCAAAACATATAGATTCAATGGTTGCAAAATGTGGAGAGTTCTAGCCGTAATAAAGAGATGCTCTGCTTTTTTGACACCACACTCCAAAAAGCAAGTCCTGCAGGCTCTAGTTTTGTCTAATCTTGATTATTGTCCAGTCGTGTGGTCCAGTGCTGCAAGGAAAGTCCTAGTTAAGCTGCAGCTGGCCCAGAACAGAGTGGCACGTTTTGCTCTTAATTGTAATATGAGGGCTAATATTAATACTATGCATGGCAGTCTCTCTTGGCTAAGAGTTGAGGAGAGACTGACTGCATCACTTCTTCTTTTTTATAAGAAACATTAATGTGTTGAAAATCCCAAATGGTTTGCATAGTCAACTTACACACAGCTTTGACACACACACTTATTCCACCAGACATCCCCAGGGGTATATATAGTCCCCAAATCCAGAATAAATTCAAGAAAACGTACAGTATTATATAGAGCCCTTATTGCATGGAACTTCCTTCCATCTCATATTGCTAAAATAAACAGCAAACCTGGTTTCAAAAAACATATAAAGCAACACATCGCAGCACAACGCCTCTCCCTTATTTGACCTAGATAGTTTGTGTGTATTCATTCATATGTAGGCTAAATGTGCCTTCTTAAAAATGTATGTAGTTCTGTCCTTGAGCTGTTCTTGTCTAATGATTTTCTGTATTATATCATTCTGTATTATGTTTCATGTTTTTTGTGGACCCCAGTAAGAGTAGCTGCTGCTTTTGCAACAGCTAATGTGGATCGTAATAAAATATCAAAATACCAAAACCGGTGCACCTGGCACCTACTACCATACCCTGTTCAAAGGCACTTAAATATTTAGTCTTGCCTGTTCACCCTTTGAATGGCACACATACGCAATCCATGTCTCAATTGTCTCAAGGCTTAAAAACCCTTCTTTAACCTCTCTGAACCACCCATACCGGATCCGGGATAATTGTCATCAGCAACGCTGAATAGCATAGCGCCACAGTCAAATAATATTACTAGAAAATATAAATATTCATGAAATCACAAGTGCAATATTGCATAACACAGCTTAGTCTTTTGTTAATCCACCTGTCGTCTCAGATTTTGAAATTATGCTTTACAGCGAAAGCAATACAAGCGTTTGTGTAAGTTTATCGATCGCTCAACAAATCAATAAGTACACTTAGCATCAGGCAACTTGGTCACGAAAATCAGAAAAGCAATCAAATGAATAATTTACCTTTGATGATCTTCAGATGTTTTCACTCACGAGACTCCCAGTTAGACAACAAATGTTCCTTTTGTTCCATAAAGATATTTTTTATATCCAAATACCTCCGTTAGTTTGGTGCGTTATGCCCAGGAATCCACCGGAAAGAGCGGTCACGACAACGCAGACAAAAATTCCAAATTATATCCATAATGTCCACATAAACATGTCAAATGTTTTTTATAATCAATCCTCATTTTTTTTCTTCAAATATCTATTCGATAAAATATCAACCGGGACAGTTGGCTTTTCATTAGGATCGGGAGTAACAATGGCCGCCTTTCTCTTTTGCGCACAACTCACTCTGAGAGCCCCCACCGATCCACTTACACAATGTGGTCGTTCTTCAAAATAAAAGCCTGAAACTATGTCTGAAGACTGTTGACACCTTGAGGAAGCCATAGGAAAAGGAATATGGTTGATACCCCTTTAAATGGAGCAATGGGAGGCTATGGAACATGGAGTTTTCAAAATAGGAGCCACTTCCTGGTTTGATTTTTCTCAGGGTTTCGCCTGCAATATCCTTTCTGTTATACTCACAGTCAATATCTTGACAGTTTTGGAAACTTTAGAGTGTTTTCTATCCCAAGCTGTCAATTATATGCATATTCTAGCATCTGGTCCTGAGAAATAGGCCGTTTACTTTGGGAACATTATTTTTCCAAACATAAAAATAGTGTCCCCTAGCTTCAAGAGGCACTTGGCACCTACTACCATACCCTTTTCAAAGGCACTTAAAAATATTTAGTCTTGCCTGTTCACCCTTTGAATGGCACACATATGCAATCCATGTCTCAATTGTCTCAAGGCGTAAAACCCCTTATTTAACCTGCCTCCTCACCTTCATCTACACTGATTAAAGTGAATTTAAAAAGTGATCATATCCTTCATCTGAATTCCCCTGGTCAGTCTGTCATGGAAAGAGCAGGTGTCCCTAATATTTTGTACACTCAATGTATATACCCAATGTATGTCCATGTATTTACAAAATTAACACTAGATGGCACAACTTACTCAGTGTGGGTCTGCCATCTGAGTTCACACATGGAGCCCATGAATCATGTACTTACTGTATGTGCATTTCATTGCACCTCAACAGATCCTGTTCAGTCCAAGAAATGTGACGACGCCATGTGCCAAAACTTTTGGGGTTATAACAATTAAGGGTTGGTTTCTATTGGAAAAGCACACCAATCAGACATTGCACAGATATATGGACACAGGACAGATAGACAGACAAATCTTTAATCTTACTTGCCCTCTCCACTATTCACTCTTGTAATGATCTTATTTGATACACTACCACTATAACTGCTACCCACGCCCACCCCTTTTCTCCTCACATCACATTGTCTATGGCCTCTGGTCCCACAGTGACCTGGAAACCAGCCGTGTCATCGTTGCCACACTCAGAGAACGTATCCGATTACACTAGCACCTGGCTGGTAGAGAGAGAGATGGAAAGATAAGGAGAAAGAGGAGGGACGTAGAAGAGAAAAAAAAGAAAGAAAAAAAGATTGAGAGAGCTGTGAAAAAACATCTGGATGAAAAGAGATATTAGTGAGATATTCCCAACATTTGACCTTATATGGCATATATAGCCCTTTGGTTCTTTGTCAAATAAAATTGAATACATTTTCTGAGAATTCTGTAAACACTATCATTGTACATGTAGTGATGATATTGCTGTCATAGGTTGTGATGGTTTTACTGTTATTGCTAGGTAAAAGGAATACTGTGTATTTCACTTACTGCACTGCTTGACACATTTCATAAGGCAAATGCCTACAGACTGCCTTGTTCTTGTCTGGTAAAATGTAGTATTGGGAACATTATTGTAATCTTCTTACCCAACAATGAAATGAGTGTTAGAGGGAAAACAGAAGGTATTGGAAATGCAGAACAGATAATCAAACCTAAGTCTTATTCAGTTCAAGTACGATACAGAGACTTATTCACACACCACAGCTAACCATGACTCAGCTATCATCAGCTACATATTAAAGCTCCAACCCACACACACACCCGTATGGAAAGGTTATTGAGAGGGCAGGCATTGATTCATTGGCAATGACAATGCAGAAACCGACGCTTGCGCTTATGTATTGTCTCAGCTTGTCATATCCCACCCCTATTCACTCAACTGTTTCATTTGAGAGTGGACTGCAGTGGTGAATTCACTTATTTCACCTCATTTTACATATGCTGTTATTATATACATGTACAGCTATTATCTATGTACTCAAGCACAAGGATAACGTATTTATCCTGGTTTCTCTCTCTTTCTTTCTCTCTCTCTCTCAAATGCACACATATGCACACATATGCACACACACACACAACACACACACACACACACACACACACACACACACACACACACACACACACACACACACACACACACACACACACACACACACACACACGTGCACAAGCACACACACACACACATACACACAATCACACACACAGCAGAGTATTACTATAATTGTGAAGACTTTTTGGGGACCGACCAACCAACAATTGAGTTCCATTCCAAATTTTCCTTTACCCTAACCTTTACCCTAACCCTAAACATTTACCCTAACCCTAGCTCCTTACCCTAAACATAACCCCTAACACTAAACCAAATTTTTGCCCCAATTCTAATCCTAACCCTAAACCTAACCCCTAAGCCTAAAATAACCTTTTTCCCAAATACGCCTTCCAAGTTTGTGGTATTTAAAACATTATGTAAACATATCAGTGTTCATGGTTACAGTCTCCATGACTGCATAACAACAGCTTACAGGTCAGGCATACAATCATTTAGTGGTTTGGAAATGTAATATTTGCCAGTATTAGCACAGCATTCGCTGCACCCTATGCTCCTGCTGAACTCTTAAGAACCAAATGCAGTGCTGTTGCTATGTTGATGTGTGTTTCATTGCTGAAGGAAAAAAATGGCCCTCAGGTTTTCGGCAGTATGGTGTGAAGAGCTCTTTGAAAGCATGGGACAAATTCCAGATATTGAAGCAGGAATACATCTGTGCAAAGACAAGCAAGCAAGAGTGAAGAAGACCTACCATTTTCCCCCAATGAAATGCAGAGGCAAACCAAGAAATTGTGAACTAATAGGTTATTTAAAAGTCACTGTATGGAGGAGTCCTGTCTTGCAGAAGAGGGATTATTTTAGTATTTTTCTCTCTCTCTCTCTCTCTCTCTCTCTCTCTCTCTCTCTCTCTCTCTCTCTCTCTCTCTCTCTCTCCCCCCCCCTCTCTCCCCCCCCCCCCCCCCCCCCCCCCCCCTCTCTCTCTCTCTCTCTCTCTCTCTCTCTCTCTCTCTCTCTCTCTCTCTCTCTCTCTCTCTCTCTCTCTCTCTCTCACACACACACACACAAACACACACACATTGACAGACGAACAATTGACTTGGTCCCCATTTCGTTGGTCCCCACAAGGTTAAATGCTATCTCTAGGGGGTTTAGGGTTAAGGTTAGAATTCGTGTTAGGGTTAGAATTAGGTTTAGGGTTAGGAGCTAGGGTTAGTTCAGGGTTAGGGTTAGATTTTCGGGTTAAGGTTAGGTTTAGGGTTAAGGTTATGGTAAGGGTTAGCGTTAGGGTGAGGGGGTTTGGAAAATTGGACTTGTGTGTCCCCACAAGGTTAGTTGTACAAGACTGTGTGTGTGTGTGTGTGTGTGTGTGTGTGTGTGTGTGTGTGTGTGTGTGTGTGTGTGTGTGTGTGTGTGTGTGTGTGTGTGTGTGTGTGTGTGTGTGTGTGTGTGTGTGTGCGTGCGTGCGTGCGTGTGTACGTACGTGCAGTGTGGTATTTCCAGTAGACTAGGCTACAACTACAAGGCCCATGGTACGTTTCGACGCGTCTCATGACGTAACTTCATGTGAGCACGAGCAGACTGGAGCAAAGACGCGATTGTAAAGATTACTCACTCTAGTATTGTCCTACACTGAGTCCGTTTACCAGCACATTAGAGCGAAAATAGTTGGACAGCATATAACAACGTTATAAACATTCATATATTAGCAGGTGAATGTAAAAATGACTCGACAATTCGGTGTTTAGGTCAGCACGGACAGAATCGCTTTCCTTTCATCCTTCCTTTTTTTCAACTGGAGCATTCAAATTGGATTTCGAGCGAATATCGGGAAAGTCCAGATGATGCTGTCGGATTATCATTAGGTAAGGCGAGTTTGCAACACATACAATGTGCTTTATTTGATGTAGCTGACGTGTTGTTTTACTGCAATTTGCTTGGCTACCCAGGGGAAAGTTATTGTCATCATCAGCACAATATAAAATTGTAGCCTAACGTTAATTGTTGCACACCTTTTACACGTTTTTTCTGTTGTCGACTATTAACGTTCCCCTTAGTAGGCCTAGCCTACAACGTATCACTTTTTACTTTCAGGTTAGTCTATTCATGGCACAGAAACCAAACAATGACAACATTTTCCAGCAGTAAGAAAACCCTAAAATGATGTTGGTTTATAGCCCATTGTCATCATTCACACATGGAAAACCAAGTAGCCTACCTAACGTTACCCATTTAACTATTAAGAGAGAGGTAGGGTATGTGTAATGAAATGTCTATGGCACTTTTGAAGTATGTATATTACGTTACTGGTTGTGCACAATGAAGGGTCTCTCTTTCCCTCGTGTGGTTGACAAGCAGGTTTGGCCCGCACAGAGAAAGCCCAGCTGGGGGCTATTGTTCCCACAACATAAACTGATTTGCATGCATCATCTTGCTCGAGCATCTGGCCTCGTGATTCCCTCTTTTGTTCCCCCAAATTCGGGCTCGTTTGCTCAACTGTCCAGTCATATTCATTGCTGTCCCTATCATAATAGAGCTGTGTTTGTGTGTAGCATATACTGTCTTTACTTCGGAATACCCTTTGACCCTTCTCTATATAAGGTTAGGCTTATTTGAAGAGAAACTGGCTTCGATTCAAACTGTCATCTGAGTATGGTAGGGCAGTTAGTTGCCAACTGTCTATACTTTGACATTCCATTTGCCCCTCCAGTCTATTATAAGCACAGTTGATTCATGATTGTGCTGTCTTAGAAAACTGGCTTTGCATCATCATACTGTCGTCTGACTATATTCCTCAGTAGTGGACTACATCATCTGTGGATGCTTGGGAGAGTTTAAAAATAACACCATCATATCACTCTCACCAGAGTTTCCATTCCTGAAATGGGCTGGATCCGTTTCCTTTATTTAATCAGGCCTGTCTCCCTACTCGACTCCAACCTCCCAGATAAGATGCTTTTCGGACTCACCCCTGGTATGTCAACAGGTTGTGCTGGGATCAGTTATGCAAGTCCATTTGTTTGGGGCGAAAAGCCCTAAGGATGGGTGTGTGTTTCATGCCTTGATTCGGGAAGAAAAACAAATGTGGGGTCACCGAAGGTTGCTGAGGCTGAACATGGATGGAGCGTTCAGAGCCTGCCGTTTGTGAGGATCACGTTGGGTTCTGTGACTCTGAAGTCGCTAAAGGGTAGAGAAACACAATTAGTTAACATCAACCCTGGGACACATACTAAAAACATGTAACTTATGGTTTATTACACATAGCCACAAAGTTACTAAGTAATTCATAGGCTGTATCATGTTAACAACAGCAACATTGGGTGTGCCATGACCAACATTTAGGCCTATGTTTGTGTAGTGTTGTGCAAGCATGGCTTATAATGGTATTTTAGCCTACATTTCCTGTCAAGGGCCCTTACATGCTCACCATTCTCATGACATTGGTTCATGTTTAGGTTGGAACTTGTGTGACTGATCTATTTTGAACAGAGAGTGAATGAATAGACAAAACATTAAACAACTCGCCACCTAGCCTGTAAATCTTTCTAACTTGGAGATCTGCCTCTGTGGTAAAGTCAATTAATGAAAGTACTTGGAGATCTGCCTCTGTGGTAAAGTCAATTAATGAAAGTACTTGGAGATCTGCCTCTGTGGTAAAGTCTATTAATGAAAGTACTTGGAGATCTGCCTCTGTGGTAAAGTCTATTAATGAAAGTACTTGGAGATCTGCCTCTGTGGTAAAGTAAATTAATGAAAGTACTTGGAGATCTGCCTCTGTGGTAAAGTCAATTAATGAAAGTCATTCCTGGAAAGAGCCCTTTCTTCCCTTTTTCCTGACTGGACAGAAAGACATAAAGGCTATTTTAATTGGTCCTATCCAGTCCTCTCCTCTCCACATTCCTTTTTCTGCTTACGCCCCTCCTTCATTCCTCTCCTGTTATCAAGATCGACTTGATGTGTTTGAAAGATCCAATCATGGGCACCTACAAGCCACCGCCTCTTATCTCTCGCAGGATTGCGTCCAAAAGGGCACTCTATTCCCTATGTAGTAGTGCACCACTTTTGACCTGCGTCCAAAATGGCACCCTATTCCCTATGTAGTGCACTACTTTTGACCCGGGGCCCATTAGTGCAGGTCAAAAGTAGTACACTATATAGCAAATAGGATGCCATTTGGGATGCATCCTAATTTTCTTGTTCTCCATGAACTTGGAGAGGTTGCCTACCTGGCTGATTTTGCTTCAACGCTATAGGGGAAACACATTTGCTTGGGAACTTTTGTTTTGCCCATGATTACCTCCCTACTTAATATAATGTTTACATACCCTACATTACTCATCTCATATGTATATGTATATACTGTACTCTATATCATCTACTGCATCTTTATGTAATACATGTATCACTAGCCACTTTAAACTATGCCACTTTGTTTACATACCCTACATTACTCATCTCATATGTATATACTGTACTCGATACCATCTACTGCATCTTGCCTATGCTGTTCTGTACCATCACTCATTCATATATCTTTATGTACATATTCTTTATCCCTTTACACTTGTGTGTATAAGGTAGTAGTTTTGGAATTGTTAGGTTAGATTACTCGTTGGTTATTACTGCATTGTCGGAACTAGAAGCACAAGCATTTTGCTACACTCGCATTAACATCTACTAACCATGTGTATGTGACAAATACATTTGATTTGATTCGATTTTTCACCATTCATCTGACTGATGGTTGGAGAATGGGGAAAAACAAATAAAAGTGATGACTTTCTGTCTTGAATTTGTATGATAGTATAATGACATGTGTTCTCTGTGACATTGCTGCTCATAAGCAAATGGACGTTATCCTTACCTATAGCTAAATCGGTACCTTGTATGAGGATGACACCAGTAGTTGACAGATGTAGCCTAGCTTTTTTAGTTTGAATTTCAGAAGACCATCTTCACTCTCTGAGGAAGATGCATTCTAGGCACAACACGGTATACTTATTTCTTTTTAAACAATTATTTATTTGCCTTTCAGGGTAGTCTGTGTTTTACCTCAATGAATAATTCAAAGTGTTTGAAATGTAAACTGCCACCCTACATCTGCTACCTCAAAAGTCAGACTCCTGGGGTTATGTCACCATTGGACTCCATTTTAAACTGACATGATGACATCTCCCTTACCCCCCATTGTTAATGACGTTAATAAAGAAGAATAAACTTTGACTGTATTAAATTATTTTGAAATTCTCTCTCTCTCTCTCTCTCTCTCTCTCTCTCTCTCGCTGTCTCTCTCTCTCTAAGCCAGCCATAAGCTTATTAGCCTGCAGTCTAACCCTTTTTATGAGGTGCCATGTTTGGATCAGACTTTGTCCTTCCCTTGATAATCTCCTTATAGAGATGGGTGCCTATGAAATGGCCACCTACAGCCAAAAGCAACCCTCTTTATTGGATTGTGGAAAATGGCACCTATGACCTCTGTAAACAGGGTTACGTTAAAGTCCTAAAAGTCTTGTTAGGCTGACACAGTATGTACTGGGTATTTTGTAATCAAACATCATAACAATGACAAAAATAGTACAAAATACATTAAATGTAAGTACCTGACGATAGACACGAGGAAGCACAGGACAACATGTGCAGAACAACAGTATGTTGATGGCTGTAGTTTCGTGATTCGTCTGTTAGCATGGAAATAACTCTGAATTAGCAGGAGGCTAATGCCAGCGTTACATCTCGCCTGCTAGAAAACTTTTATATATATATACTAGAGGTCGACCGATTATGATTTTCCGATACCGATTATTGGAGGACCAAACAAAGCCGATGATCATGTTAGCAGGCGATATTAAACTAGGGAAATTGTGTCACTTCTCTTGCGTGACACTAAATATGCAGGTTTAAAAATATATACTTGTGTATTGATTTTAAGAAAGGCGTAGATGTTTATGGTTAGGTACACATTGGTGCAACGACAGTGCTTTTTTCGCAAAAGCACTTGTTAAATCACCCATTTGGCGAAGTAGGCTGTGATTCAATGATAAATTAGCAGGCACCGCATCAATTATATGCAACGCAGGACAGCTAGATGAACTAGTAATATCATCAACCATGTGTAGTTAACTAGTGATTATGTTAAGATTGATTGTTTTTTATAAGATACGTTTAATGCTAGCTAGCACCTTACCATGGCTCCTTGCTGCACTCGCATAACAGGTAGTCAGCCTGCCAGTCTCCTTGTGGAGTGCAATGTAATCGGCCATGATCGGTGTCCAAAAATGCAGATTACCGATTGTTATGAAAACTTGAAATCAGCCCAAATTAATCGTCCATTCTGATTAATCGGTCGACCTCTAATATATACACATTGTAAATATGAAAATAGAATATAGTAGAATTTCATTCACGATCTCCCGCTATCTGCAAGCATGACCAATGGCATATCATCTTATTGTTATGTAAATTAAACCAACCAATAGGAATACATAAACATTGAATGCATATACCGTATTACATTTGCTACAATAAGGAAATCATTAACAATTTCCAAAGTTTTTTCTGAACAGACCATATTTTATTTAGTGTGGTATTAGTCATCTATTTAACATCAAAATTATTGAACAGTTGTGCATTGTTTTAACAACACACCTAAAATCTACAAATAAGCACGTTAGCTAGGGCTGTGGTGCCTATGGTATTTTGAGTAAGGAAGAATTCTCATGCAAATGGCCACGGTTATTTCATAATTGTGATTTTTGTATGAACAAAATTGAGCTTGTAATGCATCATAATGCGTCTTTGGAAATGAGCTACGACATACCTAATAAATACTACACAGCTTTGGTGACACCCCTGTCTCAAAAACGAATGGTTTTCACCACTTGGAAGTGGAAGTGAAGCTTCTCCTCATGACCGTGCTGTTCTGCTCGTAAAATGATCACCAACTTAGCCTAAGTCATGTAAAAAAAAAATGCTATTGGGTAAACTATATCTACTTGAATATAAAGTTGAATCGCCCTTCTCCTAAAATTAATGTATTAGGCTGATTATCACAATTATTTTTATTAGTTCACTGTTGTCCATAATTGTTGGTTGCACGATTACACAATAATTGTGCCAGCTCTAACGTTAGCTGGGTTTAAACTCCTGTCTTTACTCCTTTAACCTCCCTCCTTCTCCTGGGTGAAAAGCACAATACAGTACTGATTACATAATTCGGTTTCTCAAAGCTAATCAAGGCTTCGCAGAATTAGCTACAGCACTTGTTGATGTGCAGTTAGTATTCTTTATTGTCATATAATGCCTCACTCTATGTACTACCACCAAGCATAGAAGCTGTTTCGCGTTTTCTCTGTGTGAAGCCAGTCTGACACCAAATCGCGCCCCCCGACTCCCTGTCGTGCGGTTAAAAATGATTCACCGCCCAGTCAGACCGGAGGCTGTTACTTCTGTCACCAGAGGAATGAAAGGGGTGCAACAACAGTGTCCTTGTTACTGCAGAGGAGTGAAATCACTTTAAAAGTCGTCCTCCTTGTCTTGGGAGAGGGTGGTTCTCTGTGCTATTGCTGCAAAGCTCTTCCATTATCTAGTTACAGGCCAGTGAATGGGCCTCTGTCCTCTGCAGTTAACTGGCTTTATTCATGGACAGCGAATATAGAAATGTGACTGAATTGCAGGGTGTTTCTTCTCAAGAAGACTTGGCATCAGCTCTCATTTATCTGCTAACCTGTTGGGACCTTAACAATACATCTTGTCAGAGATGTGTGTGTTCTCTGTCTTTCGAAATGATATCGAAAACCTACTCTAATGGAGTCTTTGTAGGGTGCAAAGGTGTGTGAATGTTCCCAGTTCCGGCTGACTAAGAGTAGTATAGTCGCTGCAACACACAATTTGTAGGCTGATGTGATCTACCTACAGAGCCAGCTGAGCTATGCCTCATTGCCTTGGTGGTAGATACATTATATAGAATTAATTCAAATGTATGTTTTTGCGGGATATTCAAAATGCCTATACCGCAAGAATCAAGGTTTTGTTATTTTTGTATTTTTTATATGTGTTTATGTCCGCTGGTTCGCATGTATTTTTGGTCTCCTTCGCTCCTCTGTGCTGTGTGCACCTTCCCATTTAAACCAGAGATTTGTATATAATGAGGAGATGCACGTCTCCACCCTTAAAATGGGAGTTGTTGTTCCAAAGGTGGGAAGGCAGTCGACAAGCTTAGGTCCAAAATAAGACCAAAGAAACTAGAGGTCGACCGATTATGATTTTTCAACGCCGATACCGATACCAATTATTGGAGGACCAAAAAAAGCCGATACCGATTTACCGGCCGATTAAAAAAAATAAGTATTTGCAATAATGACAATTACAACAATACTGAATGATTGTTCCCAGTTCCGGCTGGAACTATAAAATCTATTTAGCCTCAAATAAATAATGAAACATGTTCAATTTGGTTTAAATAATGCAAAAACAAAGTGTTGGAGAAGAAAGTAAAAGTGCAATACGTGCCATGTAAGAAAGCTAATGTTTAAGGTCCTTGCTCAGAACATGAGAACATGTCAAAGCTGGTGGTTCCTTTTAACATGAGTCTTCAATATTCCCAGGTAAGAAGTTTTAGGTTGTAGTTATTATAGGAATTATAGGACTATTTCTCTCTATACCATTTGTATTTCATTAACCTTTGACTATTGGATGTTCTTATAGGCACGTTCGTATTGCCAGTGTAACAGTATAGCTTCTGTCCCTCTCCTCGCTCCTACCTGGGCTTGAACCAGGAACACAATGACAACAGCCACCCTCGAAGCAGCGTTACCCATGCAGAGCAAGGTAAACAACCACTCCAAGTCTCAGAGCGAGTGACATTTGAAACGCTATTAGCACGTACCCCGCTAACTAGCTAGCCATTTCACATCGGTTACACCAGCTTAATCTCGGGAGTTGATAGGCTTGAAGTCATAAACAGCGCAATGCTTGACGCACAACGAAGAGCTGCTGGCAAAACGCACGAAAGTGCTGTTTGAATGAATGTTTACGCACCTGCTACTGCCTACCACCGCTCAGTCAGATACTTAGATACTTGTATGCTTGTATGCTCAGTTAGATTATATGCAACACAGGACACACTAGATAATATCTAGTAATATCATCAACCATGTGTAGTTAACTCATGATTATGAGGGGTGGCAGGGTAGCCTAGTGGTTAGAGCGTTGGACTAGTAACCGGAAGGTTGTGAGTTCAAACCCCTGAGCTGACAACGTACAAATCTGTCGTTCTCCCCCTGAACAGGCAGTTAATCCACTGTTCCTAGGCCGTCATTGAAAATAAGAGTTTGTTCTTAATTAACTGACTTGCCTGGTAAAAAAAATGATTGATTGATTGTTTTTGTATAAGTTTAATGCTAGCTAGCAACTTACCTTGGCTTACTGCATTCGCGTAACAGGCAGTCTCCTTGTGGAATGCAACGAGAGAGAGGCAGGTCGTTATTGTGTTGGACTAGTTAACTGTAAGGTTGCAAGATTGGATCCTCCGAGCTGACAAGGTGACAAGTCGTTCTGGCCCTGAACGAGGCAGTTAACCCACCGTTCCTAGGCCGTCATTGAAAATAAGAATGTGTTCTTAACTGACTTGCCTAGTTAAATAAAGGTATACATTTTTTTCATTTTTTCTTTCTTTTTAAATCGGCAAATCGGCGCCCAAAAATACCGATTTCCAATTTTTATGAAAACTTGAAATCGGCCCTAATTAATCGGCCATTAATGAAATGTCTAAGTGGAAATTACAAACTTTAGAAGTGTCACGACTTCCGCCAAAGTCAGTTACTCTCCTTGTTCGGGTGGCGTACGGCGGTCGACGTCACCGGTCTTCTAGCCATCGCCGATCCACCTTTCATTTTCCATTCGTTTTGTCTTGTTTTCCCACACACCTGGTTTACATTCCCACATTACTTGTCATGTATTTAACCCTCGGTTCCCCCCATGTCTGTGTGTGAAATTGTTTGTTGTAAAGTGTTTGTGCACTCTGACTGGTTCGCGACAGGTTATTTTGTACCCATATTTTGTTGTTCTGGGAGCCGTTGGTTTTGCATATTAAACTGCTCTGGTTATTACCCAGTTTCTGCTCTCCTGCGCATGACTTCCCTGCAGCCAGTCACGCACCTCTTACAGAATTTCACACCCGAATATGGAGTCAGCAGGAGCAGGTGCCCCTGTTATAGGGGTCGAGGAGCGCGTCCGGGAGCATGCGGCGATGCTCCACCATCTCGGCGCCGCCATGGACCGCGTCGTCCAAACCATGGACCACCGTGAGAGACAGAGTTCCTCCAGCGCCTTCAACAGCACAGCCGGGGTCTCCACTACTCGGCCCCCCTGCACCCATTCCCAGTGGGATTCGTCTCGCCCTTCCCCGGGAGTACGATGGGACGGCTGCACGCCACCAGGGTTTCCTGTTGCAGCTGGATCTCTACCTGGCAACCGTCCACCCGGCTCCTTCGGGCCGTGAGAAGGTGTCCGCCCTCGTCTCGTGCCTCTCGGGGAAAGCCCTGGAGTGGGCCAACGCCGTGTGTGGAGAGGGAGATAGCACTCTTCGACCACTCGCCCGAGGGTAGAGCGGCGGGTGAACGTCTCTTCCATCTGAGGCAGGGGACAAGGAGCGCCCAGGAGTTTGCGATGGACTTTCGGACCCTGGCTGCCGGCGCGGGATGGAACGACAGGGCCCTGATCGACCACTATTGCTGCAGTTTGCACGAGGACGTCCGTCGGGAGTTGGCCTGCAGGGACACCACGCACACCTTCGACCAGCTGGTGGACCTGTCCATTCGGCTGGATAACCTGCTGGCTACCCGCAGACGTCCAGAGCGGGGTCTGTCGGTTCCATGCTGCACTCAGGGAGACCGGAGGAGGTTCCGTCTCGTGCATCATCTGTGGCCGCAGAGGTCACACTGCCGGTTGGTGCCGGGTTGGTTCCTCTGGGGATCGAAGCAGCAGGCAGGGCACGCTGGCGTCACCCCAGGTGAGCCGGCACCATTCTCACCCAGAGCCCTCTGTTTGCACACATGTTTCTGTATGTTACTTTTCCTGAGTTTTCCCCGCATAAGGTGCTTGTGGATTCAGGAGCAGCTGGGAATTTTATAGACAGATAATTCGGCCATAGTTTAGGGATTCCCATTGTTCCAATGGCTATGCCCTTCCCAGTTCACACCAGTCGACCATTAGGGTCAGGGTTGATTAGGGAGGCCACCGCTCCTCTGGGCATGGTGACGCAGGGGGGTCACAAGAAGAGAATTAGTCTCTTCTTCACTGCGTTTCCTGTGGTGCTAGGCCTACCCTGGTTAGCTTGTCATGACCCCACTGTTTCATGACAACGGAGGGCTCTCACGGGGTGGTCGCGAGAGTGCTCGGGGAGGTGTTTAGGGGTTTCCGTTGGTGCTACTACGGTGGAAAGTCCAGACCAGGTCTCCACCGTGTGCATTCCCCCCGAATATTCCGACTTGGCTCTCGCCTTCTCCAAAAAGAGGGCGACTCAATTACCACCTCATCGTCGGGGGGATTGTGCGATAAATCTCCTGGTAGATGCCGCACTTCCCAGGAGTCAGGAGTATCCCCTGTCACAGGCGGAGACGGTGGCTATGGAAACATGTCTCCGAATCCCTGCGTCAGGGGTTCATTTGGTCCTCTACTTCACCCGCCTCCTCAAATAACTTTTTTGTGAAGAAGAAGGAGGGAGGTCTGCGCCCGTGTATTGACTATCGAGGCCTAAACCAGATCACTGTGAGGTACAGTTACCCGCTAATGCTCATAGCCACAGCGATTGAGTCAATACACGGGGTGCGCTTCTTCACCAAACTGGATCTCAGGAGCGCTTACAACCTGGTGCGTATCCGGGAGGGAGACGAGTGGAAGACGGCGTACAGTACTACCTCAGGGCACTATGAGTACCTCGTCATGCCGTACGGGTTGATGAATGCTCTTGATGAATGCTCCATCAGTCTTCCAAGCCTTTGTAGACGAGATTTTCAGGGACCTGCACAGGCAGGGTGTAATGGTGTATATCGATGACATTTTGATATGCTCCGCTGCACGCACCGAGCATGTGTCCCTGGTGTGCAGGGTGCTTGGTCGACTGTTGGAGCATGACCTGTATGTCAAGGCTGAGAATGCCTGTTCTTTCAGCAGTCCGTCTCCTTCCTAGTGTATCGCATTTCCACCTCAGGGGTGGAGATGGAGAGTGACCGCATTTCAGCCATGCGTAATTGGCCAACTCCCACCACGGTAAACAAGGTTCAGCGGTTTATAGGGTTTGCCAATTACTACCGGAGGTTTATCCAGGGTTTTGGTCAGGTAGCGGGTCCCATTACCTCACTGCTGAAGGGGAGCCCGGTACGTTTGCAGTGGTCGGCTGATGCGGACAGGGCTTTTGGTTACCTGAGGGCTCTGTTTACCTCGGTTCCCTTGCTGGCCCATCCGGATCCCTCTTTGGCGTTCATAGTGGAGGTGGACGCGTCCGAGGCTGAGATAGGAACCGTGCTCTCTCAGCGCTCGGGTACGCCACCGAAGCTCCGCCCCTGTGCCTTCTTCTCGAAGAAGCTCAGCCCGGGTGAGCGAAACTATGATGTAGGAGCTGTTGGCTATCGTCAAGGCGTTGAAGGCTTGGAGACATTGGCTTGAGGGGGCTAAACACCCTTTTCTCATCTGGACTGACCACCGCAATCTGGAGTACATCCGGGCAGCAAGGAGACTGAACCCTCGCCAGGCAAGGTGGGCCATGTTTTTCACCCGTTTTGTTTTCACCCTTTCTTACAGACCAGGTTCCCAGAACGTGAAGGCAGACGCACTGTCCCGGGTGTATGACACAGAGGAGCGGCCCATGGATCCCACTCCCATACTCCCGGCCTCCTGCCTGGTGGCGTGGGTAGTGTGGGAGCTGGACGCGGACATTGAGCAGGCGTTAGGTGCAGAGCCTGCTCCCCTCCAGTGTCCCACTGGGCGTCTGTACCTTCCGTCTGCTGTCCGTTACCGGCTGATCTATTGGGCCCACACGTCACCCTCCTCTGGTCATCCAGGCATTGGTCGGACGGTGCTCTGTCTCAGTGGGAAGTACTGGTGGCCCACTTTGGCTAAGGACGTGAGGGTTTATGTTTCCTCTTGCTCGGTGTGCACCCAGTGTAAGGCTCCTAGGCACCTGCCCAGAGGTAAGCTACACCCCTTACCCGTTCCACAACGGCCTTGGTCGCACCTGTCACTTTTAGGGTCTGGAGGGCGTTCATGGAACGTCTGGGGGTCTCGACCTTACCTCGGGTTTTCACCCCTAGAGTAACAGGCAGGTGGAGATAGTTAACTAGGACGTGGGTAGGTTTCTAAGGTCTTATTGCTAGGACCGGCCGGAGGAGTGGGCGTTCGTGCCCTGGGCAGAAATGGCCGAGAACTCGCTCCTCCACTCCTCCACTAACTTCTCCCCCTTCCAGTGCGTACTGGGGTACCAGCCGGTTCTGGCGCCTTGGCATCAGAGTCAGATCGAGGCTCCTGCGGTGGACGACTGGTTCAGGTGCACAGAGGAGACATGGGACGCTGCTCATATTCATCTTCAGCGGGCCGTGCTGCAGACCGTCACCGCAGTGAGGACCGGGTCTGGCTCTCGATCCGAAGCCTGCCCTGCCAGAAGCTGGGGCCGCGGTTTGTGGGGCCATTTAAAGTCCTGAGGAGACTGAACGAGGTTAGTTACAGGTTAGCTTCCCCCCGAATACCGCATTAACCCCTCGTTCCATGTGTCTCTCCTCAGGCCAGTGGTTATTTTGTACCCATATTTTGTTGTTCTGGGTGTCGTTGGTTTTGCATATTAAACTGCTCCAGTTATTACCCAGTTTATGGTCTCCTGCACCTGACTTCCCTGCAGTCAGTCACGCACCTCTTACAAGAAACCTCTTTAAAACTCAAATACACTACAAATACACTCGGCAACAAAAGAGTGATCGAATTAAGATCCAGTCGGTGGAATCAGAAGATCAATTGTGGCACTGCTCATTAATGGTCGGATTGTATAGTTCACAAGTGGTGTGAGACAAATCACCTGGAAAGCTCCTCAGCTTTTTGTTCCAGCATGACCTGACACAGACTGTCCCCAAGGCGACAAAGTTACTGCAGTTACTGCAGTCCTCACTATACCAGACACATCAGCATCTGTGAAGTGATTTTCTGCACTGAAACAGTAGAAACCAGACCGATCAAGGACGACTCTCATCCCTTGGCATCATCTCCATTGCATCTAGATAGAGATACTTTTAAAACTGAGGGCCAACAGTGAGGAGTTTTACAGTTCATTCGCCCAGAAGGATAGACACATGGACTTTGTTTACAAGTAAATGTAAGTGTTTATTTACAGTAGTGCCGTCTACTATTATTACATTACATGTTTATTGTGTAAGTATACTGTACACTCACTGGACAGTTTATTTGGTACACCACCCCGTTCACGAAAATGGATTGCTCTTACAGACAATGAGTCACTTGGCCTTGGCTTGCTATATAAAGCAGGCAGACAGGCATCGAGGCATTCAGTTACTGTTCGATTGAACGTTAGAATGAGCAAAACGAGTGATTTAAATGACTGAGCATGGTATGATCGTCGGTGCCAGGTGTGCTGGATCCAGTATCTCAGAAACGGGCGCCCTCCAGGACTGGAGGGTCCAACCCGGTACTAGATACCCAACCCGGTACTACCTAATAAACTGTCCGGTGAGTGTATATCTCCTTAAGTAGCGCTGACTACTGGGCATTTTTGGCCTGTGAATGTGTGTCTAATAGTTGCCTCGCCTACCTGCTCCTGTTTGATGGTTGGTTGTGCTTGTTTGATGGTTATCTTTGTGATTGCGTCATACGGTTAAACACTGGCGCAAAAATCTCCTTTATGAGTGTGTGTTCATGTGCGTGTGTGTATGAGGGAGAAAAAAGTGTATAGTCAACAGGCTTGAGCGGTATTTGGAAAAAGCCACAGGATGTTTTTTCCAATACAGTCAATACTGTTGAAACAATTTCTTTACATTTTTTTAAATACATGTTAATATTTGTAGCTTCTTAATAGGTACACTGAACAAAAATATAAATGCAACATGTAACATGTGTTGGTCCCATGCTTCATGAGCTGAAATACAGTATAAGATCCCAGAAATGTTCCATACGCACATTTTGTGCACGAATTTGTATTTCATCCCTGTTATTGAGCATTTCTCCTTTGCCAAGATTATCCATCCACCTCACAGGTGTGGCATATCAAGAAGCTGATTAAACAGCATGATCATTACACAGGTGCACCTTGTGCTGGGGACACACAAAAAAGCCACTCTAAAATGTGCAGTTTTGTCAATTGGCATGCTGAGTGCAGGAATGTCCACCTGGGCTGTTGTCAGAGGATTGAAAGTTAATTTCTCTACCATAAGCCGCATCCAACGTTGTTTTAGAGAATTTGGCAGTACGACAAACCAGCCTCACAGCCACAGACCACGTGTAGGATGTCGTGTGGGCGAGCGGTTTTCTGATGTCAACATTGTGAACAGAATGCCTCGTGGTGGCGTGGGGTTATGGTATGGTTAGGCATAAGCTACGTACAACGAACACAATTCAATTTTATCAATGACCATTTGAATGCACATAGATACCGTGGCGAGATGCTGAGGCCTATTGTCGTGCCATTCATTCACCGCCATCACCTCATGTTTCAGCATGAAAATGCATGGCCCTGTGTCGCAAGGATCTGTACACAATTCATGGAAGCTGAAAATGTCCCAGCTTATCCATGGCCTGCCTACTCACCAAACATGCCACCCATTGAGCATGTTTGGGATGCTCTGGATCGACGTGTACGACAGCGTGTTCCAGTCATGTGAAATCCATTTCAATTGACTGATTTCCTTATGTGAACTGTAACTCAGTAAAATCTTTCAAATTGTTGCATGTTACATTTATATTTTTGTTCAGTATAAATACCTGAAGTTAACTTATGCAATACGTTAGAAGATAAAGAAGGGGCTGTATCACAACCGGCCGTGATCGAGAGTCCCATAGGGCAGCGCACAATTGGTCTAGCGTTGTCCGGGTTAGGGGAGGGTTTGACCGTGGGGGGCTTAACTTGGCTCATCGCGCTCTAGCGACTCCTTGTGGCGGGCCGGGCGCCTGTAGGCTGACCCCAGTCGTCAGTTGAACTGTGTTTCCTCTGACACATTGATGCGGCTGGCTTCCGGGTTAAGTGGGTGGGTGTTAAGAATTGCGGTTTGGCCTGTCATGTGTCGGGGGACGCATTCAAAATATCCATATGCATATTAGAGCTTATGCATAAGCATAGGCCTATATATGAGCACAAGCCCCCCCAAAAAACATAATTAAAATAATGATTTTGCCATTATACAATACAAAGGCATATTACACAGGGCAGAAAACATACCAAAAAACTAATTTAAGATGTCTTTGGTACATAATTAGTCTACCCAATACAAAATTAAACAAATTGTAGTAATCGCCTTTGACTGTATTATTATGCATACTGGATGGACTGGTTACCTTATTCTACACTCCAAACGTTCTATCCATGAGTCTGGGAGTGAACGTATAGGCCTAGGTGATGCTGTTGGTTGTGCAGGGCGGCTTTCAGAGTTAGCCTACAATTATAGTGAGTTTGTATTTGATTTTGAATAGCCTAGTAATAGGGTATTATATTTTCAGAATTAATAGGTTGACACATTACCTATAGCTACAGAATATTTCACAACTGTGCGTTTCCATCTCCTCCCCTTTTTCCTTCAGAGAGATGGGCTGTAAACAGTTTAATGAAATATGTTTCATTGTGAAAATATGTTACTATCGATGTTCCTGAACAGATTTGACTTGGTTTTCAAAATGAAGCACTGGGTAGCTGCAGGAACAGGGTTGGAGAGCCCATGGCATACAGAGTTTGGGCGGAATATCAACTGTCGCCCAGCTTGCTCCTCAAACAGTGGTTGTTGTGTGGAGTGAAATAACCAGAGTAGTCTACCCGGCCGCCATTCGCTATTCGAGTGCATACAGATTACATTTATTTTTTCCCCTGCCCTTGACCATTTGATAATGGGACATTGAAAATCTAAACAAATTTTACATGTTAGTAAAGACAAGATTCAGTTGAGAAGAGGGTGAAAATATGATCTCTTCATGAGAGAACAGTGTTTGCAGCCTGAGGAAAGGAACATTTAGCAAGCTTTTATTTGCAACTTTGCAACTTTCTTAAATCATCAGTAGCTTATAGTTGCATCATGCAGCCCATATCTTGATTTCGAAGACATTCTAAGATTTGTATCATTCACAACTAAAGTCGCCAAATAACTCTAAATCTAGCATATAGGACCTTTTTCAAATGATCACTTTTATGCTCAACATAGCCACTTCGCACGCACGTTCACTCTGTAATTGGAAAAATATCCTTTCTATTTTATTCAGCTATGTTCAATTATATTCTTCTTACTATAAAATCATATAATATAAAATAATGGCATGGAACCTCTACGCATCGCTTGTCTGCTAAATGAACAAGGCTACAGCCTATGACATGGCGTATAGCCAGATAACATACAGTAGGCCAACTCATATTCTGTTCTTCTGAAATACATTTTCTTCCTATAATGTTTCTTTAGACCTGACTAAAATAGATTGTGGATTTATTGTGATGGTATATATAAAAATGATTTATTATACTTTTTTATGTAGATTTTCCAACGGCCCGCATCGGCGGCTTGTATATGTGGAGGCCGGGAGATGCTATGTTATGTTAATTAACATTCATTAATTTTAAATGTTTCTAAAATCTCCTATGGGAAAAAAGATTGGAAACATTTCCATCTTTGACTTGCTAGGTTTTATGGGTATTATGACACGTCCAATGTGGGGCTCAATAGTCAGCCTCAGACCATACCCAACATCACTGCCATCCACGGACAGCTATTTAATTGTGGTCCTAGACTGTTTTCTAAATCAAGCGCTATTACTGTTATGAAGTATGTAAGAAAGTACTGTGAAAATACGTTTTTCCATTCTCACCTTGGGTGAGATCTGGGTGCTTCTGTAGCCACCAGATTGTAGTTACTGATTAAATCTAACAAACAGACCTTTAAAGAGTGATCTGTGAGAACGGAATGATGAGAGCCTGTCTGCTTTTTTGATGAAATTGAGAGATAGCTAATCGTGGGCACAGGATTGGCGGTTATGATTTATAATTGGGACAGGTTAGGTTTCTTGAATCTGTGCTCATCTTTTTCTCTGTTCTTGTTGTTTCCCCATGGATGCTTAAATCATTCAGCAGATTTCACTGCTGTGTTTGCCCCGGGTGTTGGGTCTTCAAACACTTCAAATACTTTACAGGGTTTTTTCTGGATCTAAAGGGGTTTAGGTGGTGGGCGTGGCTGAGGGAGTGGCAGTGGGTACGATGGGCTGCATTTTACAACAAAATCTGCTAAAATGAATTGTTTGGGAATTTTCTATTCTCCCTGACAAACAAGTGCTCACCTAGAGGCAGCGTTTCTGGTGGGTGGAGACTAACTTGGGGAGACTTAAAACCGTCCTACTTCACTTCTACCAACAAGTCTCCTGCGCCACTAGGCTCAAGAACTCTAGACCACTTTTGTTCTACCCACAGAAATGCATACAAGGCCCTCCCTCGTCCTCTCTTTGGCAAATCTAACCATGACTCAATTCTCCTGCTTCCTGTTTACTAACAAAAGCTCAAACAGGAAGTACCAATGATGTGCTCAATACGGAAATGGTTGGATGAAGCAGACGAGAGGGTACAAGACTGCAGACAATAATGGATCGCAAAGGGAAACCCAGCCATGAATTGCCCAGTGATGCAGAACTCCCAAACGAGTCAAATACCTTTTATGCTCCAATTTGCATACCACCCCAACAGGTCCTCAAATGACGCAATCTTAATTGCACTTCACACTGCCCTCTCCCACCTGGACAAGAGGGGAAATAACTATGTGAAAATGCTGTTTATAGACTACATTCAACACCATAGTCCCCTCCAAGCTCATCAACAAGCTAGGGACCCTGGGTCTAAAAAAAACCTCCCTCTGCAACTGGATCCTGGACTTCCTGATGGGCCGGCCCCAGATGGTGAGGGTATGCAACAACATCTCCGCAATGCTGACCCTTAATACGGGGGTCCCTCTGGGCTGTGTGCTTAGTCCCCTCCTGTACTCCTTGTTCACCCACAACTGCATGGCCATGCATTCCACATCGATGGAACAGTAGTGGAGAGGGTAGCAAGTTTTAAGTTCCTTGGCATACACATCACAGACAAACTGAATTGGTCCACTCACACAGACAGCATCGTGAAGAAGGCGCAGCAGCGCCTCTTCAACCTCAGGAGGCTGAAGAAATTCGGCTTGTCACCAAAAGCACTCACAAACTTCTACAGATGCACAATCGAGAGCATCCTGGCGGGCTGTATCACCGCCTGGTATGGCAACTGCACCGCCCTCAACCGTAAGGCTCTCCAGAGGGTAGTGAGGTCTGCACAACGCATCACCGGGGGCAAACTACCTGCCCTCCAGGACACCTACACCACCCGATGCTACAGGAAGGCCATAAAGATCATCAAGGACATCAACCACCCGAGCCACTGCCTGTTCACCCCGCTGTCATCCAGAAGGTCGAGGTCAGTACAGGTGCATCAAAGCTGGGACCGAGAGACTGAAAAACAGCTTCTATCTCAAGGCCATCAGACTGTTAAACAGCCACCACTAACATTGAGTGGCTGCTGCCAACACACTGTCAATGACACTGACTCAACTCCAGCCACTTTAATAATGGGAATTGATGGGAAATGATGTAAATATATCACTAGCCACTTTAAACAATGCTACCTTATATAATGTTACTTACCCTACATTATTCATCTCATATGCATACGTATATACTGTACTCTATATCATCGACTGCATCCTTATGTAATACATGTATCACTAGCCACTTTAACTATGCCACTTTGTTTACATACTCATCTCATATGTTATACTGTACTCGATTTCATCTACTGTATCTTGCCTATGCTGCTCTGTACCATCACTCATTCATATATCCTTATGTACATATTCCTTATCCCCTTACACTGTGTATAAGACAGTAGTTTTTTTGGAATTGTTAGTTAGATTACTTGTTCGTTATTACTGCATTGTCGGAACTAGAAGCACAAGCATTTCGCTACACTCGCATTAACATCTGCTAACCATGTGTATGTGACAAATAAAATTTGATTTGATTTGATGACTCCTACACCATCGTCAAGTTTGCTGATGACACGAAGCTGGTAGGCATGATCACCGATGTCGATGAGTCAAGTTCCTTGACTTTCAAGTTCCTTGGTGTCCACATCACTAAGGACCTAACATGGTCCACACACACCCACACAGTTGTGAAGAGGGCATGGCAGTGCCTCTTCCCCCACAGCAGGCTGAAAAGATTTGGCATGGGCCCTTGGAGCCTCAAAATTTTATACAGCTGCACCATCAGCTGCACCGAAGAATCGGCTCTCGGACTAACAGGCACCAAGACAGCATCTACACGGAAGCCATAAGACTGTTAAATAGCCAGACTACTAAATAATAAATGAAGGGTACCCAAACTACCTGCACTGACTCTATCTTGCACTGACCCTACACACACTCACTAGATTTTATATACACACCATATACACACGCATGCACTCACACACACTACATTGACACTCCCACACAAAACCAACAAACATTCACATACTGTACACTAGATACACACACATACACACATAACACACACAGCCCGACACAACCGAAACACACATACACTACCTTTCAAAAGTTTGGGGTCACATAGAAATGTCCTTGTTTTTGAAAGAAAAGCAAATTTTTTGTCCCTTAAAATAATATCAAAATGATCAGAAATACAGTGTAGACCCTGTTTCTTTTTTATTTATTTTTTTAAACCTTTATTTTACTAGGCAGGTCAGTTAAGAACACATTCTTATTTTCAATGACGGCCTGGGAACAGTGGGTTAACTGCCTGTTCAGGGGCAGAACGACAGATTTGTACCTTGTCAGCTCGGGGGTTTGAACTCGCAACCTTCCGGTTACTAGTCCAATGCTCTAACCACTAGGCTACGCTGCCGCCCTGCTACGCTGATTATTGTAGCTGGAAACGGCTGATTTTTTATGGAATAAAGAGGCCCATTACCAGAAAGTATCACTCCTGTGTTACAGTGGCACGTGTTAGCTATTCCAAGTTTATGATTTTAAAAGACTAATTGATCACTAGAAAACCATTTTGCAATTATGTTAGCACAGCTGAAAACTGTTGTCCTGATTAAATCTGCAATAACACTGTCCTTCTGTAGATTTTAGACTTTAGATTCTTGTTCTGAGAAACTGAAGATCTCATGCAACGCTGTGTGCTACTCCCTTCACAGAAAAGTGCAAACTGGCTCTAACAAGAATAGAAAGAGAAGTGGAAGTCCCCGGTGCATAACTGAGCAAGAGGACAAGTACATTAGAGTGTCTAGTTTGAAAAACAGATGCCTCACAAGTGGAGGTCGACCGATTAATTAGGGCCGATTTCAAGTTTTCATAACAATCGGAAATTGGTATTTTTGGACACCGATTTGGCAGATTTAATCTTTATTTAACTAGGCAAGTCAGTTAAGAACACATTCTTATTTTCAATGACGGCCTAGGAACGGTGGGTTAACTGCCTCATTCAGGTGCAGAACAACAGATTTTTACCTTGTCAGTTCGGGGGACTCAATCTTGCAACCTTACAGTTAACTAGTCCAACACTCTAACCACCTGCCTCTCATTGCACTCCAAGAGGAGACTGCCTGCTACGCGAATGCAGTAAGCCAAGGTAAGTTGCTAGCTAGCATTAAACTTCTCTTATGAAAAACAATTAAACTTCTCTTATGAAAAACAATCAATCAATCATAATCACTAGTTAACTACACATGGTTGATGATATTACTAGTTTATCTAGCGTGTCCTGCATTGCATGTAATCGATGCGGTGCGTATCGTTGCTCCAAGGTGTACCTAACCATAAACATCAATGCCTTTCTTAAAATCAATACACAGAAGTATATATTTTTAAACCTGCATATTTAGCTAAAAGAAATCCAGGTTAGCAGTCAATATTAATCAGGTGAAATTGTGTCACTTCTCTTGCGTTCATTGCATGCAGAGTCAGGGTATATGCAACAGTTTGGGCCACCTAATTTGCCAGAACTTTGCGTAATTATGACATAACATTGAAGGTTGTGCAATGTAACAGGAATATTTAGACTTAGGGATGCCACCCGTTAGATAAAGTACGGAACGGTTCTGTATTTCACTGAAAGAATAAACGTTTTGTTATCGAAATGAAGGTTTCAGGATTCGACCATATTAGTTATAATTAAGTCTATGATTTGATATTTGATAGAGCAGTCTGACTGAGCGATGGTAGGCAGCAGCAGGCTCGTAAGCATTCATTCAAACAGCACTTTCGTGCGTTTTGCCAGCAGCTCTTCCCTGTGCTTCAAGCATTGCGCTGTTTATGACTTCAAGCCTATCAACTCCCGAGATTAGGCTGGTGTAACCGATGTGAAATGGCTAGCTAGTTAGCGTGGTGCACGCTAATAGCATTTCAAACGTCACTCGCTCTGAGACTTGGAGTAGTTGTTCCCCTTGCTCTACATGGGTAACGCTGCTTTGAGGGTGGCTGTTGTCGATGTGTTCCTGGTTCGAGCCCAGGTAGGGGCGAGGAGAGGGACGGAAGCTATACTGTTACACTGGCAATACTAAAGTGCCTATAAGAACATCCAATAGTGAAAGGTATATGAAATACAAATTGTATTGAGAGAAATAGTCCTATAAATACTATAACTACAACCTAAAACCTCTTACCTTGGAATATTGAAGTCTCATGTTAAGCTTTCATATGTTCTCATGTTCTGAGCAAGGAGCTTAAACGTTAGCTTTTTTACATGGCACATATTGCACTTTTACTTTCTCCTCCAACACTTTGTTTTTGCATTATTTAAACCAAATTGAACATATTTCATTATTTATTTGAGGCTAAATTGATTTTTATTGATGTATTATATTAGGTTAAAATAAGTGTTCATTCAGTATTGTTATAATTGTCATTATTACAACAACAACAACAACAACAAAAACGTCCGATTAATCGGTATCGGCTTTTTTGGCCCTCCAATAATCGGTATCGGCGTTGAAAAATCATAATCGGTCAACCTCTAGTACATACATATACATTACACACACACACACACACACATTTTACACTCATCATTTGTTGCTGCTCTGTTCTTTATTTGATTCTTATTTTTATCTATCCTGATGCCTAGTCATTGACCCCTGCCATCTTGCACATACAGTGTCTACCTCAAATACCTCGTACCTCTGCACATTGATCTGGTACTGGTACATCCTGTATATATCTCCATTCTTGTATATTTTATTGTATGCCTCTTGTGTTACTATTTTAAACTCTGCATTGTTGGGAAGCAAATATTTCATGTGAAATTCCACACCAGTTGTATTTGGCGCATGTGACAAATACAATTTAATTTGATTAGATTTAACTTTTATTTTGGTGATTCTTGTTCTCAAAGATTATATTCTAAAAAAAATATACAGATCCATTATCTTTTCTACATCCTTTATATCTGGTTTTAGTCATTTAAGTTTACACTGAAAGCGTTTTTCCACCCCGAAAACTAATAATACAAATAAATAAATAATATAATGTACTATTTTTACACCGCCGGCCCGCCCAAGGATTTCAATAGCAGAAAAATCTCTTGATTTATAATAGAGCAGAAGTGGTAAGATAAGGCAGATATGTCCAAATTATTGCTTTAGGGATAGTGGGCCGGTCTGCTATTCTTTCAAGCCATAACCAACCCTTGAACTAGCTAGCTGGCTCAGTATTGAATAGCTGTTTTGAGAGACTAGTGGTCTTTTTGTGTTTCCTATTAACTGATGTTACACAGGTACAAATTACTCGCATTTTACACACATTTTTTTGTTGTTTTGGCACTGTACTCCAGCACTTTGGATTTGAAATGATACAATTAAGTTAAACTGCAGACTGTCAGCTGCTGTTTAGAAATTACAGCACTTTTTGTACAAAGTCCCCCCATTTTAGGGGACCAAAAGTATTGGTGTAAATTCACTTATATGTGTATTAAAGTAGTCAAAATTACATCAATCTTGTGACTCTACAAACTTGTTGGATGCATTTGCTGTTTGTTTTGGTTGAGTTTCAGATTATTTTGTGCCCAATGGAACTGAATGGTAAATAATGTATTGTGTAATGTTGGAGTCACTTTTATTATAAGTAAGAATAGAATGTTTCTAAACACTCCTACATTTATGTAGATGCTGTCATGATTACGGATAGTCCTGAATTAATCGTGAATAATAATGCGTGAGAAAGTTACAGACGCACAAATATTATACCTCTAAGACATGCTAACCTCTCACCATTACAATAACAGGGAAGGTTAGCATTTGGGGGGGGGGGTATGATGTATATTCCTCTGTAACCTTCTCACTCATCATTATTCTTCCAGAAAATGGTTGTCATTACATTAGCATCATCGCTAACGGATACGGAAAGTGAAGAAACAAACACACACATTCCAGTGCCGTTGCCTCTTCAGAAAGATGAAGGAAAATACAAATCACTGATGCATTTTGTTCATGTCTTACTGTATGATAGGGAAGAGTCGGGTAAGTTGAGCCATTTTTAATATATAGTATTCTTTCTTTCTAACAAAGATATGTACATATATTTAAGGATGGTCTGTATCCCTGGAAATAATTAGAATTAATGTAAACATTAGTTTTGAAAACTTGTCCCAAAAAATGTATCTCTTGGCACAACTTATAGGGTAGCCGCCTTCAAATGTTTGTACTGAATTAAAAATTACCAATTCCCTTTTTAAAAACATGTATTTCTTTATTTCCCAAACACAATTCAACACAATCACAATCGCTTTTTTGTATTTTAACACAGGCCAGGCCCTGTTGTTACTTCATATCCCAGCGATAATGCATTGCATTATGCCTGGGAAGAAAACACTTCAAACTTTCCATTGGCTCAACCATTGGCTCAAACATTTTTTTTAAATGTTTAATTTAGTTAAATTTTACCCCCTTTTTCTCCCCAATTTCATAGTATCCAATTATTAGTAGTTACTACCTTGTCTCATCGCTACAACTCCCGTACGGGCTCGGGAGAGACGAAGGTCAAAAGTCATGCGTCCTACGAAACACAACCCAACCGCACTGCTTCTTAACACAGTGCGCATCCAAACCGGAAGCCAGCCGCACCAATGTGTTGGAGGAAACAGCGTGCACCTAGCGACCTGGTTAGTGCGCACTGCGCCCGGCCCCCCACAGGAGTCGCTAGTGCGCGATGAGACGCGGATAACCCTACCGGCCAAACCCTCCCTAACCCGGATGACGCTAGGCCAATTGTGTGTCACCCCACAGACCTCCCAGTTGCGTCCGGCTGCGACAGAGCCTGGGTGCGAATCCAGGGTCTCTGGTGGCACAGCTATTGCTGCAATGCAGTGCCCTAGACCACTGCGCCACCTGGGAGGCCCTTGGCTCAAACATTTTGACTATATTAGCCCACACAGCTACAAAGATGCTCTTTCATGCTAAGGACCTCATATTGAGGCATGTAGAGACCTCAACTGATGCATATAACAATCTTAAAAGTATCTACTTTGGTTAAAGTTAAATGGAACCTTTATTTAACTGGGCAAGTCAGTTACGAACATATTCTTATTTACAATGACAGCCTACCCTGGCCAAACCCGGACTACACAGGGCGAATTGTGTGCTGCCCTATGGGACTCCCAATCACGGCCAAATATGATACTGCCAGGAATTGAAACAGGGGCTGTAATGACAACTCTTGTACCTAGATGCAGTACCTTAGACCTCTGCGCCACTCGGGAGCCCATGAGGCTTGTTTAGATACAGTTGAAGTCGGAAGTTTACATACACCTTAGCCAAATACATTTAAAATTAGTATTTCACAGTTCCTGACATTTAATCTTAGTAAGAAATCCCAGTTTTAGGGCAGTTAGGATCACCACTTTATTTTAAGAATGTGAAATGTCAGAATAATAGTAGAGAGAATGATTTATTTCAGCTTTTATTTCTTTATTGTAGTAATGAGTACTAGTGTGTTTTAGCTGTGGAGTGATTGTGTGTGTTTGTGTACGTATCTGTCCCTGTGGTCCACCGCTACTGAGAGCTGAGTGGATTGGACATGGGGGCTGTGGGAGTGTATGGTCAGGGTCAGCGTGTTGAGTAAGGGTCAGAAGACTATCAACACTGTCGGGGGGAGCCGTCAAGCTCAGATCAGTCCTTGGAGCAGAAACTGACCTACTCTCTATCCGTACGCCTCATGTACAAAAGGTTACAAAAGGTTGAGAGCATCAACTAACATAAGGGACGACAGTCAACTCTGATAACTGATAAATGTAATGGCTTGGGACAGTTGTGGCAGTTTGCACTAAATTGGAACACGCAGTTAGTTATCAGAGGCAATTAAAAATGATGCAATTGAATTGGGACTAGGAGCTATATTGCACTTTTTAAACAATTGATCGAATGTGCACTTATCAGGAGTTGACTGTGGTGCGGGATGACACCATTGAATTTTCCATTTCGAATTTGTGAGTTAATTTTCAGCTAAAGTTGTTGGATGTCAGACGTATAAACAAATTGTGTGACTCCACTCTTGCTTATAAGATGCTTACAAGATAAGCTCCTGCTATGCCATGCACACAGCATAAAGAGAGCCAGCCAAGGTCAACATTGATAACTATGGCCCGCGGTAGTCGGCTGAAAATTGAAGGGTGTGACATATGTCTGGTCTCATTAGCTTTGTTTGCACCCCACTAAGTCCCCTGTCGTTGCGATGCTAAGAGCCTGCTCTCTGAACCCTCCCTGCAGTAGCAGCAAAGCTGCAGATTAGTGCCGAGCCTGTCTAGCTGTGGGGAGTTGAGCTTTTTACTCGCCGCCTGATGGATTTGTGTGACCGGTCACTTTAGAGTTCTGCTGCACTATGTAACTGAAGCTAACATGCTTTCTGAAGTATTACTATTATTGTATTAGTCTGTTTCTTCAGCTGCAAGCCTTAGGAAAGTTACTAGCAAGCAAAGCCAGGATAGCAGTTTACCTGTTGCGTTCGATATGTGCCACAGGTCACAGAGTGAGTAATCAATGTGGTTTATCATTGGAGACTCATCAGTCTTGGTTGTTGCCTCTGTTTGTTTGTTTAGTCTATCTCTCTCTCTCTCTTACTGACTATTATCCACCTGTGGTACCTGTAGTACGCCCTTCGATAATCTCAAAGTAATGGTGTGAGTAATCTACGTGTTGTGGTGTATCATATGCTTTGGAGAGGCAGCAATCTCGGTTGTTGCGTCTGTTGTTTGTTTAGTCTCGCTCACAGTCTCGTATTGACTAATATATGTCTGCTGTTCTAGACGCACCTGGGATGTCTGTTGTGTCTTCTCTGACTCACTGTTTGATCCTGACTAAATGTCTCGTCTGCTGTTTTTTAAATTTGTCTGCAGGTTGAGTGTGGCGTAGTGAGAGGCGGGATGACCAGACACTGAAGAAAAAGGAGCAGACACTGAGGAAAAAGGAGACAGAAGAGTGAGTGTTCACCGTGGGAGAGCTCCTCATCACTCTCCCCCCCTGACAGCTGCACCAATGTTTTCTCCCGACCAGGAAAACATCTCCACCACCCCAGCCTCCACCAAAGTGCCAGTCAAATACGGAGAGCTCATTGTTCTGGGGTAAGAGGAGGCTTAATTTCATTTTGTTGCTTATGAACAGTAGGGTTATCCTAATCTGATATTAGTGAGGGGGTGGGCAGGCAAGTGCAAGTGTTGGTTCAGGGATGTATTTATTATTTTTTGGGTGGTGGGGGTTGAGGTGAGAGGTTATTATTTATGATACTCTTTGAAGAGGTAGGATTTCAGGTGCTTTCGGGAAGATGTGCAGGGACTCTGCTGTCCTAGCTTCAGGGGGAAGCTGGTTCCACCTTTGGGGTGCCAGGACAGGAGTGGGAGGGCCAAGAGACCAAAGTAGGCAGAACTGAGTGCTTGGTTGGGGTGTAGGGTATGAGCATAGCCTGAAGGTAGGGAGAAGCAGTTCCTCTTGCTGCTCTATAGGCAAGTACCATGATCTAGTATTGCAAGTACCATGGTCATTGGTCTTGTTATCACAGGTGCAGCATAATGCTTGGGTTTCTATCTCCAACAGTGAAGTACTAATACCTACATAACAATGCAAAACATTCCAAAAGTTAAAAATTAAGAAATTAAGAAATCAATGGAACGGAGTAAAACGTTGTTTCCATATGTGTGATGTGTTTGGTACCGTTCCATTGATTCCATTCCAGCTATTACAATGAGCATGTCCTCCTATATCTCCTCCCACCAGCCTCCACTATATATATACTGTATATATACAGTGCATTCGGAAAGTATTCAGACCCCTTTCCTTTTTCCACATTTTGTTACGTTACAGCGTTATTCTAAAATAGATTAAATATATTTTTTCTCATCAATCGCATTCAGACCCTTTGCTATTAGACTCAAAATTGAGCTCAGTTCCATCCTGTTTCCATTGATCATCCTTGAGATGTTTCTAAAACTTGATTGTAGTAAATTAAATTGATTGGACATGATTCGGAAAGGCTGTCTATATAAGGTCCCACAGTTGACAGTGCATGCCAGAGCAAAAACAAAACCATGAGGTTGAAGGAATTGTCCGTCGAGCTCCGAGATAGGATTGTGTCGAGGCACAGATCTGGGGAAGGGTACCAAAAAATGTCAGCAGCATTGCCGTTCCCCAAGAACACGGTGGCCATCATTCTTAAATGGAAGAAGTTTGGAACAACCAAGACTCTTCCTAGAGCTGGCCACCTGGCCGAACTGAGCAATCGGGGGAGAATGGCCTTGGTCAGGGAGGTGACCAAGAAACAGTTTCTCTGTGGAGATGGGAGAACCTTCCAGAGGGACAGTGGTAGAGTGGCCAGACGGGAAAAAAGGCACATGACAGCCCTCTTGGAGTTTGCCAAAAGGCACCTAATGATTCTCTGGTCTGATGAAACCACAATTGAACTCTTTAGCCTGAATGCTGTAACGATGTACACTGAGAGTTGGGAAGCAAGTTCAGGGAGTGAATACATTTAATGAATAAACAACCATGAACTTATCAAGAAACACAAACAGCTCACCGACATGATACAGAAACAATAACGCCTGGGGAAGGAACCAAAGGGATTGACATAAATAGGGCAGGTAATCAAGGAGGTGATGGAGTCCAGATGAGTGTCCATAAGCGCTGGTGCGTGTGACGATGGTGACAGGTGTGCGTAATAATCAGCAATCTGGTGACTTAGAGGCCAGTAAGGGAGTATACGTGACAAATGCCAAGCGTCACGTCTGGAGCAAACCTGGCACCATCCCTACGGTGAAGCATGGTGGTGGCAGCATCATGCTGTGGGGATGTTTTTCATAGGAAGGGACTGGGAGACCAGTCAGGATTGAGGGAAAGATGAATGGAGAAATGTACAGGGAAATCCTTGATGAAAACTTGCTCCAGAGCACTCAGACTGGGGGCGAAGGTTCACCTTCCAGCAGGACAATGACCCTAAGCACACAAGGGGTCAGAAAACTTTCCAAATGCACTGTGTGTATATATATATTAAATATATTTATTTAAAAAATATAAATAAACTTTCAAATGTCTCTCCTGTGAAGACTTGCGACATACACCTAGTTTCCTGAAATGAGTCACATATGGGGAAACTCCTTCAAGACTGTTGGAAAAGCATTCCTCGTGAAGCTGGTTGAGAGAATGCCAAGAGTGTGCAAAGCTGTCATCAAGGCAAAGGGTGGCTACTTTGAAGAATTGCAAATATAAAATATATGATTCCACATGTGTTATTTCATAGTTTTGATGTCTTCACTATTATTCTACAATGTAGAAAATAGTAAAAATAAAAATAAAAAATAAATAAAAACCCAGGTACTGTATGTATATATATATATATATATATATATACAAATATACATACAGTACCTGGGTTTTTATTTATTGTATATACAGTGCCTTGCGAAAGTATTTGGCCCCCTTGAACTTTGCAACCTTTTGCCACATTTCAGGCTTCAAACATAAAGATATAAAACTGTATTTTTTTGTGAAGAATCAACAACAAGTGGGACACAATCATGAAGTGGAACGACATTTTATTGGATATTTCAAACTTTTTTAACAAATCAAAAACTGAAAAATTGGGCGTGCAAAATTATTCAGCCCCCTTAAGTTAATACTTTGTAGCGCCACCTTTTGCTGCGATTACAAGTCGCTTGGGGTATGTCTCTATCAGTTTTGCACATCGAGAGACTGAAATTGTTTCCCATTCCTCCTTGCAAAACAGCTCGAGCTCAGTGAGGTTGGATGGAGAGCATTTGTGAACAGCAGTTTTCAGTTCTTTCCACAGATTCTCGATTGGATTCAGGTCTGGACTTTGACTTGGCCATTCTAACACCTGGATATGTTTATTTTTGAACCATTCCATTGTAGATTTTGCTTTATGTTTTGGATCATTGTCTTGTTGGAAGACAAATCTCCGTCCCAGTCTCAGGTCTTTTGCAGACTCCATCAGGTTTTCTTCCAGAATGGTCCTGTATTTGGCTCCATCCATCTTCCCATCAATTTTAACCATCTTCCCTGTCCCTGCTGAAGAAAAGCAGGCCCAAACCATGATGGTGCCACCACCATGTTTGACAGTGGGGATGTTGTGTTCAGGGTGATGAGCAGTGTTGCTTTTACGCCAAACATAACGTTTTGCATTGTTGCCAAAAAGTTCAATTTTGGTTTCATCTGACCAGAGCACCTTCTTCCACATGTTTGGTGTGTCTCCCAGGTGGCTTGTGGCAAACTTTAAACGACACTTTTTATGGATATCTTTAAGAAATGGCTTTCTTGATCAGTCTTCTCCTTGTATGAGCTGAAAGTTTAGAGGGACGGCCAGGTCTTGGTAGATTTGCAGTGGTCTGATACTCCTTCCATTTCAATATTATCGCTTGCACAGTGCTCCTTGGGATGTTTAAAGCTTGGGAAATCTTTTTGTATCCAAATCCGGCTTTAAACTTCTTCACAACAGTATCTCGGACCTGCCTGGTGTGTTCCTTGTTCTTCATGATGCTCTCTGCGCTTTTAATGGACCTCTGAGACTATTACAGTGCAGGTGCATTTATACGGAGACTTGATTACACACAGGTGGATTGTATTTATCATCATTAGTCATTTAGGTCAACATTGGATCATTCAGAGATCCTCACTGAACTTCTGGAGAGAGTTTGCTGCACTGAAAGTAAAGGGGCTGAATAATTTTGCACACTGTTAAAAAAGTTTGAAATATCCAATAAATGTCGTTCCACTTCATGATTGTGTCCCACTTGTTGATTCTTCACAAAAAAATACAGTTTTATATCTTTATGTTTGAAGCCTGAAATGTGGCAAAAGGTCGCAAAGTTCAAGGGGGCCGAATACATTCGCAAGGCACTGTATATATATATATATATATATATATATATAGGCCTTAGTTAGCAGCCTATTTTTCTGTTGTTCCTTGTGATTTTTGACTCGTTAATATCTCGTATCTCACCCCGCTATATTAGGTTTCCCTTCTTCATTGGATAATCAGACCTAGATGTGCGCCTCCGAAAGATCTGACTATCCCCTTCTAAGCGTATTTAGACAGGCGACCTATATTAATATAATCATGTCTCTGACCTCTCATAATTCTATTATTATATTTCGCCTTCCAATTTACGTTTTTCTGCCTACGTCTTCTGACCCTATTATATGTTTTAGGTCTCACCATTAGCTAGTTTAAATTGGCAGTGGCAACAGATGCCCAGGGTCATTATGGACCCTGCTTCATTGTTGAATTTACAACTAATTCCTGTCTTCCATTTGCATAGAATACTTGGTTCCCTTTAAAACATTTTTCTCCACACAAAATTCTAAAGACAGATCACCAGATATAAACTCCTTCAGATATTTTAGCGTCTAACACCCAGAATACATTAAAATCATTTAATGCAATCATACAGATATTATCCCCTATATCCGTGAATAAAAAAGTATTTTTTTGCAGCTGAGGTTTCAATGTTGGTAGGATCTCGTCACCGTTTCTGTCGCATACTAGTTCGCCACCGGCCTGTAAAGAACCCTCTGAATGGGGCCAGGTCTTTAATCTATTGATATTTCATTTGCCCGTGCACGGTTTCGGTGTCTCCATGGAACGACAGAAAAAGATATTGAGATCCGGCTCTGAAGGACCAAGCTATCAAGAGAATTTTCAATCCCAATGATAATAACTAACAATACATAAGCTTTGACCAATTCCCGAGATTTGTAAGACACTGGGTTTAATAAAAATTAGGCAAAGACTCAGCTTATGCAAAAGGTTCGTACAGTTATTTCATGAGAGCGCTCTGAAGTCCATAATACAAAGACATCCATTGTAATACTCCGGGTGTCGTGGGTGTGGAGTCAAACGCAGGAGACAGAGAGTACAATGCTGTGCTCTTTAATTGCACCAATGCACCACAGGGTGCTCACAATAATAACGGCCCCAAAACACAGGGAATGAAAAATGACTACTGAAAAATGCACGACCAGGAACTAACACGTTCCTCTACTACAGAGCCGAAGGTTATTGAATAATCCCGCACAACAACCAGGCGGGCCAGCTGTCTAATAAAGACAAACTAATCATCACAAACAGGTGCTACCAATAAACATACAAGGAGGGGGAGGAAAAACAATCAGTGGCAGCTAATAGGCCGGTGACGACGACCACCGAGCACCACCCGACCGGGAAGGGAAACCACCCTCGGTCGGACTCGTGACATTCATTTTATAACTCATACGCACATACATACACACGAACAGTAGATGAGTTGTATCTTTCCCCATAGTTCTCACCACTGTTTATCACTACCAAGCCGACAGTTCCATTCCCCCGAGATTAGAGGAACCTTGAAAGGACTCCCTGTCCTATCGTAAGTTTCTCCGAGTTCTAGTCAGGTCAGGTCATACACAGTTGAATTGTTCTTGGTATCTCCTTATACACAGTTGAATTGTTCTCGGTATCTCCTTAGTCACACACACTCACACATGTCTCTACCGAACCTTATTGGACTTACGTTTAGTACTTTAATTATTCATTATACATTCTACATAAACTAATAATCACTAATAGTTACGTCTCAGGGTGGAATTCTTTAATCATTACCTTTAAGCATATAAATTCCCTTATCAAGCCGTAATACCGCTCAGGAAGGAGAAGCCTTCTGTCTCCTAGAGATGAAGATACTTTGTTGTGAAAAGTACAAATCAATCCCAGAACAACAGCCTTGTGAAGATGCTGCAGGAAACAGGTACAAAAGTATCTATATCCACAGTAAAACAAGTCCTATGTTGACATAATCTGAAAGGCCGCTCAGTAAGGAAGAAGCCACTGCTCCAAAACCGCCATAAAAAAGCCAGACTACAGTTTGCAACTGCACATGGGGACAAAGATCGTACTTTGTGGAGAAATGTCCTCTGGTCTGATGAAACAAAAAAAAATTTGTTTGGCATTATGACCATCTTTATGTTTGGAGGAAAAAGGTGGAGGCTTGCAAGGTGAAGAACACCATCCCAACTGTGAAGCACGGGTTGGCAGCATCATGTTGTGGGGGTGCTTTGCTGCAGGAGGGACTGGTGCACTTCACAGAATACATGGCATCATGAGGCAGGACAATTATGTGAATATATTGAAGCAACACCTCAAGACACAAGTCAGGAAGTTAAAGCTTGGTCGCAAATGGGTCTTGCAAATAGACATTGGCCCTAAGCATACTTCCAACGCTGTGGCAAAATGTCTTAAGGACAACAAAGTCAAGGTATTAGAGTGGCCATCACAAAGCTCTGACTTCAATCCTATAGAAAATTTGTGGGCAGAACTGAAAAACCGTGTGCGAGCAAGGAGGCCTACAAACCTGACTCAGTTACACTAGCTCTGTCAAGAGGAATGGGCCAAATTTCACCCAACTTATTGTGGAAGCTTGTGGAAGGCTACCCGAAACATTTGACCAAAGATAAACAATTTAAAGGCAATGCTACCAAATACTAATTGAGTGTATTTAAACTTCTGACCCACTGGGAATGTGATGTAAGTGTCAGAGATATGTGTACAGGTGGCAGGGAAGTCAGGCGCAGGAGAGTCAAACGGAGTGTAAAATGGAGTCTTTTAATATATGTCCAAGTAACATGCTCCATAACACTAAATAGAAAAATGAATATAAACAAATATGGGTTCGAAGACCCGTCGCGCACCTATACAAAAAACACTACACTGTGGATCAATGATGGCTAGAAGACCGCGTCGACACCGGCCTCGGGGACAACCCGGAGGGCGAGGTGCAGGGCGATCCGGATGGAGACGGTGGAATTCTGATAACATGGAAGAATCTAACACGTCCTCCACCGGAACCCAGCATCTCTCCTCCGGCCCGTAACCCTCCCAGTCCACGAGGTACTGAAGGCCCCTCGCCCGAAGTCTCAAATCCAAAATGGATCGAACAGAGTACGCCGGGACCCCCTCGATGTCTAGAGGAGGCGGAGGAACATCACGCACTTCAGCCTCCTGGAGAGGGCCAGCCACCACCGGCCTGAGGAGAGACACATGGAACGAGGGGTTAATACGGTAATTAGTGGGCAGTTGTAACCTATAACATACCTCGTTCACTCTCCTCAGGACTTTAAATGGCCCCACAAACCGCGGACCCAGCTTCCGGCAGAGCAGGCGGAGGGGCAGGTTTCGGGTCGAGAGCCAGACCATGTCCCCTGGTGTGAACACTGGGGCCTCACTGCGGCGACGGTCTGCGCCAATTTTCTGGCGCCTTATGGCACGCTGAAGGTGGACGTGGGCTGCCTCCCACGTTTCCTCAGCGTGCCGAAACCAATTGTCCACCGCAGGAGCCTCGGTCTGGCTCTGATGCCAAGGAGCCAGAACCGGCTGATACTCCTTTTCAATGTGTATTAGGGTAAGGTTAGTGGAGGAGTGACGGAGCGAGTTCTGAGCCATCTCTGCCCAGGGCACGAACTTCGCCCACTCCCCTGGCCGATCCTGGCAATAAGACCGCAGAAACCTACCCACATCCTGGTTAACTCTCTCTACCTGCCCATTACTCTCGGGGTGAAAACCTGAGGTAAGACTAACCGAGATCCCCAGACGCTCCATGAACGCCTTCCAGACCCTTGATGTGAACTGGGGACCCCGATCAGACACTATATCCTCAGGCACCCCATAGTGCCGGAAAACGTGTGTAAACAGGGCCTCTGCAGTTTGTAAGGCCGTAGGGAGACCGGGCAAAGGGAGGAGACGACAGGACTTCGAAAACCGATCCACAACGACCAGGATCGTGGTGTAACCCTGTGAAGGTGGAAGATCAGTCAAAAAAATCCACCGACAGGTGCGACCACGGCCGTTGAGGAACGGGTAGAGGTTGTAGCTTACCTCTGGGCAGGTGTCTAGGAGCCTTGCACTGGGCGCACACCGAGCAGGAAGAAACATAAATCCTCACGCCCTTAGCTAAAGTGGGCCACCAGTACGTCCCATCAAGACAGCGCATCGTCCGACCTATTCCAGGATGACCAGAGGAGGGTGACGTGTGAGCCCAATAGAGCAATCGGTCGCGGACAGCAGACGGAACGTACAGACGACCAGCTGGACACTCAGGGGGAGAGGGCTCTGCACGTGACGCCCGCTCAATGTCCGCGTCCAGCTCCCACACTACAGGCGCCACCAGACACGAAGCTGGGAGTATGGGAGTGGGATCCATGGATCACTCCTCTGTGTCATACAGCCGAGACAATGCGTCTGCCTTAACGTTCTGGGAGCCTGGTCTGTAAGAAAGAGTAAACACAAAACGAGTGAAAAACATGGCCCACCTTGCCTGGCGAGGATTCAGTCTCTTCGCCTGCCGGATGTACTCCAGATTGCGGTGGTCAGTCCAGATGAGAAAAGGGTGTTTAGCCCCCTCAAGCCAATGCCTCCACACCTTCAAGGCTTCTACGACAGCTAACAGCTCTCGGTTCCCCACATCATAGTTTCGCTCCGCCGGGCTGAGCTTCTTCGAAAAGAAAGCACAGGGGCGAAGCTTCAGTGGCGTACCCGAACACTGAGAGAGCACTGTTCCTTTCCCAGCTTCGGATGACTCCACCTCCACTATGAATGGCAAAGAGGGATCCGGATGAGCCAACACAGGCACCGAGGTAAACAGAGTCTTCAGGTTCCCAAAAGCCCTGTTCGCCTCAGTCGACCACTGCAAGAGCACCGGGCCCCCCTTTAGCAGTGAGGTAATGGGAGCAGCCACCTGACCAAAACCCCGGATAAACCTCCGGTAGTAATTGGCAAACCCCAAAAAATGCTGCACCTCCTTTACCGTGGTTGGAGTCGGCCAATTACGCACGGCTGTAATGCGGTCGCTCTCCATCTCCACTCCTGAAGTGGAAATCCGATGCCCTAGGAAGGAGATGGATTGTTGGAAGAACAAGCATTTCTCAGCCTTGACATATAGATCATGCTCCAACAGGCGACCAAGCACCCTGCGCACCAGGGACACATGCTCGGCGCGTGTAGCGGAGTATATCAGAATATCATCGATATACACCACTACACCCTGCCCGTGCAGGTCCCTGAAGATCTCATCTACAAATGATTGGAAAACCCATTCATCAACCAATATGGCATGACAAGGTACTCATAATGACCTGAGGTGGTGCTAAATGCCGTCTTCCACTCATCACCCTTCCTAATACGCACCAGATTGTACGCACTCCTGAGATCCAATTTTGTGAAAAAACGTACCCCGTGCATTAACTCAATAACCGTATTGATCAGAGGTAGCGGGTAACTATATTTCACTGTGATTTTATTAAGACTTCGATAATCAATGCACGGGCGTAAACCGCCATCCTTTTTTTTCACAAAAAAGAAACTCGAAGAGACGGGTGAAATGGATGGCTGAATGAACCCCTGATGCATATGTCTCCATAGCCTCCGTCTCCGCTTGCGACAGGGGATACACGTGACTCTCGGGATATGCAGCGTCTACCAGGAGATCTATCGCACAATCCCCCCGTCGATGGGGTGGTAATTGAGTCGCCTTCTTTTTATACCACCAATGGAAACCCCTAAACACCTACCTGAGCACTCTCGCGACCATCCCGTGAGAGCCCTCTGTGGCCAAGAAACAGTGGGGTTATGGCAAGCTAACCAGGGTAGGCCTAGCACCACAGAATACGCAGGAGAATCAATAAGGAAAAGACTAATCTTCTCCTTGTGACCCTCCTGCGTTATCATACATAAAGGTGCGGTTACCTCCCTGATAAACCCTGACCCTAATGGTCGACTATCTAAGGCATGAATAGGGAAAGGCATATCCACAGGAACAATAGGGATCCCTAAACTATGAGCTAAACTTTTATTAATGAAATTCCCAGCCGCACCTGAATCTACTAGCGCCTTATACTGGGAATGCAGGGGGGGGAAGAAAAAAAAAATCAGGAAAAGAGACCGAGACAAACATTAGCGCAACAGAGGGCTCTGGATGAGAATGGTGCCTACTCACCTGGGGTGATGCCAGAATGCCCTGCCTGCCTTCTCTATTCCCAGAGGAACCAACCCGGCACCGACCAGCAGTGAGCCCTTTGCGACCATGAATGGTGCTCGAGCGGGAACCCCCTCCGGTCTCCCTGCGCACCATCCCTCCCAATTCCATAAGTTCGGGAGAGAGGGTGCGGGAGGATGGAACAATCAGACCCCGATCTAGACGTCCACGAGTAGCCAGCATGTTGTCCAGCCTGATGGACATGTCCACCAGCTGGTCGAAAGTGAGGGTGGTGTCTCTACAGGCCAGCTCCTGACGGACGTCCTCGCGTAGGCTATAACGGTAATGGTCACTCAGGGCCCTGTCGCTCCATCCAGCGCCGGCAGCCAAGGTCCTAAACTCCAAAGCAAACTCCTGTGCACTCCTCGTCTCCTGCCTCAGATGATAGAGGAGCTCACCCGCTGCTTTGCCTTCGGGTGGATGGTCGAATACTATCCGGAATTGGCGGCTGAACTCCTCAAAATAGTCCAACGCCGCATCCTCCCTTCTACACACAGCGCTGGCCCATTCCAGGGCTTTCCCAGTGAGGCATGAGACGAGGGCGTAACTCTTCTCACAGTCAGATGGTACTGGGGAGGCCGTGGCCAGATACAAGTTCAGCTTAAGGAGGAAACCCTGGCAGCCGGCAGTATCTCCGTTGTATCCCGTGGGTAGGGATAAATGGATATTCGGTTCCGGAGGGGAAAAAACGTTCGAGGGAGATTCCGATTGTGGTGGTGGTGGTGGCGCTGGAGAAACTCCCTGTCTCTCCCAGCGATCCATATTCTGGACAATGCGATCCATGACGGAGCTTAAACAGTCAATCTCCTCCGCTTGTTCCCGAACGCGTTCCTCCACCTCCATGAGCGTAGTGTCCTCTCCTGCTGACTTCATTTATATTGGTCAGAGATTCTGTCAGAAATATGTGTACAGGTGGCAGGGAAGGCGCAGGAGAGTCAAACGGAGTGTAAAATTGAGTCTTTTAATATATGTCCAAGTAACATGCTCCATAACACTAAATAGAAAAATGAATATAAACAAATATGGGTTCGAAGACCCGTCGCGCACCTATACAAAAAACACTACACTGACAATAAACAATCTCTGACAAAGACATGAGGGGAAACAGAGGGTTAAATACACAACAGGTAATGAATGGGATTGAAAACAGGTGTGTGGGAAGACAAGACAAAACCAATGGAAAATGAAAAATGGATCAATGATGTCTAGAAGACCGGTGACGTCGAACGCCGAGCACCGCCCGAACAAGGAGAGGCAACGACTTCGGCAGAAGTCGTGACAGTAAAGCAATAAAAGCTGAAATAAATAATTCTCTGTACTATTATTCTGACATTTCACATTCTTAAAATAAAGTGGTGAACCTAACAAGACAGGGCATTTTTACTAGGATTAAATGTCAGCAATGGTGAAAAACTGAGTTTAAAGGTGTTTGGATAAGGTGTATGTAAACTTCCGACTTCAACTGTACCAAGAAAGTTCATCTGTATTTTTTATACCACCAAAGAATGATGATGGTACTAAGACCACACACTGAGCTGTATACCACCATAAGCAAACAGGACCATGCGCATCCAGAGATGCATCCAGAGATGCTCCTCCTAGTGGCCGGGGACTTTAATGCAGGGAAACTTAAATCCATTTGACGTAATTTCCACCAGCATGTTAAATGTGCAACCAGAGGAAAAAAACTCTAGACCACCTTTACTCCACACACAGAGATGCGTACAAAGCTCTCCCTCGCCCTCCATTTGGCAAATCTGACCATAATTATATCCTCCTGATTCCTACTTACAAGCAGAAATTGAAGCAGGAATCACCAGTGACTCAGTCAATCAAAAACTGGTCAGATGAAGCAGATGCTAAACTACAGGACGGTTATGCTAACACAGACTGGAATATGTTCCGGGATTCTTCCGATGGCATTGAGGAGTACACCACATCGGTCACTGGCTTCATCAATAAGTGCTTTGATGACGTCGTCCCCACAGTGACTGTGCATACATACCCCAACCAGAAGCCATGGATTACAGGCAACATCTGCACTGAGCTAAAGGGCAGTGTTGCCGCTTTCATGGAGTGGGTCTCTAACCCGGAAGCATATAAGGCAAATGGTCAATACAGGACTAAGATCAAATTGTACTACTCCGGCTCCGATGCTTGTCAGATGTGGCAGGGCTTGCAAACTATTACAGACTACAAAGGGAAGCACAGCCAAGAGCTGCCCAGTGACATGAGCCTACCAGACGAGCTAAATTAATTCTATGCTCGCTTCGAGGCAAGTAACACTGAAACATGCATGAGAGCATCAGCTGTTCCGGACGACTGTGTGATCACGCTCTCCTCAGCCGATGTGTGTTAGACCTTTAAATAGGTCAACATTCACAGACGGATTACCAGGACGTGTACTCCGACCATGCGCTGACCAACTGGCAAGTGTCTTCACTGATATTTTCAACCTCTCCCTGTCTGAGTCTGTAATACCAACATGTTTCAAGCAAACCACCATAGATCCTGTGCCCAAGAACACTAAGGTAACCTTCCTAAATGACTACCGACCCGTGGCACTCACGTAAGGTAGCCATGAAGTGCTTTGAAAGGCTGGTCGTGGCACACATCAACACAATTATCCCAGAAACCCTGACCCACTCCAATTTGCATACCGCAGCAACAAGATCCTCAGATGATGCAATCTCTATTGCATTCCACACTGCCCTTTCCCACCTGGACGAAAGGAACACCTATGTGAGAATGCTATTCATTGACTACAGCTCAGCGTTCAACACCATAGTGCCCTCAAAGCACACCCCTAAGCTAAGGACCCTGGGACTAAACACCTCCATCTGCAACTGGATCCTGGACTTCCTGACGTGCCACCCCCAGGTGGTAAGGGTTGGTAACAACACATCCACACGCTGCTCCTCAACACAGGGGCCCCTCAGGGGTGTGTGCTAAGTCCCCTCCTGTACTCCCTGTTCAGTCATGACTGCACGGCTAGGCACGACTCCAACACCATCATTGCGTTTTCTGATGACACAACAGTGGTAGGCCTGGTCACCGACAACAATGAGACAGCCTATAGGGAGGAGGTCATACCTGGCTGTGTGGTGCCAGGACAACAACCTCTCCCTCAATGTGATCAAGACTAAAGACATGATTGTGGACTACAGGAAAAGGAGGACCGATCACGCCCCCATTCTCATCGACCGGGCTGTAGTGGAGCAGGTTGAGAGCTTCAAGTTCCTTTGTGTCCACATCACCAATAAACTAACATGGTCCAAGCAATAGAAATGGGATGGTGTATCGCTGCAGAATGCTGTGGTAGCCATGCTGGTTAAGTGTGTCTTGAATTCTAAATAAATCACAGACAGTGTCACCAGCAAAGTACCCCCAGACCATCACACCTCCTCCTCCGTGCTTCACAGTGGGAACCACACATGTGGAGATCATCCGTTCCCCTAATCTTTGTCTCACAAAGACACAGTGGTTGTAACCAAAAATCTCACATTTGGACTCATCAGACCAAATTACAGATTTCCACCGGTCTAATGTCCATTGCTCGTGTTTCTTGTTCCAAGCAAGTCTCTTCTTATTATTGGTGTTCTTTGGTAGCGGTTTCTTTGCAGCAATTTGACCATTAAGGCCTGGTTCACGCAGTCTCCTCTGAACAGTTGATGTTGAGATGTGTCTTGAACTCTGTGAAGCACAGGTCACTGACCATCTCGAATCCCACCGTACCTTCTCCGCTGTGCAATCTGGTTTCCGAGCTGGTCACGGGTGCACCTCAGCCACGCTCAAGGTACTAAACGATATCATAACCGCCATCGATAAAAGACAGTACTGTGCAGCCATCTTCATCGACCTTGCCAAGGCTTTCGACTCTGTCAATCACCATATTTTTATCGGCAGACTCAGTAGCCTCGGTTTTTCTGACGACACCATTCTGTATACTTCCGGCCCGTCCTTGGACACTGTGCTATCTAACCTCCAAACGAGCTTCAATGCCATACAACACTCCTTCCGTGGCCTCCAACTGCTCTTAAACGCTAGTAAAACCAAATGCATGCTTTTCAACCGTTCGCTGCCTGCACCCGCACGCCTGACTAGCATCACCACCCTGGATGGTTCCGACCTTGAATATGTGGACATCTATAAGTACCTAGGTGTCTGGCTAGACTGTAAACTCTCCTTCCAGACTCATATCAAACATCTCCAATCGAAAATCAAATCTAGAGTCAGCTTTCTATTCCGCAACAAAGCCTCCTTCACTCACGCCGCCAAACTTACCCTAGTAAAACTGACTATCCTACCGATCCTCGACTTCGGCGATGTCATCTACAAAATAGCTTCCAACACTCTACTCAGCAAACTGGATGCAGTTTATCACAGTGCCATCCGTTTTGTCACTAAAGCACCTTATACCACCCACCACTGCGACCTGTATGCTCTAGTCGGCTGGCCCTCACTACATATTCGTCGCCAGACCCACTGGCTCCAGGTCATCTACAAGTCCATGCTAGGTAAAGCTCCGCCTTATCTCAGTTCACTGGTCACGATGGCAACACCCACCCGTAGCACGCGCTCCAGCAGGTGTATCTCACTGATCATCCCTAAAGCCAACACCTCATTTGGCCGCCTTTCGTTCCAGTACTCTGCTGCCTGTGACTGGAACGAATTGCAAAAATCCCTGAAGTTGGAGACTTTTATCTCCCTCACCAACTTCAAACATCTGCTATCTGAGCAGCTAACCGATCGCTGCAGCTGTACATAGTCTATCGGTAAATAGCCCACCCATTTTTACCTACCTCATCCCCATACTGTTTTTATTTATTTACTTTTCTGCTCTTTTGCACACCAATATCTCTACCTGTACATGACCATCTGATCATTTATCACTCCAGTGTTAATCTGCAAAATTGTAATTATTCGCCTACCTCCTCATGCCTTTTGCACACAATGTATATAGACTCTCTTTTTTTCTACTGTGTTATTGACTTCTTGGCCAGGTCACAGTTGCAAATGAGAACTTGTTCTCAACTAGCCTACCTGGTTAAATAAAGGTGAAATAAAAATACAAATAAAATACATTTATTTGGGCTGCAATCTGAGGTGCAGTTAACTCTAATGAACTTATCCTCTGCAACAGAGCAAACTCTGGGTCTTCCTTTCCTGTGCCGGTCTTCATGAGATCCAGTTTCATCATTGATGGTTTTTGCGACTGCACTTGAAGAAACTTTACATTTTCCGGATTGACTGACCTTCATGTCTTAAAGTAGTGATGGACTGTCGTTTCTCTTTGCTTATTTGAGCTGTTCTTGCCATAATATGGACTTGGTCTTTTTCCAGATAGGTGCTCTCTTTTGTATACCTTGTCACAACACAACTGATTGGCTCAAACGCATTAAGAAGGAAAGAAATTCCACATTAACTTTAAACAAGGCACACCTGTTAATTTAAATGCATTCCAGGTGACTACCTCATGGAACTGGTTGAGATAATACCAAGAGTGTGGCTACTTTGAAGAATCTCAAACATAAAATATATTTTGATTTGTTTAACACTTTTTTGGTTTCCACATGATTGCATATGTGTTGTTTTGGTGTTTGGTGTTATTTCATAGTTTTTACAAAAAAACTCTTGACTGTTAACTCTAATGAACTTTTGACTGATACTATATAAACTGAGCAAAAAGAGAAATGTTCTCTCACTGTCAACTGCGTTTATTTTCAGCAAACTTAACATCTGTAAATATTTGTATGAACATAACAAGATTCAACAACTGAGACATAAACTGAACAAGTTCCACAGACATGTGACGAACAGAAATGTAATAATGTGTCCCTGAACAAAGGGGTAACAGTCAGTATCTGGTGTGGCCACCAGCTGCATTAAGTACTGCAGTGCATCTCCTCATGGACTGCAACAGATTTGCCAGTTCTTGCTGTGAGATGTTACCCCACTCTTCCACCAAGGTGCCTGCAAGTTCCCAGACATTTCTGGGGGCAATGGCCCTAGCCCTCACCCTCTGATCCAAGAGGTCCCAGACGTACTCAATGGGATTGAGATACGAGATCCGGGTTCTTCGCTGGCCATGGCAGAACACTGACATGCCTGTCTTGCAGGAAATAACACACAGAATGAGCAGTATGGCTGGTGGCATTGTCATGCTGGAGGGTCATGTCAGGATGAGCCTGCAGTAAGGGTACTACATGAGGGAGGAGGATGTCTTCCCTGTAACTCACAGCATTGATATTGCCTGTAATGACAACAAGCTCAGTCCGATGATGCTGTGACACACTGCCCCAGACAATGACAGACACTCCACCTCCAAATCGATCCCGCTCCAGAGTACAGGCCTTGGTGTAAACACTCTTTCCTTCGACGATAAAAGTTAATCCGACCATTACCCCTGGTGAGACAAAACCTCGACACATCAGTGAATAGCACTTTTTGCCAGTCCTGTCTGGTCCAGCGATGGTGAGTTTGTGCTCATAGGCGACGTTGTGATGTCTGGTGAGGACCTGCCTTACCACAATCCCTCAATCCAGTCTCTCTCAGCCTATTGTGGTCAGTCTGGGCACTGATGGAGGGATTGTGCTTTCCTGGTGTAACTCGGGCAGTTGTTGTTGCTATCCTGTACTTGTCCCGCAGGTGTGATGTTCAGATGTACCGATCCTGTGCAGGTGTTGTTACACGTGGTCTGCCACTGTGAGGACGATCAGCTTTCCGTCCTGTCTCCCTGTAGCTCTGTCTTAGACGTCTCACAGTACGGACATTGCAATTTATTGCCCTGGCCACATCTGCAGTCTTCATGCCTCCTTGCAGCATGCCTAAGGTACGGTCACACAGATGAGTAGGGACCCTGAGCATCTTTCTTTTGGTGTTTTTCAGAGTCAGTAGAAAGGCCTCTTTAGTGTCCTAAGTTTTCATAACTGTGATCTTAATTGCCTACCATCTGTAAGCTGTTAGTGTCTTAACTACCGTTCCACAGGTGCATGTTCATTAATTGTTTATGGTTCATTGAACAAGCATGGGAAACATTGTTTAAACCCTTTACAAATGAAGATCTGTGAAGTTATTTGGATTTTTACAAATTATCTTTGAAGGACAGCGTCCTGAAACAGGGACGTTTCTTTTTTTGCAGCGTTTACATTTTAAACATCACACACAGCCTACATTTGAGTACATACACACAAAATATCAAGGTCAAATAGGGGAGAGGCATAGTGCGGTAATGTGTTGCCATTTCAGTTTTTTTGCAAACAGGATGCATGTTTTGGAATATTTTTATTCTGTTAAAGGCTTCCTTCTTTTCACTCTGTAAATTAGCTTAGTATGTGGAGTAACTGCAATGTTGTTGATCCATCCTCAGTTTTCTCCTATCACAACAATTAAACTTAGTTACTATTTTAAAGTCAGCATTGGACTCATGGTGAAATCCCCGACTGGTTTCCTTCCTCTCTGGCAACTGAGTTAGGAAGGACGCCTTTACCTTCGTAGTGACTGGGTGTATTGATACACCAACCAAAGTGTAATTTATAACTTCATCATGCTCAAAGGGATAATCAATATCTGCTTCGACACCCCCCCCACCATCTACTCCATGGTCTTTATCGTTGAATATGTGTTTGAAGTTCACTATTCCACTGAGGGACCTTACAGATGTGTTGTGTGGAGTACAGAAATTAGGTAGTCATTCAAAAATAATTTTAAACACTATAATTGCACACAGAGTGAGTCCATGCAACTTATTATGTGACTTGTTAACCTTTTTCTTTTTTTACTTCGTTATGTATTTAGGTTTGCCATAAAAAAAGGGTGAGTAGTTATTGACACAAGACATTTCAACTTTTCATTTTTTATTAATTTGTAAAAATGTCTAAAAACATAATTCGACTTTGACATTATGGTGCATTGTGTGTAGACCAGTAATAAAAATAACACAACAAAATGTGGAAAAAGTCAAGGGATGTGAATACTTTCTGAAGGCACTGTACATGTTAAGTTGCGTATTGGCAACTGTGGTATGCTACAACTGTGCTACGTGGAGGTTCTTTGAAATAAATGCAAGTCAGCACTTATGCTCTAAATGTGAACCACATTGTTCCAACTTCCAACAGACACAATGGTACATGTTAATTTTCAATATTTGTACTGGGCAGTTTTGTTTCTTTTTGAAAGGGGGAGCAGGGTGGTTCTATCTAAATCCAATTAAATGTACACTGCAACTCAGCCACAGTGAGGGTAAACAAAGAGCTGCTGGCTTCCTGAGTGTAAGCCATTTTTTTGGACAAAGGAGAATGTAGCCTATGTGGCGCAGAGAGGGAGGATGTGAGCTGAGTTGTTGGTGGTTGTTGTGACTTCGAAAGTATTCTGTCACGTTCACGTTGTATTCAGCAGTAGAACGGTCTGAAAAGAAACAATGTTCAACTGACAATTAGGTGGTCATAGACTACTTTCTTTTTGCAGTTCCAAGTAGTTAACAAAAGCATTGGTTGTCTCAGTTAGCACTGGATGTAATGCTACCAGTTAAGATGTGAAATTAGATAATACAGTCTTAATACTTCAGCTTGTCCAGGAAAAGTAGGTAGCTGCAACAGGAAAGCCCTCATTTCCCAATGAAATCTTTGCACAGCAGATGCTGGCAGGGGTAAGTGACCAAAAGATAACCTCATAGCTTAGCTCCTCTGATTGGACCAAAGAGGATTGGGCCTTGTTTTAATGGAGATCTGACTGCAACAAACCCAACGCTGGAGTGTGACCTTATTCCACCAAGGAATAACAGTACACAGTTGACCCCTCTCAGTGGTCACTTTATTTTAGAAGTGGATCAAATGACTTCATTACATTTACATTTTAGTCATTTAGCAGACACTTCTATCCAGAGCGACATACAGCAGCAATTAGAGTTAGGTGCCTTGCTCAAGGGCACATCTATAGTTTTCATTACTTTCCCTTTTAAATGGGTTTACAGTGGTTAAACTATCTGTTTTATTTGTGTTCAGAATCTTAGTTAGCATAGTCTTATTTTGCATAGTCTTACTTTCACATATTAAAATAAAAATGTACACTATGTGGCCAAACGTATGTGGACACCTGCTCGTCGAACATCTCATTCCAAAATCATGGTCATTAATATGGAGTTGGTCCCCCCTGCAATAACAACATCCACTCTTCTGGGAAGGCCTTCCACTAGATGTTGGAACATTGCTGAGGGGATATGCTTGCATTCAGCCAAAAGAGCATTAATGAGGTTGGACACTGATGTTGGGCGATTAGGCCTGGCTCGCAGTCGACATTCCAATTCATCCCAAAGGTATTTGATGGGGTTGAGGTCACGGCTCTGTGGAGGTCAGTCAAGTTCTTCCACACCGATCTGGTCAAACCATTTCTGTATGGACCTCAATTTGTGCACGGGGGCATTGTCATGGTGAAACAGGAAAGGGCCTTCCCCAAACTATTGCCACAAAGTTGGAAGCACAGAATCGTCTAGAATGTCATTGTATGCTGTAGTGTTAAGATTTCCCTTCATTGGAACTAAGGGGCCTAGACCAAACCATGAAAATCAGCCACAGAACATTATTCCTCTTCCACCAAACTTTACAGTTGGCATATGCATTAGGGCAGGTAGCGTTATCATGGCATCCGCCAAACCCAGATTCATCCGTCGGACTGCCAGGCATGCCAGAGAATGCGTTTCCACTGCTCCAGAGTCCAATGGTGGAGAGATTTACACCACTCTAGTCGACGCTTGGCATTGCGTATGGTGATCTTGGGCTTGTGTGTGGCTGTTCGGCCATGGAAACCAATCAATCAATCAAATGTATTTGTAAAGCCCTTTTTACATCAGCCGATGTCACAAAGTGCAATACAGAAACCAAGCCTAACACCCCAAACAGCAAACAATGCAGATGTAGAAGCAGGGTGGCTAGGAAAAACTCCCTAGAAAGGCAGGAACCTAGGAAGAAATCTAGAGAGGAACCAGGCTCTGAGGGGTGGCCAGTCCTCTTCTGGCTGTGCCGGGTGGAGATTATAACAGGACATGGTCAAGATGTTCAAACGTTCATAGATGACCAACAGGGTCAAATAATAATAATTTGCAGTGGTTGTAGGTCAGCACCTCAGGAGGTCAGCACCTCAGGAGTAAATGTCAGTTGGCTTTTCATAGCCGATCATTCAGAGTTAGCGACAGCAGGTGCGGTAGAGAGAGAGAGTCGAAAACAGCAGGTCCGGGACAAGGTAGCACGTCCAGTGAACAGGTCAGGGTTCCATAGCCGCAGGCAGAACAGTTGAAACTGGAGCAGCAGCACGGCCAGGTAGACTGGGGATAGCAAGGAGTCATCGGGCCAGGTAGTCCTGAGGCATGGTCCTAGGGCTCAGGTCCTCCGTGAGAAAGAGAGAAAGAGATAGAGAGAGCATACTTAAATTCACACAGGACACCAGATAAGACAGGAGAAATACTCCAGATATAACAGACTGACCCTAGCCCCCTGACACAAACTATTGCAGCATAAATACTGGAGGCTGAGACAGGAGGGGTCGCGAGACACTGTGGCCCCATTCAACAATACCCCCGGACAGGGCCAACCAGGCAGGATATAACCCCACCCACTTTGCCAAAGCACAGCCCCCACACCACTAGAGGGATATCTTCAACCACCAACTTACTACCCTGAGACAAGGCCGAGTATAGCCCACGAAGATCTCCCCCACGGCACAAACTCGAGGGGGGCGCCAACCCGGACAGGAAGATCACGTCAGTGACTCAACCCACTCAATTGACGCACCCCTCCTAGGGACGGCATGGAAGAGCACCAGTAAGCCAGTGACTCAGCCCCCATAATAGGGTTAGAGGCAGAAAATCCCCGTGGAGAAAGGGGAACCGGCCAGGCAGAGACAGCAAGGGCGGTTCGTTGCTCCAGTGCCTTTCCTTTCACCTTCACAACCCTAGGCCAGACTACACTCATCATAGGACCTACTGAAGAGATGAGTCTTTAATAAAGACTTAAAGGTCGAGACCGAGTCTGCGTCTCTCACATCGATAGGCAGACCATTCCATAAAAATTGAGCTCTATAGGAGAATGCCCTGCCTCCAGCTGTTTGCTTAGAAATTCTAGGGACAATAAGGAGGCCTGCATCTTGTGACCGTAGCGTACATGTAGGTATGTACGGCAGGACCAGATCGGAGAGATAGGTAGGAGCAAGCCCATGTCATGTCATGAAGCTCCCAACGAACAGTTATTGTGCTGACGTTGCTTCCAGAGGTAGTTTGGAACTCTGTAGTGAGTGTTGCAACCGAGGACAGACGTTTTTTACACGCTACGTGCTTCAGCATTTGGCGGCCCCGTTCTGTGAGCTTGTGTGGCCTACCACTTTGCGGTTGAGCCATTACTCCAAGACGTTTCCACTTCCCAATAACAGCACTCACAGTTGATCGGTGCTTCTCTAGTGGGGCAGAAATGTTATGAACTGACTTGTTGGAAAGGGGGCATCCTAAGACGGTGCCACGTTGAAAGTCACTGAGCTCTTCAGTAAGGCCATTCCACTGCCAATGTTTTTCTATGGAGATTTCATAGCTGTGTGCTCGAATTTATACATAATGTATAAATATATATATATATATTACATACATATTCAGACCTTTTACTCAGTAATTTGTTGAAGCACCTTTGGCAGCGATTACAGCCTTGAGTCTTCATGGCTATGATGCTACAAGCTTGGCATATCTGTATTTGGGGAGTTTCTCACATTCTTTGCAGATCCTCTCAAGCTCTGTCAGGTTGGATTGGGTGCGTCAATGAACAGCTATGTTCAGGTCTCTTCAGAGATGTTTGATCGGGTTCAAGTCCGGGGTCTAGCTGGGCCACTCAAGAACATTCAGAGACTAGGGTCGTAGTCCTGTTGGAGGGGAACTTTCGCCCCAGTCTGAGGTCCTGAGCACTCTGGAACAGGTTTTCTTGAAGGATCTCTCAATACTTTGCTCCGTTCATCTATTCCTCCATCCTGACTAGTCTCACAGTCCCTGCCACTGAAAACATCCCCACAGCATGATGCTGCCACCACCATGCTTCACCGTCGGGATTGTGCCAGTTTTCCTCCAGACGTGATGCTTGGCTTTCAGGCCAAAGAGTTCAATCTTGGTTTCATCAGACCAGAAAATCTTGTTTGTCTGAGAGTCTTTAGGTGCCCATTGGCAAACTCCAAGCGGGCTGTCATGTGCATTTTTTTGGCCACTCTACCATAAAAGCCTGATTGGTGGAGTGCTGCAGAGATCGTTGTCCTTCTGGAAGATTCTCCCATCTCCACACAGAAACTCTGGAGCCATGTCAGAGTGACCATTGGGTTCTTGGTCACCTTCCTGAACAAGGCCCTTCTCCCTCGATTGCTCAGTTTGGCCGGACGGCCAGCTCTAGGAAGAGTCTTGGTGGTTCCAAACTTCTTTCATTTAAGAATGATGGAGGCCACTGTGTTCTTGGGGACCTTCAATACTGCAGACATTTTTTGTTACCCTTCCCCAGATCTGTGCCTCGACACAATCATGTCTTGGAGCTCTACGGACAATTCCTTTGAACTCATGGCTTCGTTTTTGCTCTGATATGCACTGCCAACTGTGAGACCTTATATAGACAGGTGTGTGCCTTTCAAAATCATGTCCAATCAAGTGAATTTACCACAAATGGACTCCAATTAAGTTGTAGAAACATCTCAAGGATGATCATTGGAAACAGGATGCACCTGAGCTCAATTTCGAGTCTCATTGTAAAGGGTCTGAATACTTATGTGAATTGGGTATTTCGTTTTTTATTTTGAATACATTTGCTAACATTTCTGAAAAACTGTTTTTTAGAACAAGGCTGAAATGTAACAAAATCAAGGGGTCTGAATACTTTCCGAATGCACTATATACAGTGGGGCAAAAAAGTATTTAGTCAGCCACCAATTGTGCAAGTTCTCCCACTTAAAAAGATGAGAGAGGCCTGTAATTTTCATCATAGGTAAACATTTATTTGCAAATTATGGTGGAAAATAAGTATTTGGTCAATAACAAAAGTTTATCTCAATACTTTGTTATATACCTTTTGTTGGCAATAACAGAGGTCAAACGTTTTCTGTAAGTCTTCACAAGGTTTTCACACACTGTTGCTGGTATTTTGGCCCATTCCTCCATGCAGATCTCCTCTAGAGCAGTGATGTTTTGGGGCTGTTGCTGGACAACACGGACTTTCAACTCCCTCCAAAGATTTTCTATGGGGTTGAGACCTGGAGATTGGCTAGGCCACTCCAGGACCTTGAAATGCTTCTTAAGAAGCCACTCCTACGTTGCCCGGGCGGTGTGTTTGGGATCATTGTCATGCTGAAAGACCCAGCCACGTTTCATCTTCAATGCCCTTGCTGATGGAAGGAGGTTTTCACTGAAAATCTCACGATACATGGCCCCATTCATTCTTTCCTTTACACGGATCAGTCGTCCTGGTCCCTTTGCAGAAAAACAGCCTCAAAGCATGATGTTTCCACCCCCATCTTCACAGTAGGTATGGTGTTCTTTGGATGCAACTCAGCATTCTTTGTCCTCCAAACACAACGAGTTGAGTTTTTACCAAAAAGTTATATTTTGGTTTCATCTGACCATATGACATTCTCCCAATGTTCTTCTGGATCATCCAAATGCTCTCTAGCAAACTTCAGACGGGCCTGGACATGTACTGGCTTAAGCAGGGGGACACGTCTGGCACTGCAGGATTTGAGTCCCTGGCGGCGTAGTGTGTTACTGATGGTAGGCTTTGTTACTTTGGTCCCAGCTCTCTCCAGGTCATTCACTAGGTCCCCCCGTATGGTTCTGGGATTTTTGCTCACCGTTCTTGTGATCATTTTGACCCCACGGGGTGAGATCTTCCGTGGAGCCCCAGATCGAGGGAGATTATCAGTGGTCTTGTATGTCTTCCATTTCCTAATAATTGCTCCCACAGTTGATTTCTTCAAACCAGGCTGCTTACCTATTGCAGATTCAGTCTTCCCAGCCTGGTGCAGGTCTACAATTTTGTTTCTGATGTCCTTTGACAGCTCTTTGGTCTTGGCCATAGTGGAGTTTGGAGTGTGACTGTTTGAGGTTGTGGACAGGTGTCTTTTATACTGATAACAAGTTCAAACAGGTGCCATTAATACAGGTAACGAGTGGAGGACAGAGGAGCCTCTTAAAGAAGAAGTTACAGGTCTGTGAGAGACAGAAATCTTGCTTGTTTGTCGGTGACCAAATACTTATTTTCCACCATAATTTGCAAATAAATTCATTAAAAATCCTACAATGTGATTTTCTGGATTTTTTTGCCTCATTTTGTCTGTCATAGTTGAAGTGTACCTATGATGAAAATTACAGGCCTCTCTCATATTTTTAAGTGGAAGAACTTGCACAATTGGTGGCTGACTAAATACTTTTTTGCCCCACTGTATACCCTATATGATGAAACAAACAATCAACAGCTTCTTTTGTACTGTAACTTTTCAAGGTGGCCTTTTCCCACATTTGATGGTTCCCCCTAGCCTGGTCTCATACTGTAAGTGCCATAGCTAACTGCTCTTCAATATCCTATGGTATGATACAAAATTAATACAGAGAGGTGTTTGCTAAAGTACGAAACAGACTGGAACACCAGGCTAGGATACCACTGCCGGGATGTTTTGATTAAAATGGTACATTTATATGGGGTGTGTTCTTGTCTACACAGGTACAATGGCTCCCTACCCAACGGAGACAGGGGGAGGCGGAAAAGCCGCTTTGCACTGTGCCGGAGACCCAAGGCCAGCGGGGTGAAACCCAGCACAGTACACGTGGCGTGTACACCTCAGGCAGCCAAGGTAGGAGCTAGGAAACAGTCATACTGTATGCTTGAATTTAAGACTTATTTCTGTAATCGTAGAAACTCTCTTATATAATGTAATGTATACTTGATATAAACAAGACGATAGTGACGGCATTGTCTCTTGTTGCACTAATACACAATCTTCTCTCTATAATAGGCATTAGATCTCCACTCAGAACAGGGGCGCCTGAAGTAAATGTAATTGGTAATGACATCATCCTGCTACTCCTAACATCAAACTTTTCCCTCCTGCAGGCCATCAGCAACAAGGACCAGCACAGTATCTCCTACACTCTGTCCCGGGCCCAGACGGTGGTGGTGGAGTACACTCATGACAGCAATACAGACATGTTCCAGGTGAGTGTGTCCCCAGCGTGTCCTCACTGCTCAAGTCAAGCCTGGTCCCAGATCTGTTGTGCTGTCTTGTCAACTCACATGGTCGACTGTGTGATCACGCTCGCCGTAGCCGATGTGAGTAAGACCTTTGAACAGGTTAACATTCACAAGGCCGCAGAGCCAGACGGATTACCAGGAAGCATACGCAGAGCATGCGCTGACCAGCTGGCAAGGGTCTTCACTGACATTTTCAACCTCTCCCTGACCCTGTCTGTAACACCTACATGTTTCAAGCAGACCACCATAGTCTCTGTGCCCAAGAACGCCAAGGTAACCTGTCTAAATGACTATCACACAGTCACAGTAACAGTCACACCTGTAGACATGAAATGCTCTAAAAGGCTAGCGTTCATAGGCTAGGTTGAATAGGGAAAATTTGAGTATCACATAGTAGCCGAAACCTATCGATGTTACATTGAACTGGGTGAATGTAATATGAATGACAGTCATCCAATATGCTGTAATAGAAATAATTCCATGCTCATAATTTTTTTTATCATCCTCCCTCATCTTGAATGTCACCGACTGCCACTGCTGTACATCCTGTATAGATGGTACCGATTTGACGAATGACATTGTGGCTTCTCGAAGCTGATTCAGCAGGCAGTTAAGCAGTGAGGCCTCATGGGGCTCGGGTGCACCCTGCCATTCCTTTCTGATAAGACCACATCACCCTCTCTTCCCTCTCTCGCTCTCTCTCGCTCTCTCTCTTTCTCTTACATCACTCTTCAATGTTCTCTCTTTCTCTCTCTCTCTCTTACTCTCTCTCTTTCTCCCCCCTCTCTCCTTCTCTATCCATCACACACACTCTCTCTCACACATACACACACATGCTCTCTCTCTCTCTCTTTCTCTCTCTTTTACATATCTTTAACTCTCTCTTTTATGTCCCTGTTGTCTCCTGCATGAGTTTCCCTAAGTAGAGAATAATTGTTCCGTTCACACACCCAAGGAACAAATATCATAGTGATGACAATAAGAAGCCATGTCTTTCTTCACATGCATAGAAAGTCTAAACACACACACACACACACAGAGACCCTTATCCCGACTGTCTCCACTCATAGTGATTTACAGGCGTGAACAGTCTGACGGTGGCCAGCCTGCTGTTACTCCATTAATTCTGCATGACATCGATGACAGCCTCAGCTAACATAAATCTGAAAATGTTTCCCTTTCTTTCTTACATTAATCTGCCACCTGTCTTTTCTCTCAATCTCATAGTCCAGGTCCTGATCTGATCTACATGTGCTTTAGCCAACTCTAACTAATGAATGGCATGAAAACGATAGAAGGCTTGGCTAACAGGCTGTTGCCTCTTAGTAAAAGCACTAATGGTTGAGAGACCAAATAAAAAGGAGGCAAGGAAAGGAAGCCATTTGAGTACTGAGACACAAATCTGGGATTCCTTAAACTAATCTAAATAAAGAACTGAATCAGTTTAGTTACTACAGTGGGGCAGAAAAGTATTTAGTCAGCCACCAATTGTGCAAGTTCTCCCACTTAAAAAGATGAGAGAGGCCTGTAATTTTTATCATAGGTACACTTCAACTATGACACAAAATGAGAGAAAAAATCCAGAAAATCACATTGTAGGATTTTTAATGAATTATTTGCAATTATGGTGGAAAATAAGTATTTGGTCAATAACAAAAGTTTATCTCAATACTGTTATATACCCTTTGTTGGCAATGACAGAGGTCAAATGTTTTTCTGTAAGTCTTCACAAGGTTTTCACACACTGTTGCTGGTATTTTGGCCCATTCCTCCATGCAGATCTCCTCTAGAGCAGTGATGTTTTGGGGCTGTTGCTGGGCAACACAGACTTTCAACTCCCTCCAAATATTTTCTTTGGGGTTATGATCTGGAGACTGGTTAGACCACTCCAGGACCTTGAAATGCTTCTTACGAAGTCACTCCTTCGTTGCCCAGGCGGTGTGTTTGGGATCATTGCCATGCTGAAAGACCCAGCCACGTTTCATCTTCAATGCCCTTGCTGATGGTAGGCTTTGTTACTTGGTCCCAGCTCTCTGCAGGTCATTCACTAGGTCCCCCCGAGTGGTTCTGGGATTTTTGCTCACCGTTCTTGTGATCATTTTGACCCCACGGGGTGAGATCTTGCGTGGAGCCCCAGATCGAGGGAGATTATCAGTGGTCTTGTATGTCTTCCATTTCCTAATAATTGCTCCGACAGTTGATTTCTTCAAACCAAGCTGCTTACCTATTGCAGATTCAGTCTTCCCAGCCTGGTGTCCTTTGACAGCTCTTTGGTCTTGGCCATAGTGGAGTTTGGAGTGTGATTGTTTGAGGTTGTGGACAGGTGTCTTTTATATTGATAACAAGTTCAAACAGGTGCCATTAATACAGGTAAAGAGTGGAGGACAGAGGAGCCTCTTAAAGAAGAAGTTACAGGTCTGTGAGAGCCAGAAATCTTGCTTGTTTGTAGGTGACCAAATACCTATTTTCCACCATAATTTGCAAATAAATTCATTAACCATCCTACAATATGATTTTCAGGATTTTTTTTCTCATTTTGTCTGTCATAGTGTACCTATGATGAAAATTACAGGCCTCTCTCATCTTTTTAAGTGGGAGAACTTGCACAATTGGTGGCTGACTAAATACTTTTTTGCCCCACTGAATATTTGCCTCTCTAAAAGCTTTTTTTTTTGCAAGAACATTACTAAAGCTAAATGGAATATACACTCTGATAACTCATATACCTCTTTTCCCTTCCATCCCAGATTGGGCGTTCCACAGAGAGCCCCATAGACTTTGTGGTGACAGACACGGTGCCTGGCAGCCAGCAGAGCCACGGGGGGGAGGGCCAGACCCAGACCCAGTCTATCCAGAGCACCATCTCGCGCTTCGCCTGCCGCATCATCTGCCAGCGGAGCCCGCCGTACACCGCTCGCATCTATGCCGCCGGCTTCGACTCCTCCAAGAACATCTTCCTGGGGGTGAGTTGGTGATTGTGATGAAAACAAAATAGCTGCCATATAATTAGGATAGAAATACTACTAATGTGACATACTGTATCTCTTTAAGCATTTGCGATTAGCATTCATGATGCAATGACGTTTATAAGCCATAATACAACCTTGAAATAACTATGAACTATTAGAACTAAAAAGTATTGCACACATATCTCTGAAACTCTCCTTTTCTACTTTCTATCCCTTCTTTCCCCCAGGAGAAGGCAGCCAAGTGGAGGACACAGGACGGACAGATGGACGGGCTGACCACTAATGGCGTGCTGGTGATGCACCCTCGCCACGGCTTCACGCAGGACTCCAAGCCGGGCGTGTGGAGAGAGATATCTGTCTGTGGCAAAGTCTTCACCCTCAGAGAGACCCGCTCCGCCCAGCAACGGGGCAAGATGGTGGGTAGCTAGTAGATACATACATAGACACAAGCATGCACACAAGCACACACGTACACACACAGATGTGTGCGCACACATGAAGTAACAAGCCCTAACATGTGTAGATGTGAGTACTTGCAGAAACATAACATGTTCAAACACACACACACACACATACACTCCTGTGCAGCCTCATTGAGGCCATGTAAGCCATGCCTTGCCATTGTTTTCCAGGGACATTGTTTTAAGTAGATGTTTCTGAAGCATTAATACTGCACTAATTGAATGGAAGCTGCCAGCTAATATCCCCAGTTCTCACTCTAACTTGGAACAATTGACTCTTGAACAATTTTTCAGAACCTAGACTCTACCGTCCTCCAAAATGTTATTGTTGGGTAACTTCATTAAGCCATTTTAACACAGCTCTGTGATATGAGCAGATGGTACATCTAAACAAATTCACGAGTTATCTCAGTTGTACAGAACAGTCTGGTTGGATGGGCTTTAGCTGTTTGAGGTCTCTGTTTCTCATACACAGAAATCAGCATCTGATTTATTGTGTGATAGGTCTGTTATGTCACCGATAATAACCTCCCCTGGAAAACCCTGACTCTATACTTTTAAGTTCCATCCCCTTCTCCCAGAGACCACACAGTCAGTTTGGAAGATGTCAGTAAATCAGAGGAATTCTCATAGGAATCTCACACTCCTAACCTCGCCTTCATTTTGGGAGGAATGACTGAGAGTCTGAGACATGCTGTTATTATGATTATGATGTGGTTTGGCCTTTAGACTTTAAAACTGAGGCATGAGAACGGCCAGGGAAGGGGGGAGGAAATGCCGAGAGCTGATAAGGGAGAAAGAGAGGAAGGGATGCTGGTTCAATGGGTTTAGTCACAGCAGGTCTGCACCTTGTCTGAAACAAAAGCAAGACCTCTTTGATCTATTATTGAGGTACATACCGAAGGCCAATAATACAGGACAATGCTCAATATAATACTGAGATATACTTATAGTATCTCTCCCCAGTAAAAAAAGAAAGAAAAGCACTTCATTAAGTCCTTAATGGAGAACCCAAGATCCCCCCTTCACCCCACAGCTATAAAATGTGGCATCGCAGGTTGCCGTCTACAGGACCATTGACACATTTAATCAAGGCAGACTGCAGAGCAACACCATGTGGAGCATGTGTTTGTATTGTGTTTGTTAATATCTTGCCATCTGTTTGCTAATATATCTGTGTGTCTTGCAGGTGGAGAGCGAGAGCCAGGAACTGGTGGACGGCTCGCTGATCGACCTGTGCGGCGCCACCCTCCTGTGGCGCACGGCCGAGGGCCTCTCGCGCACGCCCACCGTGAAGCACCTGGAGGCCCTGCGGCAGGAGCTGAATGCCGGGCGGCCCCAGTGCCCCGTGGGTTTCAACACCCTGGCCTTCCCCAGCCTCCGCCGCAAGGAGATCCTGGATGAGAAGCAGCCGTGGGCCTACCTCCGATGCGGCCATGTGCACGGCTACCACGCCTGGGGAGGCCAAGGACGGGAGCCCGAGGATGAGGTGGTGGAGGTGGGCCGGGAGAGGGAGTGCCCCATGTGCCGAACCAGAGGGCCGTATGTACCGTTATGGCTGGGGTGTGAGGCGGGCTTTTACCTGGATGCAGCACCGCCCACACACGCCTTTAGTCCGTGCGGTCATGTGTGCTCGGAGAAGACGGCAGCGTTCTGGAGCCAGATCCCGCTGCCACACGGCACGCACACCTTCCACGCCGCTTGTCCATTCTGCGTACATCAACTGGCCGGCGAGAGCGGCTACCTCAGACTCATCTTCCAAGGGCCCCTGGACTAGATAATGGACAGTGGACTCCTCCCAAACCCCAACTAACGCTTCACAACTACCAGGGTTGTGATCATTAGGGCACACAACCGAAAACATCTTAAAACATTTTTTGCAACAGAAAATTAACATTTGAGTTTCTTATTGGACAAATCCAGGTAGTCCCTCACTGTTTCAGACAGATTCTTTCTGTTTGGTGCTCTAATGAACATGACCCATGGCCATGCGATAACCAAGTGAATGGTGGAAAAACAGCTAAAGGACTATTAAACATTTCTGAACTTAAATATTTTGGAGAGCTACGGAATACTTTTTTTGCTTCTCTCATTTCAAGTGACCTTTTTTCTAGCAGTGCTGTTTTCGATACTATAATTATATTTTCATGTTAACAATGAAAAAGCGCTACAGTATATGCTAACACAGCAAACTCTTCCACAGGTGCAGATTTGTAATGTTCTGATGCAAAATCCATTGTGAGGATGTGTGGTGTGGCTTGATGTTTATAGCCATTTCTTTTTCTATCTGAAAGGCGATTGTAGCAGAAACAAGCATACTTTGTAATGCTAGCTACTGTTTTGGAAGTGACCTCCTTTTTCTTAGACATGAAGACCCATGTTGTTAAACTAGGCCTAGTAAAATTAATATTTCGCAATTGTGTAAAAAAAAAGTGCTTATGACCTTATACCTTTTTTACCATGAATCCCAACATGTACACTATCTTTATGTTATCAATCACCACATCAACAGGTATAAGGTGGTATAAGAAGTGGAAGAAGTACATAATAAAAAACAATATCACTTTTCTCTCTGTGTACCCTTCTGTACAAGGACTGGAGAAACAGATCTATAAATTGACTAGTGGGAACTTGTCGACATTGACACTTATCTGAGTGTCCAGAATGTGTTCAAGCAAGCAAGTGATCCATTTTTGTTCAATTGAAGTGTGGCCCTAAACACATTGACTTTTCAGATGGTATGAAAATGTCACCCTCTCATCTTCCATGTGTACCTGCATTCAGTGTGTATATAATATTTATGTTTATGTTTGTGTGTATGTTAATGTCCCGTGTTTCGTCTTCTGATCTTAATTTACACAGTGATTTGTATTCCCAATGTTAGTAATGTGTGAGAGCTTATTTTCTTTCGTTCAACCAACTTATATTCAAGTTTTACCAATTTGTTCTGCTTTATATCCTCTTGATTGCCTGATGCCTTCATACAGGACGTTGAGTATTATTTCTGCAAAGAGGGTTGCTGTTGCAGACAACCATTTTTTTTTTTTTACCAACTGGAAAAAATAAAAGTTAAAAGCTTTGAAATTGTTCACATTTGTGTGAGTGCTCTCTTTTTTTCCAATCCACTGTTGGAATCCAAGATCATCAATAGACACTGGACTGAACTCATGTATACTAGATATTTGGTGTATTTAGCTAAAATAAACAAGATATGCAATAACATTCACCCTATTATACACAGTATTCATTTGGATTGACTAGCTATACTAGCTAGTTCACATAAAATTAACTTTTTCCAATTATGAGAATGTGAAAATTGTCAGTTGTAAGCAGTAGGTAGGGGATGGGCAACTACATTTGTATTTTTTTTAGGAATTCATTCGGGTTCTCAACCTACTGTTGAGAGTTGGAATAATAGAATACACAAGGTGCTATTTCGAAATGTGTTTGTGCATCAGCAGTCACTCAATTAGCCCATGTCAGCTAAAAGGTTTTCGATTGGTAAGTTAGTCTAGTGGCCAGCTATAATTCGGGGTGGGGCCCATTGATCATCAGTTATCATATTAAAAACTGAAAACATTTGCATTCATCCTATGGCAAAATGTGTAGAATTGCAAGAAATAAGATGTAAAACTGCACATTTTTATCTCCACCCCATGGCAAAATGAGTAAAATTGCATGAAATTAGTTATAAAATTGCTATATTTTCTCTCCGCCCTATGGCAAAATGTGTCAAATTGCAGGAAATTAACTTATGACATTTTTGGTATCTCTTCACTCCCATATGAGGGGGGGGCACTGAAATGTTTTGCTCAGAAGGTGGGGAGGGGGGAGTATGGATGTGGGTACGCAGACCCACTGCAGCCCCTCATGATGATTCCCGTCTTTTTGTGGCCCCCCACGCCAATCAAAGTTGCCCATCCTGCAGTGAAGTAGGTGGTATGCTGTGATGAAAGTGACTGCATGGTTATGCTCGAAAGAACTCGAAGAAGATTGTTCGCGCAGTGCATTATGGTGACTGTACCGGCGGTTTGCTTGATGTTTTCGCCTGGTTCGTCTAATGTTATAGCGTGATGGCGGAAAGAAGAATCAAGAACTAATGTGTTTCTAACAACAGGTACCAGACATAGCGCACCTTCTTTTGGTTTGTCTACTCTTCAAAAAAGCTCAGCGATCATGTATTTATGTGGACTGCTTCCGTCTCTGTTTGGCTGTCAAATGGCTAACATTTTACTAGCTTCGATTATCAGTCTACGTGTAACCAGCTGGTCTCTTCAGGCTGCTGCAGTCGTGGGTAGCTACTCGAATATCGATGCTCGAAGAGTACATCGTATATCGTCTGTAAAGAGCAATTAGAAAAAATGGTCAATGACAGTTAATGTTGCCGGATGACGGGGAAATTCGAATGAGGACGGCGGTGTTTCACAGTTAGCTACAGTAGCTAGGTAACTTGGCTAACTAGAGTTATCGTTCTATCTTGTTCCCCACCTGAGATCGTTAACGTTAAGAAGCTGCAGTTGTCTAGCAGTGTGATGAGGCAAACGCCTCTCTACTATCTAGCTTTTTAAAAAGTGAAACAACTAACGCTAACTAGATTGTCAGTTAAAACGGTCATCTAATCCCAGCTAGTTAAAAAAAAAAAAGGACAACATCATCATCATCCCTGGTGGTGTTGAAATATTATCTGATTCGCAGCGATAGCTGACTATATTTTCTTGACATTTTGCATTGTACAGTTTTGATCCATATAGCCCTCAGCTAGCGAATTTACTTTTCATTGTAGCTGTCAATTTAACCGTTAGTTAGCAAGCTACATGCATTAACATTTGACGTTGTTGATATAGGCAGCTACGATGTCATTGCCCAATGACGTGTTCGGTGTGTGGTGATTCACGTGACGTTGGTGTAAATCAGTCATATGAAGACTTAATGTCTGCTATAAATCATTTATTTTCTTATTTCACCATGCATTCGATATTGTATGTTACTGAAACGGACAACAATACATATCCATATTGATTGTAGCCTAAAGGTACCTGCCCACCTTTCACCCTAATCTTTTCAACAGACTTGATTAGACAACGGAGGAGCTTTGCTCCTGTAGGCAGTTTATCATGGTCTCAGTTGCTGACACAACTGTTTTCTAGTGTGATTATATTGGTTAACCTATAGGCCCTGTTCTAGGTACTCTCCACTTTAATCACCAATGGTGAATTACTTTGAATTTGATCATTCAGTTTAGGTAGGACGGGGCTAGTTATGCAGACAAAGCAATAACCGAATCAATACACAGAGGAAGCGAGTCAAAAGGCATTACTTTTCTCACTGTTCGGATTATAGCCTAACACCTGCTCAACTGCACCTCTGAGCCACAATTGTCTGAGCGACAATACATCTGCAGCATCTGCACTTTCACTTCTGCTTCACACTACTGACTTGTGACAACAACTGAAGGTCATTGCTGTGCACAGAAAAATGGGCTGACATTTGAATGGATTGACTGAATTGATTGACTATTAACACAAGTGTTCCACTGTATACTTCCTCTCTCAACATTTAGTTTTCTATGGCCCTATTTTCAATGCCCTTGGACTAAGAACTCTGAAGATGGTCCAGTTTAGGGTTTATATCGTGTTACCGCAAACATGAATGTTTAGGCTATGTCTTTGTTTTGTATTGATACTCTCTGACTCAGTGCTATGTTTGCTAGCTCAGCTAGCCTCTGTGGAGAGGTGCACCAATGCCATGGCCTCCAGCCACAGCTCCTCCCCAGTGCCTCATCCCAGCAGTGGTGGCAGCGAGGGGATCTTCCGGAAGGACAGGGACCTTTCCTCACGACACTACAGGCCCGTCCACTCCCTGCCCGACGTCTGCCCCAAGGAGCCCACGGGTAAAGAACTAGCCTACATTTATGGTTCTTACAAGATGAATATCTATAAAGGTTCATCTTGTGTCACTGTTGATCAGCCATATGCTGACTGTAGTCCTATTTTTCTACCCCTCTCCCAAAGTATGCTCTTGTACACTCTCCCTCATGGATTTAAAATGAATGGATTGGTGTAAGGAGCTCCCTCCAGCCATTCTTGCACCAATCCAAAGCTTTTAAATGCATGAGCGGATGTGAACGAGTGCACACTTCTTGGTGAAGGGTAGAAAAATTGGTAGCCTCAAATGAGAGCGCAGCGTTGAGGATGGTGGGTCAGGCTACAGAATTGTAGCGCAACCATGGAATGCATCTCAAGATGCATTGAACGTTTCATTACTGCTGAAGGTTTCCACTGACTACATTTCCCACGTGCCCTTGCAGGCGAGGCAGCCCGGGTGCTGTGCGAGGGCCCGTCGGTGGTGGCCGACCAGCACAGGTGGACGGTGTACAACTCCAAGGTGAACCTCCCAGCCGCGCTGAATGACCCTCGACTGGCCAAGAGGGAGTCTGACTTCTTCACCAAAACCTGGGGCCTGGACTTTGCCGAGACAGAAGTCATGCCCTCCTTCTACCTCCCCAACATCACAAAGGAACACTTTGGCCCCTACCTGCAGGAAACAGCTCAGGTAACGAATACACCCCGCTGCCACTGTCATTCAGTGTGAATTATTCAGTAGATTGGACTGAAGTAGAGGCCACTGCCTGGCCTGGGTAGTGCTCATTAGGGCATGCAACAGAGAACATTTAAAAACATGTTGAAATGGAAAAAACTGCATTTCTTATTAGGCAAGTCCAAATAGTCCCTTCAAGTTTGTCTGTTTGGTGCCTAATGAACACAGTCGAGGTGTCAAATCCTCTTTCTATTGTTTGGTTATTACCTTGGAACTGCCCTGTGCAATGTAATGAACATAGCATTTTCTAAGACTTTGTCCTCTTCCCTTTACTCATGGTCGAAATAGCACAAAGAAAATGCATCCACTATAATTAAACGGTATACGCTATTAGGCCTAAACTAAATCATGTCTGTGTTTCTCTGTAGAGGGAGAAAATCCATGAGCGATGCAAGAGTATCTGTTCCAACAAGGATGAGCTGGATGCTGTCTCCAGCATCACAAACAACCACGGTATGCGATATGAAACAGCTCTGCACCTGGCGCCTACAGTATCTATTCTGGGCCTCCTGTTATTAGTTTTGTTAAATATCACATTTCCTTTGTGTTTTAAGTGAGTTGATCCAACTAATGTGCTTTTTCACTTTCTGTTCTTCATAGATAAATCAAGAACAGAGTTGGAGCAGGTGCCCAAGGTAATTACTTCCTCTTGTTTTGTGTTGTAACCATGTGAGTTGTGGGGATTTCTAGAGCCCTATTGAACTGCTTTGTCCCCTTGATTTGACTGTATGCTCTCATGATTCTCAAATGTTTATACCATTAACTTTTTAAAATAATATATTGTTTAATTATATTAATATCTCCCTAGACCAGCTAGAGCAGCACACATACTATTTGGTTCTGGATTCCAAAATTAACATCTGGCTTAAACAGATCTTCATGAAGCCTGACTTTGCGCTAGACGACCCAACGACCTTTCACGCGGTCCTACCATGGTCCCACTTCAACAGCGCTGGTGGGAAGAGCAGCAGGGACATGGCATCGTCACGGTTACTACAGGAAAAGGTGAGCTGACGGAAAATTGTCATGTCCTGCATTGTTTCATTGCGTCCCCGTCATGTTTCCTGTTGTTGGCTTCTCCCTCTCTTTCTCAGCTGAGCCACTACCTCGACGTGGTGGAGGTGAGCATCGCGCGGCAGATCTCCCTGCGCTCCGAGGCCTTCTTCCACGCCATGTCCTCCCAGCACGAGCTCCAGGACCGCCTCACCGAAACCACCCGCGCCGTGGCAGTCCTCCGGGGCCGCGCAGCCGCCATCGAACGCATCATGTGCGAAGGCCCGCTGCGGGCACTGCGGCAGGCGCTGACGCGCTCCAACTGCGCGCGGCTGCACAACAAGCTGAAGCTGATGGCGGCGGTGCATCAGAGCCAGCCCACTGTGCAGCTGCTGCTCTCCACCTCGGAGTTCGTTGGGGCCCTGGAGCTCATCGCCACCACCAAGGAGGTGCTGCAGCTGGAGCTGCAGGGGATACACAGCTTCAGGTGGGGGTGGTGGAGACGAGTGGGGGATGTTTGTGTTACGTACTCAGATCTATCTGTCACGGCGGTGACACTCGTCTGATTTTAAATGGGCCAAACACTCATATGAGACAATCGTACATCAAATGATAGTAAGCAGCAGTCCACGCCAACTATTTATTGTGAGTAACCTTTTATGGTGGCACAAATACAGCGTGGTGGCAGAACTGTATCACGCCGAAAGTTTAAAATACACACCACTTCTCGTCAGAATGCTTTTCAGAGTTTCGTGTCAATATAAGTCTTTTTAAACATGAGTCCCAGCCCACAGTTAAACATAGTGAAATACTCTGTGTATTTTAGAGTGTGGCCTTGTGATGCATCTGACATCTCGCCCCCCCGCAGACACCTGGGCTCGCAGCTGTGTGAGATGGAGAAGCTGATAGACAAGATGATGGTGGGGGACTTTAGCATGTACTCCAGGAGTGACCTCAACAGGAGTCTGGAGGACGACGGACAGGTCATGGAGAAGGTCTGTACCGTTGAGATAAAATATAAACAAATGTTTATATTTAATTCTGTGGTCGTTTTTATATTTAACTCATTCGTTCTTGAATGACTTACCTGGCTACACAAAGGTTTAAAATGCACTAAATCCGCTGTCAGAAGACTGGAGGGGGGGGAAATGTGTGAAAAAATAAGGTTGAGGTTGAGTTCAACCGTAAATGTTGAGAATGTGTAGTTGGAGCACCAAACTGAGATTGTTTTTTGTCACAGTGGTCACAGATGCAATACAAACGTTCAGTCTCAATAAAGGTGGGTCTGACTCTTCCGTTTGCTACTTGGAATCTAGTGAATTAAAATGGCACATTTGGGGCAATCTCGAGATTGTTCAGATCAGAGGATCAATCATCAACCTAATTTACATTTCAGTAGCACAATTGCCAATTGCCTTTTGTTATGTGTATGGGAACTTTGAATGACTCTGAAGGAGATCTTAATTATCTCCATTACGCGGAAATCTTTTGGTTAATTGGTTTGAAATATGAATCTCTTTGTTTATTAGTTTAGTGTAATTTAATTGATGAATTGGTGTCTTATCATAATTGATCTCTTGAAGTGAAGAATACTCTGATTAGCGTTATTGGGTTTTATAGTATTGCTCACTCTCTCTCTGTGTGTGTGTGTGTGGGGGGGGGGGGGGAGACAGGACAGGCTGGAGTCTCTGGTGTTTGGCTTGCTGAGGCAGCGGAAGCTGGATTTTCTGGACATCTACAGCGACGAGATGATCCTAGCAGCCAAAAGCATCGTCACGCAGGTAAAAGACCACACACAAAGTATCAGAACAGACTATCTTCATGATCATAAACATTTATGGTGAAATTAGGAAAAGGGCTTTGCCATATTAAGAGTATTTTCCCAAAACCTCTCCTCCGGCACCCCCTCCCAGTTCCACTTTGTTGGTCTATTCCTGAACTAGCACACCTGTATCAAACGAGAAATGCATTTTGAATTAGTAAAACCGATATGGAAAGTAACATACTCTTATCCCGCAGTCTGTTGTCGACTCGGTGTCGCAGATTGAAGAAATTGACACTGACATCGTCACGAAGTGAGTAGTACAGCTACATTGCATGCGTTTGTATTTGCTTGAGCACATTGAGCTGAAGGTAATATCTCCCGAATGCACTGGAGGTGTGGTCAAAATATGGCCTGGTGTTCTGAGAATCCTTTCCCCAACAAAGGAAAGGAAGCTAACCCAGTTGTTTATGGTTGTCTTAACAACAATGAGTTAAACTGCGTTAATCTGACATCCTGCTATTGAAAGCAGTGCTTGGAGTATGACACGAGGGCTGTGAAAACAATGTGTGTGTGGAAATCTAATTGAGGGCGTAACGTTAGATTATCAGATTGAAACGTATTGTTTAGGACGGGGCTCTTCAACGGTCGGCCCGCTGACCAAATTCTACCTTCAGATCATTTGATTTGGCCCCTCAAGTTTTGTTGCATAAATAGAGACATAAAGTGCCTTCGGAAAGTATTCAGAACACTTGACTTATTCCACATTTTGTTACGTTACAGCCTTGTTCTAAAATTGATTAAATAAATCCAAATCCCTCGCAATCTACACACAATACCCCATAATGACAAAGCAAAAACAGGTTTTTAGACATTTTTGCAAATGTATTGAAAAAAATCAACATACCTTATTTACATTAGTTATCAGACACTTTGTTATGAGACTCAATTGTGCTCAGGTGTTCTTGTTTCCATTGATCATCCTTGAGATGTTTCTATAACTTGATTGGAGTCCACCTGTGGTAAATTCAATAGATTGGACATGATTTGGAAAGGTAGACACCTGTTTTATATAAAGGTTCCATATTTGACAGTGCATGTCAGAGCACAAACCAAGCCATGAGGTCGAAGGAATTGTCTGTAGAGCTCCGAGACAGGATTGTGTTGAGACACTGATCTGGGGAAAGGTACCAAAACATGTCCGCAGCATTGAAGGTCCAAAAAAAACACTCTGGCCTCCATCATTCTTAAATGGAAGAAGTTTGGAACCACCAAGACTCTTCCCAGAGCTGGCTGCTCGGCCAAACTGAGCAATCGGGGGAGACGGGTCACGGTCAAGGAGGTGAACAAGAACCCGATGGTCACTCTGACAGAGTTCCTCTGTGGAGATGGGAGGACCTTCCAGAAGGACAACCATCTTGCAGCACTCCACCAATCAGGCCTTTATGATTGAGTGGCCAGACGGAAGCCACTCCTCAGTAGAAGGCACATGACAGCCCGCTTGGAGTTTGCCAAAGGGCACCTAAAGACTCTCAGACCATGAGAAACAAGATTGTCTGGTCTGATGAAACCAAGATTCAACCTTGTGACTTGAATGCCAAGCATCACATCTGGAGGAAACCTGGCACCATCCATACGGTGAAGAGTGGTGGTAGAATCATGCTGTGGGGATGTTTTTCAGCGGCAGGGACTGGGAGACCAGTCAGGACCAAGGGAAAGGATCAAAGTACAGAGATCCTTGATGGAAAACCTAGCTTCGTGAGTCTCAATGTCCTTGAGTGGCCGAGCCTAAGCCAGTTACCGATCAAACATCTCTGGAGAGACCTGAAAATAGCTGTGCAGCAACGCTTCCCATCCAACCTGACAGAGCTTGAGAGGATCTGCAGAGAAGATTGGGAGAAACTCCCCAAATACAGGTGTGCCAAGCTTGTAGCATCATACCCAAGAAGACTCGAGGCTGTAATCCCTGCCAACGTACTGGGTAAAGGGTCTGAATACTTATGTAAATGTGATTTAAGTTTATTTTTAATACATTTGCAAAAATGTCTAAACAAGTTTTTGCTTTGGTATTGTGCGGAGATTGATGAGGAAAAACAATTTAATCAATTTTAGAATAAGGGTGTAATGTATTGTGTTTTTGTGTGTGGGCATGCATGCACTCAACACAAATATTAATACAACATGTAAAGTGTTGGTTCCATGTTTCATGAGCTGAAATTAAAGATCCCAGAATTGTTCCATACGCACATAAAGCTTATTTCTCTCAAATTTAGTGCACAAATTTGTTTACATCCCTGTTAGTGATTATTTCTCCTTTGCCAAGATAATTAATCCACCTGACCGGTGTGGCATATCAAGCTGGACAGACAAGTGTAGGGGGCCAGATGTGACTGAATTTTTGCAGGTGGGGAGAGAGGGTGGAGGAGGATGCTTGCCTTGAAGCCCTGGGCATCTTGTTATGACATGGATTATAAATGCAAATTGAACATACCATAATTATCACGTTTCACATTTTATTTATTAACTACAGGAAGGTAAGAGGTGTTTTTAATTCTGTTGCTGCTCTGCACACACAAGCTTGCTAGCTAGAACTAGTCCAACGTTAAGCCAACTGTCGGAAGTTCAGTTAAAGTTCCTCCATAGAAGCCGCTCCTCCATAGGTGTAATTCTGTGGGCCTAATTCTTCTGTAATTAGACATATCTCCCTAATTTCTTAATCACGCTTCGAACGTCAGTAGGCTACAGTAGAATATGCTTCAGAGATGGGAGGGGTATGTAGCCTACACACACACTGGCAAATATTTTCAGCTGGCATGCTGACCCTGGAATACGTTTCTTATTGACAGTGAGGGCTTTGCCTATTTTAATTTTTTATTTTACCTTTTATTTTACTAGGCAAGTCAGTTAAGAACACATTCTTATTTTCAATGACGGCCTGGGAACAGTGGGTTAACTGCCTGTTCAGGGGCAGAAGGACAGATTTGTACCTTGTCAGCTCGGGGGTTTGAACTCGCAACCTTCTGGTTACTAGTCCAACACTCTAACCACTAGGCTACGCTGCCGCAAGTGCATAGGCACTGTGTTGGACTAAGAATGTTTTTTTTATTGTTTAATAATTAAAAAATATATTTAAAATATATTTATTTTGGTGAAAAATATTTGAGTTGTTGACAACACTATTAGGCAACATAAATTGATTAAATCACATTTCATGACCCATGGGGTCAATTCATCAATATTCAGACAAAGTTGTGTATAAAATAATGCCTATAATAATACAAAAAACTGCACTGTCTTATCTCAGTGTTGTCTGAACATGTGGGAAACATGGTGAAAAAACCTGGCTCATTTGAGAAATGTAAGAGAACCATTTTGAGGGACATGGCACTATACACCACCTGAACACATTCATTTGAATGTAATTGAGTATTTATGTTTGGACATACAAAATGACCATAATTTTACATCAGTCCTTATTTAACAATGCTTACCTACCTATGAAAGCCATTGAAGCAGACCTAAAATATATATATTGTTCACATGAGTAAAAATGCTATGCATTGCTGGTGTGACCCTCCTGGTAGAGCTCTGTTATTTTCAAAATAAACATTAAATTGGCACCGAAAAGCAAAAAATTATTGCAAGTTCTTATTTGAGTTGTTAGTAATAGGAATTGAAGGTTAATAAATAAATAAAAATCCTAGATGTTTTTCAACAGAGTTAAAGGGTTCTTTCTGTTGCAAAACATTTTGATATGGTTTGCACTAATGAATACAACCCTGCTTTCTGGTTGGTCAGGCTGGCAGACCAGATGCGTCTGATGACCTTCCCCCAGTGGTTTGAGCTGCTGAAGTCCGTCTTTGAGAACTTCATTCTCTTCCTGAAGAGGATCAAGGTGAGGATCACACTTTATTAAAACACAATCCCGGTCAGATAGATTTAATCAAAATGGGATTTATGGAATTGTCTTCTTGCTGAATAGAAGACTTGAAGTGTTTTTTTTCTTTGGCGTTTTTCGTTAGTGTACAAACCAGCTGTTTTAAAGTGCATTATTTGACTGGCCCATTTGTAGTACATGATTAATACCTTTGTGTAGGACTCTGTTGATCTGTGCCTTTCATTTATCTTGTGTAGTTAGCAATGTTGGTGTCAATTCCATTTCAATTCAATAAGCTTTTCAGCAAGGAAAATGTCTAATTGGATTTGAAATTAGTTTACTTTCTGAATTGCCTGGAATTTAAATGGGAGTGACCAAAACCCTGGTAGTTAGTTCCTCTGCCCTATAAGTTTGTCCTTATGCTGTGCCCCACAGGTGACACTCAGTGTGGTGAGGAATGTCGTGCTGGAGGCGCTTGACAGCAACCAGAAGAGCCGTCTGCTGGAGCGGGCTGCAGCGGGGGGCCTGACTGAGGCCCCAGGAACCCCTCTCAACCAGGAGGAAGCAGAACTGGCCTACCTCACGCACGAGGGCCTGTTCATCAGCGACGCTCTCAATGATGCCCAGCTGCACCTGGGGGCAAGCACAGGCCAGGAGCAGAGCTCCACCGTGGGGCCCAGGCAGGCCCTATCACGTATGGATGGTTGTGGTAGTGACTCCGCCTCAGGGACCACCGAGTCATCCACCAGCAGGGAACACGCTTTCCAGCCAGGAGGGGCCGCCATCTCGTGAGTCACCACCTTCACCAACCACAAACGCACTGTTAACACTACTGAGTCAGGTTAACACTACTGAGTCAGGTTAACACTACTGAGTCAGGATATACTGTGCTGTGCTGGCCTGGTTATTATTCCACCAAAGTAAAGTTTGGGTTGGCAAGGCAGTGTGAAAAAGATTCAATACATGCTGCACATCTATATACACTCAGGAAATCAAAGTAACTGTCCAGTGTTTTCAGATTTTTATCAAATATGATCTATTATTAATTACAATATACGTTAAATAGTTTTCCTTCCAAAATGTTTTATGCTAAAAAGCAGCTTTTCTGTGTTTGAATGGTGTGAACTTACCCCAACAAAAGAATACAGGGTTATTCTGGATCAAAAAAGGGGCTTAGGTGGTGGCAGGGGGCGCAGTCGGTCCGTTAGCGAGAACATTTTAGAGGCCCCCCATTTTGGTGGTGTAGAAACATATTTTTTGAAGTTAAGCCAATTACCTGCAATTCTACATGTTCTCGAAGCTCCATGGGAGAATATTTTCCTGCAATTCTATACACTTTTCTGTGGTTAACCCTAGAGTCGATGTCCGCTCCCCTTTGGAAATCAAGTTGGCATAATAAAAAAAATCCCCATTAAAAAAAATTAAAAAAGATCTCTGTTTTAAGCTAGATATATCCACCGCATCCTCGGATGTCAGCCATCTGCTGTGGAAGGTGGCCCGAGCTACAGCAGTGTTTGTTAGACCAGGAGACATCCCGAAAATCGGTCTTCTCACAGAATCGACTATTATGACTCCTCTATATAGAGACTCAAAAAACTCCGCATTGCTCTATGACGCCCACAAGCGTCACGGGACTGGTCTGAAGTCAGTACTGCCGATCTACCACCTTCCCGTCTGTAGCATCCGAACAGTTTGAGCAACAACATTAATATAGGTGGGTCTCTCTAGGACGCCTCACAAGACTTGTCTGAAAGGTAGCCCAGTACCAGTTCAAACAAATGATGTATATTAGGTACAGCACCCTGTTCACGAAAATGGATCGCTCCTAAAGACATTGAGTCACGTGGCCGTCGCTTCTGTATTAAGCAAATAACTTTTTTTGTATACTTTATTTCGTATTGTCTACTACTGAGTGTCCCTTAAGTGCCATCTGTATTCTGTTCAATAGAATTACAAAAACAAAAGTGTCGTTCTAGTAATTGCATTTCTATGCTGTCTGTCCGGCTGCAGGTCCAGTGAGGACCTGATGCCCAGTGACCTGGAGCTGGGCCGCGTGGCCAATAACATCCAGGAGCTGCTCTACACCGCCTCAGACGTCAGCCACGACCGCTGTGTCAAAGTCCTCATGGCCAGAGCCAAGGTAGCTAGCTCGTTTAATGCATGACCGGATAAACAACACGCAGCATGACCAATGCACTCTCCGCTGGCTTATGTGTGACTTTCCATTGATGTTCTGAAGTGACAAAGTAAAATGGGAATAACTCCAACTCTGCTAGTAGTATTTCATGTTTGGGCGTCATAGAGCAAAGCAGAGTTTTTTTGAGTCTCTATATAGAGGGGTCATAATAGTCGTTTCTGTGAGAAGAACCTTGAAAAAATCCCTTTCTCTCTCCGTCAGGATGGCTCCCTGGAGCGTCTGAGCTCGGCAGAGTTTGTGTTTCTGTCCCAGGCGGTGGAAGGCTTTGTGAGGGACACAGAGAAGCTGTGCTGCAGGCGCAGTGTGTCCCTAAGGGGGGCGCTACAGAGCCAGGCCAACCGCTTTGTCCACCGCTTCCACGAGGAGCGTAAGACCAAGCTCAGGTATTAGACTGGAGAGTACAGACACACACACACACTACTAAATAGAGATTAGAGGTGCAATACTTCAGGAACATAAACTGTCTATCCTAACTGTGTGTGTGGGTTCTCTCCAGTCTGCTGCTGGACAATGAGCGGTGGAAGCAGGCAGAGGTTCCTGCAGAATTCCAGGACCTGGTCAACTCCATAGCAGATGGCAGGATCACACTACCCGAACGCAAACCCCAAGGTAACATACCATTTGAGCACCCGCCACCTGCGGGTAGATTTAGATTTTGTCTGGTTAGAATGTCTATTTCACCAGGCAGGTGGTCAATTTGCAGGACTCTACAGTGCGAGTATTACTTTTGCGAATAAAAAGGGTCAAAGGTCAAGGGTGAGCACAGTTGGGGTTAGATAAATGCTGCAGTAGTTGTTTTCAAAGTATTTCTGCTGTTTTGTTTCATAGCTGCTAATCGCTCAAATAAATAGGAATCCTATGTCCCACCTCGCAGTAACACAGCCTGGCAGGGGAGCTAGGCACATTGAGTGAAGTGCTGATAGATTCATTTTGGAGGCGCTTGCGCACAGGCTTAAAAGTTGGTCCAATTTACTCGAAAGTCTGCAATGTGAAACTTTTTCATGTTTTTTGGTTATTTACATTACGAGGTTGTTTTTCAACCATAGTTTGAGTCTGTTGCTTCAACTGGTAGCAAAGAGACAGATCCCAAATCTCTGAGACACGAGACCACTCGAGTGGCTCAGTTACCACGGTAACCTCCCACCCTTAAAGGGGCAGCTGAACATTTTCTGGTATTTTGGTCAAGACTCTGGTCACAAAAAATGAAATGAAATTCAGCAATATACCACATTACTTCTTACTAATATGTCTTTTTTAGAAACATTACAAAGCATGGTCATCTGTTTTTTGGTCTTTATGTGATTATGACAAAAATATTTTGGTTAAAGACCTGAGTGGCTGGTAGATATTTTCATCTACCTGCCACAGTGGCTGGTGGACTAAAGAGAATGTTATGCCCTGTATACCATGCTTACCATCGTCTGTCACTGACCCACGCTCTGCACCACTGTCAGTCCAGGTTCCCGATGGTCAGTCCCCAAAAAAGATTTGTTTGTCCCCAGACTGACTGAGTTTATTTTCTGTCTTCTCCTCAATACCAGGCACAGAAGAAAGGAAACCAAGTGATTATTTGCACATTGATGGCCAGAAATATGCTGTTGTTGGGTAGGTAACTACAATAAATGCTCATTTCCACTCCCACATTCAAAACGTAAGGGTTGTAGGACCAATTACGATAAGACCCTTGTTGACTGGTGACCTCTGTCCTCCTCATCAGCACGGTGTTACTACTGATCCGGATCTTCCTGGAGTACTGTCAGTGTGTCAACGACATCCCTTCCATCTCCACGGACATCCTCACTCGCCTCTCAGACCTACTCAAGGTAACAACCCCCCCCCCCCCCCCCCCCCCCCCCCCTCCCCGTGTGTGGCAACAGTCTAGAATAATGGTCTGAGTGTTGGCTACATTCACCTGGCAAGCATCCCACTAACAAACTGCCATCGTGTTGAATTGAATGGTCCCCTCCCCTCCTTTGACAGCACTTCAACTCACGGAGCTGCCAGCTGGTCCTGGGGGCAGGAGCACTACAAGTGGTGGGACTCAAGACCATCACCACTAAAAACCTGGGTGTGTACCAGGGCATGTGAGCGGAGTGCGATTCCCGCCGCTCCAGTAGCGCTCCGTTCACAATCTCAGGGCATGCCCGGCCCAGCATGCATCTGTAGTCTGCTTGTGTGCTGCCATCTATAGCCCCTTGCTTTAGCTACAGCCATGGAGTTCACTAAATATTTTCATAAAGAAACTGATAAAACGCACAGCTGCTAAATCAAGGTGACTTAGAAAGATGAGGACCAAGAGCAAGAGAGGGAGTGTTCACAACTAAAGAATCATTGTGGAATCTGAAGAGACACACATCCCAAAAGCATGATGGTGTACTAACTACATGCACATGCTAAAAGAAAGGAACGAGGTGGGTAGATGACTACGGTGCGTTCGGGAAAGTATTCGGACCCCTTGACTTTTTCCAAATGTTCTGACGTTACAGCCTTCAACTAAAATGGATTCAATTATTTGTTTTCCCTCACGACCTCATAATGACAAAGTGAAAAACGATTTGGGGGGGGGGGGAATTCTTGCAAATGTATTACAAATTTAAAACATACCTTATTTACATAATTATTCAGACCCTTAGCTTTCAGACTCAAATTGAGCTCCGGTGCATCCTGTTTCCAAAGATCATCCTTGAGATGTTTCTACAACTTGATTGGACATGATTTGGGAAGGCACACACCTGTCTATATAAGGACCCACAGTGTATCTCAGAGCAAAAACCAAGCTCTGAGACAGGACTGTGTCGAGGCACAGATCTGGGGAAAGGTACCAAGTCTCAATGTCCTTCAGTGGCCCAGCCAGAGCCCGGACTTGAACCTGATCGAACATCTCTGGAGACCTGAAAATACCTGTGCAGCGACGCTCCCCATTCAACCTGACAGCTTGAGAGGATCTGCAGAGAAGAATGAGAGAAACTCTCCAAATAGAGGTGTCCCAAGCTTGTAGCGTCGTACCCAAGAAGACTCGGCTCTAATTGCTGCCAAAGGTGCTTCAACAAAGTACTTAGTAAAGGGTCTGAATACTGTAAAAGTGATTTCATTTATTTATTTAAATACATTTGCTAAAATATCTAAACCTGTTTTTGCTTTGCCATTATGGGGTATTGTGTGTAGATTGAGGGAGGGGGGAAAAAAAAAAATCAATTTTAGAAAAAGGCTGTAAAGTAACAAAATGTGGAAAAAGTCAAGGGGTTCTGAATTCTTTCCCGATAGCACTGCAAGTGTGTCCATTGTAGCAAAGTGTTTCTAAACTAAAAATCAGGTCTCTTAAAAGTAGTATTTATTTTTGTTCTGTTACCTATACAATAGGCCGTAATTGATTTTGGCCCAATAGGCCTGGCATATTCCCATGTTCAAGATGCTTTCTGTTCGGATAGGGTTATTTTGCCTATAAACCTTTAGGCCTGCTTATAGAAAAAAACTACTGCATCTCTGCCCAGCCTAGCAATAGTGGCCAAATGGGTGTTTAGCATCCCCAGTGGCTCTGCAAGAGTGGAGAAGAGAGTGTCTGCTACTGGCTGACAGGCTCCTTCACATGAGCCTGAATCCACAGACTGGCCAAACTCCTGTTTCTAAAAATTAATTCAAAGGCACTGTCCATTTTTCATTTACTTCGAATTAAGTCACCGCTTATTTGCGCAACTTATAGACTATAATCATTTAATACAGCAAAATGTTTAGGTGTTGAGCACTTTGTCCCTACCAGCCAATTGTGTCACACTCGTAAATGCTACAAAGTTTTTCTTTGTAGGCTATAGCCATGACATAATAAAAATAATTTTCACAACCTGTCTGGCTCCTGGCCTATTTAGTGTTAATATGCTGTTTAATATGACATGTAGCCTATTTGAAATGATATGCGCTTCTTTTATTCAAATACTTTTCATTCAAATCATATGGCTTAGTTTCAATTCTTCAAAACCAAATGGTAGGTCCAGGTGGTCACAACAATAGATGGGTGTTGGTTAAATAGGTATTTTAATGAATGGAGTGAATTAGGAACAGCAGTTTAATCTGTGGGTGCAGAGCGGTGTTTAGTGGAGCGGTTGGAAAGGACTTGGAGCGCCGGAGCAGGGCGCCAGCTCTGCTCAATGAGCGGGATTTCCAACCGCTCACATACTCTGCTATGTACCACTTGGTCGTGTCCAATAAGACAAGCACAATTTCATTTTCCATTTCAAAACATTTTAAATTGTCTGGTGTTTGCCCTACTGAACACAACCTGGTGCTTTGCCCTACTACAGGGTTACCTCCACATTTTGTGTGTGTGTGTGTGTGTGTGTGTAGAAATAACCATAGTGTGTCTTTCCTCAGCCCTGGCCTCTCGCTGTCTTCAGCTGGTGGTTCACTACATTCCCGTCATCAGGGCCCACTTTGAGACCAAGCTGGCGCCCAAGCAGTACAGTGTCCTCAGGCACTTTGACCACATCACTAAGGTGAGCACTGACATCCACAGACCTGCACGCACGAGGACAGTACTCTAGTGAGTGACACGATGTGCAAGCCTCAAGTTTTAATACTCCCCCCCCCTCCTGTTTTGGGCCAGGACTACAACGATCACATAGCAGAGATCTCCGCTAAACTGATGGCAATCATGGACAGCTTGTTTGAGAAGGTGCTGTCTAAGGTGAGTTCTACAGGTTCGAACCGCTCTCAAACTCTCCACGTCTAACCTGCAACACCACTTTATGAAGATAGCTGTAGCCAGTGTCAATCAGTGTATCAACATATCATGTGAATATCTACTTGGTCTCCTGCCAGTATGAAGTCAAGGCCCCCATGCCCTCAGCCTGCTTTCGCAACGTGTGTAAACAAATGGCCAAAATGCACGAAGCCCTTTACGATCTCCTACCCGAGGAACAGGCACAGGTAACATATGGCAATAATACCACAGAGATTTTATTCAATTACTTCTAATTATTCAAATTTGCCATTCTGAATGTACTACGTAACTACGGTACCTTATACTGCTATTATAACATACTGGGCACGTTCCAGGTTGTCTTCATTGCAGTCGCAACTGACTAGACATGTTGAGTTGAGGGTAACACTTTTTTTATTCGATTTTTTTCCTCTTTCCTCCGGGCCTTAGATGTTGTTCCTGAGGATCAATGCAAGCTTTAAAATGCACCTTAAAAGGCAGCTGGCCCGTCTCGGCGTGCACCATGACGGTGGACCTCAACATGGGTGGGTGTTTCTCTGATTCTGTGGTGGTTGAGAGAGAACAACATTTCTGTAATATTGCCAAAAAATGTGTCCTACAGTTATATTATCTCTGCTTGACCATACTAAACAGAATGCTCAATGGAGAATCTCTAGTGAAAGTGATTTTGGTCCAGAACTTGGCTTAATGTGTCTGATAAAACAGCTTCTTGTCAGGACAATGTACCTTACAATTGCAAGGGACTTGTTGAATGATGACTTGAAAGCACTTCTCTGATTTCTCACCCCACTCCAGGCTGGTGACGGTGGATGTGGCATTTTACACTGAGAACGTTCAATCACTGAGGGCCCTTGAAAAGCTGGACTTGAACATGGCTGAGATCTGGGAGCAGAAGAGGTGATGGGGGAGGGAGTAGTCATCCTACCTACAGTGTGACGCCATGTTAACTCACCCTGGAGGGAAGGGAGAAACTAACTCTAATCAGGTTCTTGTTGTAAAGAGACTGTACCTGCTTCACCTTCCAGCAGCCAGCCTGCCCAGGGATCTCACTGAAGCCACCTGAAGAGGGCAACTGTCTGGGTACAGAAAGAGAGCAGAAGTCTGGTAGTGGTGGTGCTTCCTCAAGGGAGAAACTGCCCCAGGCAGCAGCGCTGTGGGACCAAACCCTGAAAGCGGCCATGATGTAGAACAGGCTACGTAGCATGGCACCCTATTTAGTGTACCACTTTCACAATATATAGGGAATAGGGTGCCATTTCGGACACCGACATGGGCTTTCTTTTAAAGCGCAGCTCTGAGATACGAGAGACTTTTAGGACGCAACTAACTGCTGCCTGTCTCCTCATCACACTGTGCAATTCAACTATAGACTTTGATTGGCCTGAAATGTCTACAGGGTTCAGAACATGTCACTTACTGGAGAATTATATATATATTTTTTCAGGTTGAAAGCATATTGTTTATCTCACGTCCATCAACGAATAACAAAGCCACTCTGACGGATTCAGACCCGTGTTTAAGCTAAATGGTCATGTAAGTTGACCACTGGTCTTTCATTGACTAAACATTTGACGTCTTCTCAATTTGCACTGAATACAGCATTCCCTTCCATGGCACTTATTTAACCTTTTACTGTGCAATTTCTCTCCAATAATAATGCCACTGAGCATTGCTAGTTAGTTTAAATTGCTTGTCTACCGACAGACATGCACAATTGTTCCCCTCTGTAATGACCGAGCTAAGTCATTATCTTCCAACAAGGCTACATCAAATGGGCAGTAAACTCCACTGCATCAGTCGTGTGACAGTTCTATCCAGCGTTCTCACCTGTTGTATTGCATGAGCGAACATTAGCCTCTGATTGGTTTCTGGAGTCAAGCTCTAACCAAAACAGTCTTATTACCCAGTTCTATTAACTGCCTGTCTGCACTGTGTGAACGTTACAGCTCATCCAATGGTATATAAGAAGAAGTCTACTTCAAAAGTGCCTACTTTTGATAACTATCAAAGACAGACCAATAGTATACTGTTTGAGTGCCTGTGTATATGTCTGTCTGTTGGGCCCTCATTGCTGCTCTGGTTGTGATGGGTTATGAAGTGTGGAAAATCTGACCGCATGCCTGAGCGTTTTGTCTTGAATCCCAGGAAACTGAATAAAACATGGGACAATATAGAAGCATTTCCACTGTCTGTGAGGAAGCCGCTAGACTTGATGCACCCATTAGACCAGGGCTCTCCGACCCTGTTCCTGGAGAGCTACCCACCTGTAGATTTTTGCTCCAACTAGATAATTATTAGAAACAGGTGCGCTAGTTTAGGGTTGTAGTGCACTGCAATAGACGTACACTTGAGGGCCGCACCTTTGATTTTCTAGTTTTAAAATCAAGAGAGACTGACACGTTGAAACCATACTGTACTTTATTCAGGTTAGTTGGCTCAGAATTTGCAACAGAGGCTGTTTACACAGGCAGCCCAATTCTGATCTCTTTTGTCAAATAAATCAGAATTGTGCTGCTTGTGTAAACACAGCCTTAGAACCCTCTAACAGCTTTCGTATCCAACGGAAGCCTTGTTTGCATGGTATGCTGAACCACAACACTCATTAGGAGGACCATCCTATCCGTTTTAAGCGGATTTAAAATGACCCTGATTGCGGTAGTCTTTCTGAAGCTGCAGATAATTTATCTGAAATGGTGGATCACATAACTGCGGAACGGCACCCTGTGTCTTTCTTGCTCTGCAATAGTCCTAGGTATAGTTTGTTCTTGGCCTTGAGTCTCGTCTGTGTCCTGAAGGCCTTTAGTGGTCGAGGATGCGCAGGTTGCCAGATACAATCTTGTTTTCCAGCACCGCTCCGGCAGGAATATCAATCCTATCTCCGTGATTGGCAATAATGATGACAGTTCCCTGTGGAATGGATAGTGAGGGGGCGTAGACAAATGTAACACACACAACATCAACAGTTAGAGAGATGTCAAGCAAAACTAGCCCAGTATCAATTTTCTGTATTCCAAGTAAATACTATGCAATATGAATGAGGTACCATTTCGGGTATGAAGCCTTTACCTTGAGAGAGACGTTCTTTCCAAAGGTGACGTCTCCTGAAACTGTCAGGTGATCCAGTTCTAGCATGTCTGGGATGCTCTCAAACCTCATCAGGAAGTCATGGACCTGCAACCAGAAAAGGTCACTTATATACTGTCAAGAACCTATTCAAACCATGAAATATGAATGACTACCTACTTCAAAAAAGACCAACACAAATATATAGAAAATCAAGATGTCTGCCATAATGACTCAACAAAATGCATTAATCTACATTTTGGTTCCATTACCTTGGTGAAAGAGCTGCCCAGCTTGACGTGTGGCGTGGAGGGGAACTCCCTCTTCTTGCTCATGGTGAGCGAGCCGGCATCCAGGCTGTAGAGGTTGGACATGACCAGCAGCAGGTCCGACGAGGTCTTGACGGGAAGGAAGCGGCTACGGGGCACGTTGACACCTAGGGCGTTGTCGAAGGCCTTGATCGCGGCGCCCACCGCTGTTTCTAACTGGATCACGTTCAGACCACCGTCCAGCGTCTGGGGAGGAGGTAGTTGAAGGGTAATTGGTGCTAACGTTCAGTGAGCTTGTGGCGGCTATTACAAAGTGATGCAAATCTAATCGTAGTTGAGTCACTCGAGGCCATGGTTGACTGCCGTCTGAAAAATATTAATTCATATAAAATGGGATGGTTAAGAGTAAGTTTCAAAGGAAACCTTAACACATGACTAAACCCACTGTAGATACAGATACCAGACTGTTTTCATTTTAAGGCTCTCCTTTCATCCGTCCTCTCACCTTGGGGTTGACAATGATCTCCATGTCCATGGCGTTCTGCTCGTGCAGCCTCTTAATGGCGGCCAGGGAGATCCATAGGTTGTTGGTGTTGAAGATCTTGAACTTGGTGACCGACTTGAACTCGTCCACATGGGCTTTGGGCACCTGGGCAATCTCCAGCAGACGCAGCTTGTCGTCGTACTGGATCAGCGTGCCACCCTGCGGTGGAGATTGAGAGGCGTGGCAGAAACCATGAGCAGTCAGGAAATGATAGGCCGTATGCCATTTTACATTGCGGTACAATACGGATCATACAATTGTAGATAAGTCACTTTCATCATGATCTTTTCATCCTCTACCATTGTTGCTTTATCCCTTTGTAACGGTCTTAAATCTTTAGCCCCAAGGTCCCCAAATACTGCCGAGGTGAGGACTCTGACATTCAGCGACAGTAACAATTGAATGAACCACCAGGGAGAAAAGAGAACCAGCAGTACCCCTTGCCTGCTTCTAGCTAGCACACAAACCTCTGCTCACCTTGACATCTGCGCGGGTCTTGTCCGTGACCTCCATGATGAACTCGCAGCGCTTGTCTTTGGGCTGCGTCATCAGGTGGTTGAGGATGAACAGGTCCACGGTGGCGCCCAGGTTGTCAATGTTGGACACAAAGATGTACTCCTTGCCGGCGGTGATCAGCTGGTCCAGCAGGCCGGAGTTGTAAAAGCTGGCGTAGATGTCTCCGTGGCCGGGCGGGTACCAGGCGTCGCCGTGGTCGCCGTGCACCCCCAGGTCCTTAGCCACAGGCAGCAGGGACTCCTTGTTGATCCTCGGGTATCTAGAGGGGCAGGAGGAGAGTTTGTTATTTACCTTTATCTATACAAGTAAGTCAATGAGAACTGATTCTTATTTACAATGACAACCTGTCAAGTGAGGTAGAGGTGAGAAGAGAGGGAAATGGAAAGTGGAAGAGATGGATGGGTGTAAAAAGGAGAGGATGTTCAGGAAAGAGTTAAGGAGGATCGTAATAGAACAGGATCATGTCCAGTACAGAGAAAATGGAATGTACCTGAACTTGTCCAAGAGCAACGCTCATTAGGATTTTACATTGCAAAAACGCTTAAACGGTGTGCCCTGCTGAACACAACCCATGTGTATATTTCTGTAGGCTCGGACGTCTGTGTGTGTGTTACCTGCTCTGGTTGAACGTGTGGATGTGCACCCGGTGGTGTGTGTACTTCTGCAGGATCTTCTTGGTGTCCTCGTCTGTATTGAAGGAGTTCATGAGAACCAGAGGCACGTCCACGTTGAATGTCTTGTTTAAGTGCTGAGAGGGGGAGGCATTTTTACAACTGGAGTTTGGCTCCCAAATAGCTTGTCATTCCGTCATAAATTATGTTGAATGTAGAAATAGGAATATCTAGTACTACAATAACTAGCTCTAGTTAACATTCTGGCTCATACTGAATATTCTGATATCTTTTAAGTGTTATGTTCACTCGGACCAAAAAAATGGTACAGTACAGTATCCTCTACCTCTATTTGATGGACAGTGAGGTCCAGGAAGGTGTTCTCATTGCGGACACTGATGACACTCTTGGGGCCCTTGCAGCCCATGCTGGTGCCAAGGCCTCCGTTGAGCTTGACCACCACCAGCTTGTTGAGGCTGGCCGCCACGCTGTCTGGCAGCACCTGGGCCTTGATCTTGTCATAGGGGTGGATCTGCAACAGAGAGGGAAAGAAGTACAGGTCAGAGGTCAGATACTAGGAGGAGCCTGAAGATTTATCACTTGCCCAGAAATGTATAGCTGTTTAAACACAGACTGGTAATGTTTAGAACACTTCAGTGCAGGACACATGTTCCTCCACTAGTAGTGAAAGTAGTGAGGAAGTCACAGAAATTGATGGATTCTATTAAACAATGGGGAGGGTCCAGATATATATCAGTTTAGGCTACAGGAATTTGTTGCGGTTTGGTCGTTGTCAATAAAATAATTCACCTGTCCAACGGGTTAACCACAGAGAAGACTCAACTTGCCGACTGCTCAGTTCACTTGCCCCGGGCAACCTTTTATATCAATCCCTGTGAAAGTGATCCTTGATGTTGGATCTTCAGTTCAGCAGTTGACAGCTTGGGGGCAGTATTGAAGTTGCTCAAGGTAGGGGGGGGGGGGGGGGGGGGGGGGGGTGGAGTGCTCTGTTTTGGAGCGTAGGAGGGTTGGAGAGGGAGGGAGCTGGCATCACTCCAAACCCCTATTACGCAACAGTGCTACTCAGTGAAGCCATGGCAACAGCTGTCAAAACCCAGAGCGGTAGAGCTAAAGTACATCCTCACACAGAGACTGAGGGGAGAACATAACACCCCTGCAGAAAATGCCTACATCAAGGTACAGCGGTAGCCTACATAATTGAAAAGGGCAAACTGTTAATATGGTATGTTTTACTGTGAGCTGAATACAGTAAGCTAGATGGGGTATAGTCAGACTTTGTGGGTATAATTAACCATTTGAATGTCCTTTCCTGTACTTCCAGTCATTTAGAATACTTCCCAGGGGACAAGGAACAGGCCCTCTGGCCTTTACTGGCCCCGCTGTTGGCAAATGGAAAAATGACACGTCCTTTTTGTCCTCTTGTGTTGTACAAGGAGTAAATATAGAGTGTGTGTGTGTGTGTCACACTCAAGACCTTAACTTCTACGCAATCCGTTACACTGCCTTCAACACACATACAGACACACCTCCTTACTTTACCTCCCTCCCATCCTTCTCACATGCATAGACAGATGCAGGAGGGTGCGAGGACACCTGCTCAACATTTCCACACACTTCCTGCACCGTCGGAGGGAGGCTACCCTTTCAGAGTTGGCATGGTAACAGGCAGCCAGGCTTCATCCTCTTCCTTACTGCTCACACCTTCATGGGATGAACCATTGAGACGAGAGTGTGACCGTGAAGGAATTCAAACCATGAAGGAATCCTCACAGTATATTGACAATGTCTTCCCACAGATACACCCACAATAGGCCATTTCAAAGCTATCCTATAATTTGATATCCCAATGCTATGGGCAGTGTTCTCCAGGACCAGACAGATTAGGAGAAAGCATAGTCCTGTACTAAAAAAAAAAGGCTTACATTCTGGGAAACGTGCCCTATAGGCTACAGAGGAGGCAGACTGCACTTCTCTCAACAAACCCCATTTATTGTTTCACAGTGTGTACTGTATTCAGTGTGTATTCACTGTATTCAGTGTGTATGGACTATTGGAAAATACACAAAGCAACGTGTAAGACACGGGAATAGGGAACTGCTTAGGAAAACACCTCACGTGAGTTGTTGTTAGGTGGTAGAGGGTTCAAAACCCTTTTATAGTTCAACCACTAGGCTGATTATCGCCACAACTATATCCCTTTTAAATGAATAGGAGTCTAGAGAGCCGGGTCATTCTACTTCCCTCAAGACATACAGGCTAAAATAATCTTCAATAAGGATTCTTAAATAGCTGACCTTTAGCTGCAAAAAATATATATTTTAAACAACATTTAGGCTAAATCTTCATGTTGGTCACCATTTTGACATGACCAAAGACTGGCCCAAGCTCTACAATATCCAAGACCTCACAACTCAAGTCAGAAAGTCAAATCAAGATTAAATATCATTAAATGCCATATTACAACCTATGTGTTGTGATAATTGCGTTGTTTGCTCAATAACCTGTTAGTTCATATTCCTTGCGAACGTGATACAAAAGTATGTGGACACCCATTCAAATTAGTGGATTCGGATATTTCAGACACATCTGTTGCTGACAGTTGTATAGGAATCGAGCACAGGGGCACAATGTATGAATTTATGGTTGGATCAGAATCGGCGTTATTATTGGCCAGTACGGAGAATTAAGTAAAGTCCAAATCTACCATCCATGGCTAATTTACACTGAACAGAAATATAAAAACACAACATGTAAAGTGTTGGTCTCATGTTTAATGAGCTGAAATAAAACCTTAGACATTTCCCATATGTACAAAAAGCTTATCAAATTTTGTGGACAGATTTGTTTATATTCCTGTTAGTGATCATTTATCCTTTGCCAAGATAATCCATCCACCTAACAGGTGTGGCATATCAAGAAGCTGATTAAACAGCATAATCATTGCACACATGCACCTTGTGCTGGGGAAAAGAAAAGGCCACTCTAAAATGTGCAGTTGTATCACAACAAAATGCCACAGATCTCTCCAGTATTGAGGGAGTGTGTAATTGGCATGCTGATTGCACGAATGTCCACCAGAGCATTTGCCAGGGAATTGAATGTTAATTAATCAACCATAAGCCACCTCCAACATCGTTTTAGAGAATTTGGCAGTACGTCCAACCAGCCTCACAACTGCAGACCACATATAATCATGCCAGCCCAGGACCTCCACATCTGGCTTCTTCACCTGCAGGATCGTCTGAGACCAGCCAGACGATCCTGAGGAGTATTTCTGTCTGTAATAAAGCCCTTTTGTGGTGAAAAACACATTCTGATTGACAGGTCCTGCCTCCCAAGTGGGTGAGCCTATGCCCTCCCAGGCCCACCCATGGCTGTGCCCCTGCCCATTCATGTAAAATCCATAGATTAGGGCCTTATTTATATGAACTGTAACTCAGTAAAATTGTGGCACGTTGCGTTTATATTTTTGTTCAGTATAGAAAAGGTTCAATTTTAGCTAACAACACAACGAGATGCAACAATTCAAGTTGTTTCTGCCAATGACATATTGCTCTTGATGTGATTGGAGTGAAGCAAGTTCCAAACGGACTTCCCTTGACACTCTTTTTGGTGCGCCAGGACCATTCACAGTTGAGTTCGCTGATTGGATATTATTTTATAGTTTTGTTTTGTTTTTTAATCAAGGGAGGCCAAATGCTCGCTGGCTTCACTTGCATTCAATGCTACGGGCAGCAACAATGTCATACTCTTTTTGACCAGACCGCATCGGATAGATAGATGGTCTATACAGAGACAGGGGGGCACTGTTTTGCTCGCTCGGATGCTTTTTCTGGTGAGATACATTTCAGCCTCTTGCGAATTGAAGAAAATTTTGGTAAAACATTTTGGTGCGCCTGGCTTCCCTTGGCATCCATGAATACGCGCCACTGGGGAAGATACCAGTATTGCGATATTTTTTCCATGGCAAACATTAAAACAACAGAACAAAGACTTTGGCCCTTTAAAACCTGCTGTATGTAGAATATTGTGTGTTATAGCTTGAAAAAGAAATACTTGTGACTCTGGAGGACAGAGAATTTAAATATGCTTTTTGTTTTGTTTCCTTGCCACGATACTGCTATCGTCCCAGGCCCTAATCAAGATATCTCAAGAGTATCAAAAGATCAAGAGAGAAGTAACCAAATGGTTTTCTAATTACTAATTCCATCACCATGAACATTTTGCTCTCGAATACATACCAATGTTTCTTACCTTATGGGGGATCCTTCCCAACACACAATAGTCTCTCATGGCTCTGTTGGAGTCAAGACCACACAGCGTCTGAAGGTGTGGGTTCACCATCGTCAGTCATAACCCAGCACAATAAGATGCGTTTACCAAAGTCTGGGCTATTGAGGTGAAGTGCCATTACTCTCAACAACAAAAAGAGGTTACTTTAGTTCCCTTTACAAAGACAAAACCAAAACCAACCACCATTAATTGAAACTGAATTTGAGAAAATGTGATGAGCAAGGCTTCCTGTGTGGTCTTTCAAGAGAATTTCAGTCCCTCAAACTCATAAGGGTTGAGATAATCCATGGGTTTTCCTGGGGATCTAACAGAGTTTATTCATGAACCAAATGTGGTTTGGGCCAAAGTAATACAGTCTGATCTGGCAACAGACTGGACTAGATTTAGAGGAGTGAAACAGCACTTATTTATAAGGCAAAGAAAGAGTTTTACTAGAGTGAAGCAGAAAAGAACCAGAATAATCTCTTTAGAATGTGGAAAACTATCAAATCAAAAGTGTACAGGTTGATGGTACAATGTCTGAAATGCTTCCTATAAATACTGTAGTGCCACAAGGTTCCATACTTGGGCCGTTATTATTCACTAGGCTACTCAAAATGTAGGGTTCATTCCATGCACTTAGCTAGCCGACAAAGCATTAGAACAACTAAATATTGAGAATGCAAACTCAAGGTGCATTTTCAGGCTTCCTAGCAGCCATGGACTTCAAACAGACAATCTCTGCAAAACAAGCAATATTGACCTAAGAGCAAAAGCTTTGCGTTTTGCAGATACTGTGTGTCCTTGGCGATGAAGGGATTATATAACTGGGAGGGAATGGAGAATCTGGTAGAGAAGCAGACGGTATCTATCGGGTAATAGAAAACACTTTACATGGACTTGTTTTGGGGAGATTCACTCAATGTTAGGTACATGAACTCACAAGTCAATATTGTGCAGATGTATTGCATGAGGATAAACGATTAACCCTTTCAGAGCCATACAGCTTCAGTCAATAACAAGGAGAACTACAACATGATGAGATTGAACTCATAAGAACTTAACAGAACTTCAAACTCAAGGTCTCCAAGGTGACTTGTGTCTATGTCACAAGTGGGGAACGAGTCCAGATCCGGTTTCAAGTTCCTTACTCCTAGCCTTATGGTCGTCCCAAAACAAGACGGTCTTAAGACGGTCCTAGAATGAGGTTGCTAGAGCAGATAAGCCTACACACCCACGAGGTGGGTTCGGGCAGGGTAAGCCAAATATCACCCCAGGCCAGAATCCTGCTCCCTCAAGGCTGTGCTTTCGAATGCTGGAGAGGTCAGGCTATTTATAAGGTAACCTATGAGCTGGGGGTTATTTCAGGAAGGTGGGGTGTCAGGCTCTCAGAGATACTGAAATGTCACCCAGGTGATAAATAGCTTGCTGGCTTTGGCCCATAGCTACACACTCTGTTCTTGGATCTGGTTACCTCGTTTCAGTTCTGTTGGTGCGGGGTGCTTGTTTCCATACCTTACTACATACTCATTATAATCTGTGGGCTTCACGAGCTTGGGAATGTAGACTCACAAACAAGTGTGTGCATCTATATACCAACTGGATGTAGCCTTCCTGCATGTGGCCTAAGTGTTCCATGGTTCCAGCCCAGGTCTCCCTGAAACGCCCCCCCCTCCTTCCTTTAACGGAGTCTACCTCCTGTCACCGCAGGCGCACTCTCTTGACCAGCACTACTCAAAACGCTACGTTCTTCGACATTTAGACTCGGGGGAAAAGCCCACGCCCCAGTGACCCTTAAGCTGTAACACTCCCTCTCTGACTGGAGCCTCACATGTTCCAGTCAGCTGGGAGAGGATGGGGACGTAGACCATGTGGAGGGCTTGGTGTTCTGGCGCCTGGCTCCCGTCCCAGTGGAGGAAACCCAACACTGGGCTTTCTGTCCCAGACTCTCCCCTGGTATGCTGCAGGACGACAGGACCACAACATTCTGCCCCCATAGAGCCAGGGTCACATGACAGCCACTGTAACTCTACAGCTCTCATGTTCAGTTCAAAGGGGCCGCATCTATCTGCTCAGATGTTCATTGTAGAATAGGGCTTTGGCCTACAGATCTAATCTCACCCAACATACACATAGAGATGCTACACTCAAAACAGTGTTTCTGAGACCCTAGTTTGTGGACTAGCACTAAATATGCAACAAAGACTTTATTCAAAATAAAATAAACTACAGGTCAGATAATCCCTTGTACAAGAGGGACATTTTTAGACACAGGCTGATCTGTATGACAATGTCTTGTCATTTCTTATGCAAATAACGAATGCCTGAGCTTTAAAACCAAACTACTCACCAGATCCTCTGGAGGCTTGTGGATCTTGTCCCATTTCACAGAGGGTCCTTTCACCTGGAGGAATCTGTGGAAGAGGTTCTTAAAACCCTCAAAGTCCTTTTTGGAAATCTGAAACAGAAAGTGCCAAGGATCAGACTCTGCATGGACGCAAATGATCAAGATCCACATTATTGATACATTATAGCATCCAATTCACACACAGAACATATCTTGATAAAAATACTGACACGATTGAAATCATAACATTACTAAAGCCTAAATCAGTGTCTTCCAAACCTCTAGTAACTTTAGCCATCTCCACTTAATTGATGTATTCCAGAACCAGCACACCTGATTCAACTAATAAAGGGCTTGATGATCTTTGGGGGGATATATATATTATTTTTTTTACACTCATATAGCAGTCAACACAAATCCATGAGCATACCAAATATGAATGGATATGAGCAACATTTTTCATTTACAAAAATCTAAATCAATAATGTCCTGTGGTCTTGAAGAGAATAATTAATCAACGAGCAGAAATATGGGATTGGTAAACTAGACTTTGGTAGTCAGTTTGTTTTGGCTGCAGGTGTTCCTGCCCGTCACTGTGATTCAGTCAGGGGTTAGCCAGTCTAGGAATTGAGATTTTAGGAGGCTGACGGCGAAGTCAGTGTAGAGTTGTGTCCGTCTTTCATGAAGCCGGGTTAGGGACAGGGTCTGAAGTGCCTCAGTATAACTGGATTATCCTCCTAGGATGGTGCGGCATACCCTCTTCTGAATAAGCTCCAGGTCACCAGACTGGGCCTGGTTCAGTGAGCTGTGTCAAGCCGGAGCGCAATATTCCAGGGTGGGGCGTCTGTAGTCGGTGTAAATGCAAACCAGGTCTTCCTGTGGCACATGGAACCTTTTAAGGCGGCGAAGGACCAAAAATGTTCTGTTGCTCTTGGTTACCATAGTAGCAAACTGCTTGCCCCATTGTAAGTCTTTCTGTACCATTAGCTCTAAAAAAGTGTTCACACTATCACACACTTTAAGCTCCTGGCCCTCGATCCAGAAAGGGTATGGGACCAGATTTAGATCGTCAACATATTTCCACCTACTTTCGACATCCCGGGCTGCGCTGTCAATGGCTGAAAGGAAGATGAGAGGACCCAGAAGAGTTCCTTGAGCCACATCTCATGTCAGCCTGATAATTAGTAAAACATTTGAGTCAGGTGTGCTTGTACTGGAATAGAGTACCACAGTATGAGTCATAAAACCTAATGGTCAAACAGGGACATGATGTTATTAACCGTGTAAATCTCTAGGACAAGGTGACTTTATCAATATATTTGCCTGTATTTACCCCCCAAAAATGAAATGCTAATTAGCTGCCAATTTGGCTATCATAAAGAACTACCAATGACATGATCTGGACGAGACTGCCGAATCGAGGCAAGGGTAAGAATCTCTGGATGAATTATCTAATGTTAGCAATGAATAAATTGGCTACATTTCTTTAAAAAATTGACAATTCTGTGAAATGTCTTGTGCAAGTTTTAAATTGATACAATAACTGTTAGCAAAGGTGTCAGCTAGAGATGACGTGCAGGAGCTTGCAGGGATTTGAAGTTTTGCATGATGTCTACTTTGGTACAAATTATCATTTTTGATTTTGGGGGGGGTAAATCCTACTACACCGGCTCTGACGCTCGTCGGATGTGGCAGTGCTTGAAAACTATTACGGACGACAAAGGGAAACCCAGACGCGAGCTGCCCAGTGAAGCAACCCTACCAGACGAGCTAAATGCCTTTAATGCTCGCTTCGAGGCAAGCAACACGGAAGCATGCACGAGAGCACCAGCTGTTCCGACGACTGTGTGATAACACTCTCGGTAGCCGATGTGAGCAAGACCTTAAAACAGGTCAACATTCACAATGCCGCTGGGCCAGACGGATTACAAGGACGTGTACTCAAAGCATGCACGGACCAACTGGCAAGTGTCTTCACTGACATTTTCAACCTCTCCCTGACCGAGTCTGTAATACCTACATGTTTCAAGCAGACCACCATAGTCCCTGTGCCCAAGGAAGCAAAGGTAACCTGCATAAATTATTACTGCCCCGTAGCACTCACATCGGTAGCCATGACGTGCTTTGAAAGGCTGGTCATGGCTCACATCAACAAAATCCTCCCCGGATACACTAGACCCACTCCAATTCTCATACTGCCCCAACAGATCCACAGATAACGCAATCTCAAATCACACTCCACACTGCCCTTTCCCACCTGGACAAAAGGAACACCTATGTGAGAATGCTGTTCATTGACTAAAGCTCAGCGTTCCACACCATAGTGCCCATGAAGCTCATCACTAAGCTAAGGACCCTGGGACTAAACACCTCCCTCTGCAACTGGATCCTGGACTTCCTGACGGGCCGCCCCCCAGGTGGAAATGGGTAGGCAACAACACGTCTGCCACGCTAATCCTCAACACTGGGGCCCCTGAGAGGTGTGTACTTAGTCCTCTACTGTACTCCCTGTTCACCCACGACTGCGTGGCCTAACACTGCTCCAACACCATCATTAAGTTTGCTGACGACACAACAGTGGTAGTTAGGCCTGATCACCGACAACGATGAGACAGCCTATAGGGAGGAGGTCAGAGACCTGGCAGTGTGGTGCCAGGACAACAACCTCTCCCTCAAAGTGAGCAAGACAAAGGAGTTGATCATGGACTACAGGAAAAGGCGGCCGAATAGGCCCCCCATTAACATCGACGGGGCTGTAATGGAGCTGGTTGAGAGTTTCAGGTTCCTTGGTGTCCACATCACCAACGAACTATCATGTCCACTCAGGAGCCTGAAAAGATTTTCCATGGGTCCCCAAAGTTTTACAGCTGCACCGCCGAGAGCATCCTGACCGGTTGCATCACCGCCTGATCTGGCAACTGCTTGGCATCTAACCGTAAGGCGCGACAGAGGGTAGTGCATACGGCCCAGTACATCACTGGGGCCAAGCTTCCTGCCATCCAGTCCCTATATAATAGGCGGTGTCAGAGGAAAGCTCCAAACAATTGTCAGAGACTCCAGTCACCCAAGTCATACACTGTTTTCTCTGCTACCGTTCGGCAAGCGGACCCTTTTTTCAATTTTTACCTAAAAATACATACCCAAATCTAACTGCCTGTAGCTCAGGACCTGAAGCAAGGATATGCATATTTTTGATACCCTTTGAAAAGTAACACTTTGAAGTTTGTCGAAATGTGAAAGGAATGTAGGAGAATAACATTAGATCTGGTAAAAGATAATATAAAGAAAATAAAACAACATTTTTTTTTACCATCATCTTTGAAATGCAAAAGAAAGGCCAATATGAATCTAGGCATAATTTAGATTGTGGCCACTAGATGGCAGCAGTGTATGTGCAACGTTTTAGAGGTTTAGTCTGATCCAATGAACCATTGCATTTATGTTCAAACTTTTGTATCAAGATGTGCCTAATTGGTTTATTGATAACTTTCAGTTCATAACTGTGCACTCTCCTCAAACAATAGCATAGTATTATTTCACTGTAATATCTACTGTAAATTGGACAGTGAAGTTAGATTAACAAGAATTTAAGCTTTCTGCCAATATCAGATATGTCTATGTCCTGAGAAATGTTCGTTACTTACAACCTCATGCTAATCGCATTAGCCTACGTTAGCTCAACCATCCCGCGGGAGACCCACCGATCCTGTATAAGTTCACAGCATCTACCCCTAACCAATAAGACTGCTGAACAATTAATAAAATGGCCACCGGACTATTTACATTGACACCCCCGCCCCCACCAATCCAATAATAGCATACCCAGTTAAATACTTTTTGATGTGTCATATAGGCTACATCTGAACTCAATATTTGTATTACAAATGATGTGCATCATTATTTCTCTAGTCTGTTGATGCAGTCTGTTTGGTGAAGCGTAGACTTTCATCACTTCCTGCCCACTCCCTATAATCAAAGCATTCTGCCCGCAACCCTCCTTTTTGACCTTTGCTTAATGGCTTTCATGTACGTTACAGTTCAGTGTGTTCTAAATGCCCCCATTGGTATAATCATTAGAACTCCCACCTAGCCCATCTCACTGTTCGTTCCTAAACCCTCCGGTCTCCTCAGTGGGTTTTAATTGCCTTTTCTCCCCCCTCCGCAGTCTAACTTTAATGTGTTGTGTTTGAAGTGAAACGAGGAGCAGAGTAAAAAATTAACCACTTACTCTACAGAGCGAGAATGCTTATCTTGTAAGCTTTTGCCATCGTGCCAATGCTTTAGTTAGCAGTAGCAATGCTAACTGCATACAAACTGTTTGCTAAGCAGGGAGAATTGTCTTTTCAGTTTCTGGTCATATGGGTTGTGCACTGTGCTTGTTGGATGGCATGGTAATAGCTGATGCTTTTGTAAGGTGAGGGCTCAGTGGTGATGAAAAGTGACAATGATTTATGTGGGAATGTATGGCCTACATCATATAGAGAAGGGGTTTAAAAGCAAGCCTGCTGGGGCTTAAAGTAAACAAGGGGGAAAAGAGTGGGGAGGTGAAAAGATGGGGAGGGGGGGTAGAAAGAGCGAGTCCATGTTGTGAAATCATGAAGTGTGTGCATCTGTGTTTGACCCATTGAGAAAGACGCAGGTCATTCACCATCCTGTTGCCCTGCTGGACTGAGTTCTGGGAGGGTAAGACATTTCCTCACTCCTCCAAAACAACCACCCTAGATACACAAACATGCACCAGGTACTCTCGCTCCAAACTCCTAAACCCCAGGCCCACCTCCTGTTCAGCCCCCTTGGCTGTGGTCAGCAGCTTCTCCAGCTCTTTGTGCATGGAGGTCTCATGCTGAAGCCGCAGCTTCTCCTGAAACTCTGCCATCCCGGCTTTGCTGAGATCTGCCAGGAGAAAGGAGACAGAAAAAAAAGCAACAGAGGAGGTATTTCATCATTCAGTCTGCTTGAACAATTCAAAACAATCAAATAGTATGAGGCCAAAGGGGAGAGAGCGAGAAAAAAAAGGAGTTTGTCCATTCTGCAGGAACCATTCAAAACTATCAAAGACAGAAAATGGTCAGTTTAAAGATCAGTCAAAACCTTCTTGAAACAACTGCATGCCTGTGTTCTAACGAGCAAGGCAGCTTGTAGTCATTCATAAGCAAGCAAGCACATTATTTTACAATAAGTGAAATGGAACATGGTTACATATGATGCCATGCGAATGTCTACCCACATGCTGGCTTATTGGATCTATTTTAATGGACATCTAGCATTTTCTTCCTATGTCCATTATACCATGAACAAGTCAAGCCTATTGGGTCAATATTATCCATATGTAAGTGATTTAGCAGACGTGCTTGTCCAGAGCGACTTACAGGAGCAATGTGGGATGCTCAAGGGCACAAACAGATTTTTCACCAAGTATGCTCGGGGATTCGAACCAGCAACCTTTTGGTTACGTTCCTAACCAATGATAGCCTACCTGCCCCTCCATTATTGAACCAGTCAACTGTGGTTCATTCACCCTCTGTTCAACACAGGATGTATTATGTTAAGAAAATATAGACATAGCAGCAACCCAGCTCTGGTTACAATTGACATGCAATTGTTACAATTGACATTTTCACTCAAGATGAAAATATCCCCCACTAAGAGATTGGTTGCCTAATTTGGCAATTTCCAGTATTGCATAATACTGATGTGGTGAAATCTATAGCCTCAGTAGCCTAAATTCAAGATGGCATCAGAAGAAATAGATAGGTAAAAAGAATGCACTGCCTTTCAAAAAGTGAAAATCATTCCAAACTAAGAGAAGACAAAAAGTGACTTACAGATTCATGGAAAATATAACTGTTTAAGAGCCATCAATAGCAGACAGGTACAGAAAACGTACCTTCAAAAACAGACATCTTTGGACGTATGACAAAATATGTGCCAAGGAAGTTTATCCAAATAAGATCCCCAAAGTCTAGGTTATAGTCTTCAATAGTCTTCAGTAATTTGCCAGAAAATATTACAATAAAAGATAAACGTCAATGACTTGACACCAGATACCAGTGACAGCCGCTCGCGCATGTGAAAATATGAACTGCAGTCTCAATAAACAACGTACCATTCCATCAGTAAACCAGACACCACTCATCAGTTCAGATGTACTGTTCTCAGCTCTCCCACCTCTCTAGGGTTTCCACTAGATAGCACAGTCACAAAGTGTAAATGGGCTACGTGGTCAAAATTTCAGGGGGAAAAAAATGTTTTTCTTTTTGGTGTTAATTTAAGGATATACATAAGGTTAGCAGTGTGGTTGAGGTTAGGTTTAAAATCGTATTTTAATAGAAATAGGCGGGGTTTTGGACTTCGTGGATATGGTAGTTAGTGACAAACCCTCTTAGCGTGGAACAATCGCTAAATGTCTCACTAACGGAACTAAGTTACACGCATAACGTTATTTGAGTGCTTGCCAGCTGATATGTCCGATGAATGTATATGTAGGCTACAGTGCCTACATGTAAACCTTTAGCACAGCAGGCAGCCGAGAGAGTTAGGAATTAATATTGAGTTAATGTTTTATGGAACACGCATCTCTGGTCGTATCCATACGTCACATTCTTGGGCAAAATATGTGACGTTAGATTTGCCCTCATTTCCCCATAACGCAGTTCCTTGAATAGCATCATAGCCCTTCTATAGCATGGTTGATAAGCGGCTGTTTAGCACTCTGGCGTACGGTTAATACATTATTTGTATTGATTCATTTGACCCTGGGTTGACTTTAGCCACACGATGCGCTATCTTGGTTACATGCCACTGTACATTTGGAGAGGCAGGGGCAGGTTAGCCATACTGTAGCAGCGGTAGCAACTAAGATATCCATGCCAGCAGCCAATTGTTTAGTTTATAAGGCTCTAGTAGTGCATTTACATCACACGCAACATGTTTCAAACGTAATTCATTGCATTGGCTACCCACCTGACGATAATTATTTTGATATCAATCCACCAAAGAACTCCAAGGTGCTTGGCTACTTTAGCGAGCTGGGTTTCGGCCTGTGAAACAAGTGACAAATTAACACTTTAAAAGGTACATTTTCACTGTCCTGAGGAGTATATTTATTTTTGACAGGCTTCTTGCAACGCCAAAGTAAAACCGGAAATGTCGAAGTTGGCTTCTTGCCAGGCCAGTTAATGAGGGCAAACGATTGGTGAGTTAGTGGCCAATCAAAACATGCGAAAATCCGCTTACCCAATCGGAATCTTGTTCACGAGGGTGGACCTGAGCTCTTCCAACTCTTATTTTTATAACAAAGGCTCTCCATCAAAATAAAAAGCATAAATAAAATAAAATAATTTACGAATTACCTAATGCCTTTCAGATGGCAACTCTGCTGACTAATCTGAGTATTAGTCAATAATGACTTTGTTCAGTAGATAGCCTAAACCACCTTCTTCTCACCTATTTTTCCTTTTAATAGCCTTTTTTCCCAAACATCTTTGAGCCTTAATCCACCCCTCCAAAGAGTCCCCAACACACCCCAAACCTCAGTGGAGGCCTTCTGCTTTTGGGCCTGGTACCATGCCTTTTTAGGCCACCAGTCACCCTGGTTCTGGTGGTCAGCTGATGAGGGATGAGAGAAAGCCTTAAAATACATCCATCTTGGTAGGAAAACTTTAATTCCAGAAATTCATTGGGCTCCCGAGTGGCACAGTGGTCTAAGGAACTGCATCTCAGTGCTGGAGGCGTCACTACAGAGACACTGGTTTGAATCCAGGCTGTATCACAACAGTCCCTTAGGTTGGCGTACAATTGGCCCAGTGTCGTCCTGGTTTGGCCGGTGTTGGCTGTCATTGAAAAAATAATTTGTTCTTAACTGACTTGCCTAGTTCAATTAAGGTTAAATCAAATGAAAATACTATACAATAATGTATTTTTGTAATTTTATGTGATCTCTTCAAATAGTTCCCAAAAGCTTAGCCTATATAGTCTTCGATCGCCTTCTGTAATTTGCTAACAAATATTGGACATTCAATGAAAGATGGACATCAATGACTTGAGACTAGACACCAGTGACAGCCGTATGCGCTGTGTTGTTTAAGGAACACTAAATATTATAAAATGTTTAAAATAATTCACATGTAATTGTAATTTAATAAGATCTCTATGTGAGAGACTGTGTCCATCTTCTCCTTTTCCTTGGAGTGTATGAGTCTTCCAGACCCCCCTCTGCCTGCATCACACAGCTCACCAAACAGTAGACTTAGAGTTCAGACCCTGGCCGCTGTGTAGTTTGTTAGGCACTGCAAAATGAGCAAACAGTGGCTTCCACCGGGTGGTCCAGGATGATTGATTAAATTACTGATTCCTGTTTCATGACCTATCAGCAGATGGTTGTAATAAACAACTTTTCATTCATGCAACTGCTATTTTTGAAACATTGATAACTCATGGTAAGAAATCATTGGGTAACAGGGAAATTACAATATCCTACAAATCTTAGGCTTTTCACCATTAGGATCTTGTTAATATGGTTAAACTACCATTTGATCAATTTGAAAGGGGTCCCCGAGTAGTATAACCTTGTCAATATTGCCACCATGTGGTCAAGCGTTTCATTGCAAAGGGCGATGAACCTCACCATCTTTGACCTCACCAACATCCAACATGTACTGATTGTATTGTCTGACTGACAAGATAATAATTAACTTCAGAAAAAAGTTACTCAACATTTCACATACCATGATATAACTACCATATTTATAGAAATACAACTATCATACTTCTATTTCCAAGTAAACTTCAATATTAACTTAACTGAAAAATAACATAAAACCCTAGATTTAGAGATATATATTATTTTTCTTCTCCCCAATGTCGTGGTATCCCATTAGTAGTAGTTACAGTCTTGTCTCATCGCTGCAACTCCCGTACTGGCTCGGGAGAGGCGAAGGTCGAGAGCCATGCGTCCTCTGGCTGCGACAGAGCCTGGACTCGAACCCAGAAGCTCTAGTGGCACAGCAATAAAAGACCACTGCACCACTCGGAAGGCGCAGATTTATAGATATTTAGTCAAATAACCAACCACAATCCCCAGAATGAGCTATCAGTTGTACCTGTTTTTATTGTTGGATAACGTGTGAGTACAGTAGAGCTATTGTGCGTTATCATCTACCCAAAGGACAATCCTCCAGTGTCTTCTGACAAAGGCCAACGTTTAGATAGCTTTCTTTTTATTACAGGTTTATTATTAATAACCGTTACCTTAAAGAGATGAACAGAGTGAAACACACACACATACATACAGAGAGGTACACACACTCGTCAAATGTGCAGCAGGACTCGAGTGGGTGTATTGGTCACAGACGTGAGTCAGGAGGGTTCTGGGGGTCTTCTAAGTGCTGTTGTTGTGGCGGTGTGCCAGTAGGTGGCACCGCGAGTCACTGGCTCAGGAAGGACAGGGCCGTGTCTCGCTCCTCCACCAGCTCGGCGGCTGTGGCGTCCATCTTGGCGCGGGAGAAGTCGTTGACGGGCAGACCGTCATGGATATTCCATGACTTGTTCTGTGGAGAGAATATGGATGAGAATCAAACAGAGGGCTCTTTAGCACATCTCATCTAGTCCAGGATCACAACTACAGTACCCATAATGCTCTGCGTAACACAGTTTTGTCATCATTTTCCAATAGCAAATGAATGTGACAGGTCTGTGTACACTGCTGGCTTGCCCATAGTAGGCCTATGTTGGTATAACCTAAACTCTGAAAGCTGATGTTGGGTAACAATAACTTTCAATAACTACCCATCGGTAAATAATATGTTCTATTAATACACCTTGTGCCAGGGTTGATTAATTATGCAAGACAGCCCATCTCCTATGTATACAATGGCCTCTTCTGTGACAGAACGAGCAGAGCCATTGAGGGCTATGAGTGACTCATTTTGGCAATTCGTAAATAAACTGTGGCACAAGAGGCCTCTATCCATCTCTATGGTTATGCCTTACCTTGATATGAACAGGGAATGAGTAAATGAGGTCTTCGGGGATTCCGTAGGAGTTTCCACCAGCGTACACACCCATAGACATGAACTCACCCTGAAAATAACAACAGAACAAACTGTCAGGCCAGGGACACAGCTTCACAAACAAAAAAAACACAAATTCCCAGGTTTTCCAGAAATCCAGGGAACGTTTACAGAATCATGCAACCCTATGATATTATTTGATGGAGTTTGGAGAGGGGGGGGGGGGGGGGATTTGCTGCAGATCCTTGACGCCATTCCACCCCACCTCCCAAACACACGGCTTACATCGAGAGTGCCGAACCACCAGTCCCTCATGTGGTCACAGATGGCCTTGGCGGCAGACATGGCACTGGACAGCTTCCTGGCCTTGATGACGGCAGCACCACGCAGCTGCACCGTCTGCAGGAGACAGAGAGGAGAGGAAGAGAGGGAAAGAGGGGGATTTAGGACTGCTTCATTACAACACGGGACTAAAGAGATTAATAGATTCAGTGAAAATTATTGTATTCAGATAAGAGATTATTAAAAGATGATATGTGGTCCAAAATAACACCCACAACCTACGCTCGCTTTTCCATGTGAAGAGATTCATTCAGGTAAGGATCACACATGTATAATACCTATGAGCTATGCATACACAACATAGGTGCAAATAGCTACTCATAAATGTGTATAACTACATTCATAAAGCATTATTTTATTTTTATATTAAGGATCATACTTATTTTTCTTAAAACTGCATTGTTGGTTAAGGGCTTGTAAGTAAGCATTTCACTGTAAGGTCTACCTACGCCTGTTGCATTCGGCGCATGTGACAAATACAATTTGATTATGAGCAGTACTTCAAGCGATGTGTGCAGATTTCAGGTGGAATTGTTTACTTTTTCATAAAAGCATGAAAATTGGTACATTTGTACAGTTTGAGGCCCTGAACATTTTCATAAACAAAGCCATACATTTATTTGTATTTTTTTTAAATGGCAGAATGCCTTTTGAAGCAAATTGTTAGAATGCCCTATAGTACATTTCTTATGGGAAACTGTGTCAAAATGGGTTAGCTCAGAAGAGCCAAAACTTGAGTTCACTTACAGAGATGAAGTCTCCCTTGAGCCAGCTGTCGTCCTTCACGGCGCCGTACGCCTCCACCTCCTTGCCATGCACGTTGACCATGGCGTGGTGCACGTCGGGGTATTGGGTGGATGAGTGGTTGCCCCAGATGATGACGTTCTTGACTGCGTCGGCGGGCACGCCGCAACGCATCGCCACCTAGAGGACGACAGGCTGTGATGAAATTCATGGGATTTTTGACCATATTGGTATACCCATTCAATTGTTTCAGATCTAAATTCCAAATTGACTTATAACTACACCTTTTGCACTTCCAGAGATAAGATGATTTACTAGGTTTAAGCAATATAGTACAAATTCTAACTAGCCAATCATATTGCTCACACTTAATCCTCTCAGATATCCAGAAGTACATAGGGTATAGGGATCCATTTGGGATTGGACATTACATCAAGTGCCTAGAGGCTAGGAACTAGTGGCTTTTTCCGGATGGAGCCTCTTGGCTTTGGCCTACCTGGGAACGGGCCCTGTTGTGGTCTAGACGGGTCAGGCAGGAGAAGTTCTCCTTGGGGATGGAGGGGGCGGACTTGGAGGCAATCAGACAGTTGGTATTAGCAGGGTTTCCCACCACCAAGACCTGAGAGAGAGAGAGAGAGAAATATCAAAGAGTCATCACGCACTCAAACTACAGACTCAGGAACAGCTCAATTTCAGAGTAGGAAACAAGAATAGGATAAGTCCTATTTTAAGTCCTCATCTCCATTTGTGCCATTGCATGTGACTATTTATACATCTAAAACATACACTTGGTTTATGAAAGCAGAAAGAGTAGCAGAGGCCTCCCGAGTGGTGCTGCGATCTAAGGCACTGTAGTGCTTGAGGCATCACTGCATCTCTAAAATGTTACATCAGTGGTGCAGTGGTCTAGGGCACTGCATCGCAGCGCTAACTGTGCCACCAGAGACTCTGGGTTCGCGCCCAGGCTCTGTCGCAGCCGGCCGCAACCCGGAGGTCCGTGGGGCGACGCACAATTGGCCTAGCGTCGTCCGGGTTAGGGAGGGTTTGGCCGGTAGGGATATCCTTGTCTCATCGCACATTAGCAACTCCTGTGGCGGGCCGGGCGCAGTGCGCGCTAACCAGGTCGCCAGGTGCACGGCGTTTCCTCCGACACATTGGTGCGGCTGGCTTCCGGGGTGGATGCGCGCTGTGTTAAGAAGCAGTGCGGCTTGGTTGGGTTGTGTTGTGTTGTGTTTCTGAGGACGCATGGCTCTCGACCTTCGTCTCTCCCGAGCCCGTATGGGAGTTGTAGTGATGAGATAGTAACCACTAAAAATTGGATACCACGAAATTGGGGAGAAAAGGGGGTTAAAAATTTAAAATAAAATATATTTTTTTACATCAGTACAAGCAAATGATGAACCTTTCCCCAAAATACCCTTTAACATCATTCAACACCCCACAACCTGGCTTTCGCCGTACTGTTGTGCCTTCATGACCCTTGATTATCGTTAGCAATGAGAGCTGTTTCCCCCCACTCTCTCTCTCTAGCCAGGCTGCCTGAAACATGCCGAGTCATAGACACACAGAGGGACAGTTACCCTGACGGTCTTCTTGGCGTACTTCTCCAGGGCAGCACCCTGGGTCTTAAAGATGGCCACGTTGGCCTTCAGGAGGTCCTTCCTCTCCATGCCCTCCTTCCTGGGCATAGAGCCAACCAAGATGGCGGCATCCAGATCCTTGAAGCCCACTTCCACCTTGTCAGTGGGGATGACCTCTGGGGGGGGGGGGGGGGGGGGCTGTTAGTTACCATGGATATTGTGTTGGATAGAGTGGATGTAGTTAACATTTGGTGTTACAGACATTTGTAGAGAGATGCATGTTTGTATTGGATTTAGCAATACTATTATGACTTTAATTATGATGCGTTTAAAAAACAATTTCTATGAGCATAGAATGTCTGCCAAAGTTAGTAAAATAGTACTGCCATTTCAGGACCATCTGGGTGTACATGAATGCAAGATAAGGACAAAGTTTCTGTGTGGAAAATGACACACACACACACACAGTGGCTCCACCTGGCTGAAAAAAAATGTGTCTATTTTCTTGAAACACTGCCAAATGGTCTGAATTCATAGATAATGTTTGGTCTCTGGCCACTAGTGAAAAACTCATTCCCCGTTTTATCAGGATGAACTTCAGTCAGGGCTCACTGGTGCAAGAAACGTCTTGTACCCCGCCTCCCCTATTGTTGCCCCACCACACTCAGGATTGGCTGGAATTTTCTTTAGGGCTTTGGGAAACAACTAATAGGAGGCCTCCTTTCTGATACTCCTTCCCACAGCAGTCTGTTGTGGACCATTCCTGCTGTTAGCGCTACTGGAAAAGTACCGCAGCAGCAGGGATGTACAAACAGAAATACAGTCCATACACACGCAACGCATTTGAAATAGGTTTCAGATGGGGGAAGACAAAGAATGTAAAGCATGCCTATGTACAATGGGTGCATATGTTCTCAGAGCCAGCCCAGGCAGAATAGAAAAGCATAGCTCACCCCTGAGGAGTGGGAGAGCACAGTCCTGCAGCTCCATCACAACCCCATCCAGAACTGGCAACATGGGAGGGATGTCCAGCAGGACCAAGATGATGGGCTAGAACAGAAAGGAATGCAAAGAGGGATCTGCATTCACCACGGCCAAAAATATGAGATCTTCCCCTCCTGACCTCGTCAAAAATGCACATCCCATGTATAATTCACACGTGCTTATGTAACGGGCGTCATTATAGCCAACATGTTATAACATCCATCTGCCTCCTGTGCTCTCTCGAGGCCAAAGATCATTTGAAAGAGAGAGAGAGAGCAGATAGAAGTAGGCTGTGTTACCTGGTCCTTGCCGAAGACATCTCCCTTGGCGATGCTGTACAGCAGAGAGTAGGCGATCTGTCCAGCAGCGCCAGTCACTAGCACACGGATTGGGTCGGCCTGCAAAACAACACACAAACCCCATACTCGTTCTGTGCAATCTTCCAACACAGCAGTAATGACCTACATAGCAGGGATAAGCAAATGAAGCGGCAGTAATCGCATCTGACTGCTATGTTGATTAAAATTACAAAACTCAGTGTTGACAGATGGAAACGCACTTTGCATTAGCCCATAAAGTGCATTTAATGCCGTTTTCCGTGATACAACGTTAACTGTTGTTTGAAAGAGCAAAGATTAAGAACTATATGTAGGCTATTATGTATGGCTTTTACATTTTACCCAAGTTATATTCCACATACAGGCGTTCCTGGTAACGCATGCCGAATCTTACGTAAAATACCTATCCAGGCGTTGTATCAGCTAACCACATCATATGTTAAAGCAAATCGGTAAGTGGATGACGCAATGGATGCAACCATTGGTTGATGCACGCAATGCCCACATGTTGGTCAGGTTCCCCTGCTCAGAAGTTGCATGCATCAACCAATGGTTGCGTGCCACATCATCGACTGTCATTGACTGACAGATTGCTATAACAGACGTAGTTAGCGGATACATAAAATACATATCCAGGCGTTGTAAGACCTGGCATGCGTCAGCAACGCCTGGGCAGAGGAACGCGTCCAATAGCTTCAAAATGGGCGACTCAAGCTGTTCTTGATATCCATTGTCATCAAGAAATGAATGAATGAATGACGATAATGATGCAATTTATACTAATGCCACGCGCGAAAGTCTGTTACTGCAACAATGTAGCCATAACGACTGAGAAGAGAAGGCACCGCGGCTACATTGTTACTAGTGTGAAAAAAACGGAAACCATTTCCTAATCAGGCACTTTATCTTCTTCATTTCGCAATTGTAGTCTAGAGACTATTTAAAACATCCAACCTCCTCATATTTCTTCTCACTGCACAAGATGGCTGGTTGGCCATCTTTCTGAATAACGTTATCAAACGACTTCAGAAAGAAATGGTGAACGTTGGCCAGAAATCTAATCAGACTCATTTTGGATCAAACATTAGATTAACCGATGATGCTAGCTCCCGGCTTCAATGACAAGCGGATACAAAACCCAATTTGATCATCAGCAATGACAAGCATCTATTTTCCTAGCAAGCTAACACTTTCGATGCATCATTAATATAACAGTTAGCACTAACTGACAGCAACAAAATAAACATACATCTTACCATATTCACTTGAGATAGATGATCTAGTTAAGCCTGCAAACACTGTTCTCCCACTAGGACAAGACAGAAGGGTCACCTCTGCGCTTGTATTGAAATGTCAAACGGTGGCGCACTCGATTCCTGTCCTGGGATCTGTAGTTGAATATTGACTGATGTTGGTCTTTTTACCCGCCCAAGTCACGAAAAGGAACACATTCCCCATGAAGAACTGCTGCAGCCCGAGCTCGTTGTTATCGTAGGCCACGCCCATATAACCTTATATGGACCATACATCTAAAAAACCCGTGTATGAGCGGCGTTCAAATATCTCCTTTTACTAATACCAAGGGGTTGAAAATGTACCCAATTGCCATACTTGAGTAAAAGTAAAGATACCTTAATAGAAAATGACTCAAGTAAAAGTGAAAGTCACCCAGTAAAATACTACTTGAGTAAAGGTCTATAAGTATTTGACTTGAAATATACTTAAGTATCAAAAGTAATGTAATTTCAAAAATATACTTAGGTATCAAAAGTACAAGTGAAAGTATAAATGATTTCAAATTCCTTATATTAGGCAGACTAGGCGGCACGATTGATTTTTTTTTTTTTTTACGGATAGTCAGGGGCACATTTCAATACTCAGACATAATTTACAAATTAAGCATTTGTGTTTAGTGAATCCGCCAGATCAGATGAAGTACGGGTGACCAGGGATATTATTGGACCAGTGAGTGAATTGGACCATTTTCTTGTCCTGTTAAAGATTTAAAATGTAAAGAGTACTTTTGGGTGTCAGGGAAAATGTATGGAGTAAAAAGTACATTATTTTCTTTAGGAATGTAGTAAAAGTAGTCAAAAGTATAAATAGTACAGAACCCCAAAAAAACGACTTAAGTAGTACTTACGTACTTTACAACACTGCTAATACCTTGCTTCTTGCTTCTTTTAGCCGCACATTTTGTATAACTTTTTTATAAATTAACAAACGTTCATCACTCCTCTAGAAGGACTGGATCGACAGTATCCTAGGGATTTTCTGTACACAGTTATTTGCAGTTCTCACTGTACTCTAATCAATGAATGAAGGAGAGTGGCATAGTATTTGCACTGGGCCAAGCTTTTTTTAAATCTATTTTTAAGAAAACACACATTTGAATCTATACACTTCATTAATCAGATATATACATTAGAGTTGTGTGGGGATGTTTTGAGTGGATTTTTGGTAGCCTATACCAAGTTGAATTCAGCAAATGAATTGTCCCTAAGTAGGCCTATACCCTGATATCAATCTATGTTTGGTTTTACAAATGCATCACACCTACATTACAGCACACAGCATTTTTCTATAAAGATTGAGCATACCAACCGGATTAATGTTCAGCAAATCAAAAACATGGTTTATAAATGATCTATTAATGGCTTAGAATTAAAGTTAATAAGAGCGACTATTACATGATGAACAATATTTCAAGCAACGATTCATTCAAACACCCAACAAAAGCCTGATTAGACTGAGTTAAAGGTTTGTTCGGTGACTTACTACTAAGCAACTATTAATGGTCATTGTCTGTAAGATGGAGACACTTCTCTTTCATTGCCTCATTGCTTCATGACCACTGATAAGTGAAAGTGCTGGAGAATATTTGTCCATATTGGTTTAACTTGAAAACCACGTCCTCTCCCAGCCTTACGACCTGCATCTTTATTTAGTAGGTGGGTAAAATCAAATCGGTCATAAGCCAACTGGTAGCCTAATTCAAACAGAAAATACGATTCATCCTCAAGTAGTAGGTATAACGTCCGCCTAACTTTTTCTAATAGAAGACTATTGGAACAAGATGTCCGTCTGTAGCCTCCACTGGGGTCAAGAGTGGGGTCATTTGAAGTCAAGTGCAGTGATGTGGCTCTGGTAGACTAGTCACAAGCTGCTTGGCAATAGAACAGACTAAAGTGGCACCATCTTCACAACTGATGAGCAGGCATATTAGCTTTTTTTTCTATGGTGGGGGTAAGAACAAGGTTAGGTTTAGTGAATACAATTTAGTTGAGAAGCGCCATAATTCCATCCTTTCTGGCAGGTCCCTCTGGAGATACATTCGGAGGATTCAAAACTACCAGTTTCAAGAACTAAGCCTATTGACTTCTAACTATAATTAATGTTCACTCTATTACATCAAACAACCAGGACCTAACACTGACATGCAGCCTAGTATTTTCCACAGCAGATATAACATGTCACTTAGTTACCTAATATTATTTACATTTATTTAAGTTTTATTAGACGTATATACAGGATACACACGGTACACACTCCAACAAAACACTGCATGGCTAAAAATGTGATTACTGTTATGCAAACAGAAAAAAACCGAATTATAAACTGGATGGTTCCAGCTCTGAATGCTGATTGGCTGGCAATCGTGGTATATCAGACTATATACCACCCACATAAGAAAACATTTTTTTTCACTGCTTGCTCTAATTACGCTGATAACCAGTTTATAATAGCAATAAGACACCTAGGGGGTTTGTGGAATATGGCCAATATACCACGGCTAAGGGGTGCATGCAGGCACTCGTGTTGCGTCATACAAAGGAGCAGCCCTTTGCCGTGGTATATGACCATATTGCACAGCTTTATAGCTTAATTAGATCCGTTTCCTTATGATTGTGGGAAGTGGGCCATTAATGTTACATAATCGCCCGGTGAAAATAGTTGACTTCCCTATGGAGGCAGCGCCTGTCTGATGCACTGGGTGGCAAGGAGCTATCCATGTTGTAATCTGCAATGAACACCCACTCGCGTTCTTTTGTTTTTCTTTACCTTGTCAGGTCGAGGATTCCAGTTTAGTTTAACCACTAGGCTACCTGCCACCCTTTACCAAAGCTGCGTAGTGGAAGCAGTGAATGAATGGATGATGATGGGGTCACACAGACAGGACAGTCCAGCCACAGACAGTCTGTCGGCTACATTATGAATGAGTAGGCCTCAGAGTAGACTACTCAATTCGAATGCCTTGTTGACTGAGCGATAGCCTACGGATAGATACCACTAAATAGTAGCCTATGAGACTATCATTTTCTAGTCGATAGTGCCCACTACCCAGAGAGAATAGCTGAAGCTTCTGCAAAAACGAATATGGATCCGAATAAACCAATGTTTCACTAGGCTACCCAATAAGATTAGGTTGGTAAGAGCTTATCGCGGTAATTCAACAAGACATGTGCTATATGGAGGAGAGTCAATGTCAAATTTGCAACTGTAGTTTATTCAAAAGTAGCCTTCATATTTCGTTTGAGAGCCCCCTTTGTATGCTGTTGCGGTGAAGGAGAAGCCTCTTACCTCCGACGATGCCGCCCGCACCACTATGTACATCGCTGACAACAATGTCAACATGGTGAACCCGGGTCCGTCCCCTCGCTACAGTATGTCCGCCCGTCTGTCTTTGCGAGTCCAGCTGAAAATAGTTCAGGGCGAGATTGTCGGGGAGATAAGGACATAGAGAGCGTTGCAGCAACCTCAGGGAAACGCGAGCCCCGAGGACGAGAAACGCGCTCCGCTATGCAGTTATACTCGGATCCGCTATCTATCAGTCTCACCCGGGAGTCACTCTCTCTCGCACTACAGTCTAGTTCGCTAATAAGCTTTAGTGGACTAAAATAGATTGACTGCGCCGTAATCTTAGCCCATTAATGATCACTGTTGCATAAAGTGTAGCCTATCCTAATGATCAAGTCTGGGGTGAGAGGGGGGTTTGGTTGATGACATCACTAGCCTACAATTGAGAACCGCATAGGTGTGGTGTGTTTTGGGGGTCACATAAGGACACCATAATGTATATATGCAGCAGGAGTATGCATTTTTTTCTGCTGCTATGCCCTATATGCTAGCCTATGCCTCTGCTGGCCTGTAGGCTATATTGCATGTACAGTTGAAGTCGGAAGTTTACACACACTTAGGTTGGAGTCATTAACACTCGTTGTTCAACCACTCCACATATTTCTTGTTAACAAACTATAGTTTTGGCAAGTTGGTTAGGTCATCTACTTTGAGCATGACACAAGTAATTTTTCCAACAATTGTTTACAGACAGATTATTTCACTTATAATTCACTGTATCACAATTGCAGTGGGTCAGAAGTTTACATACACTAAGTTGACTGTGCTTTTAAACAGCTTGAAAAATTCCAGAAAATGATGTCATGGCTTTAGAAGCTGCTGATAGGCTAATTGACGTAATTTGAGTCAATTGGAGGTGTACATGTGAATGCATTTCAAGGCCTACCTTCAAACTCAGTGCCTCTTTGCTTGACATCATGGGAAAATCAAACGAAATCAGTCAAATACCTCAGAAAAAAATTGTAGACCTCCACAAGTCTGGTTCATCCTTGGGAGCAATTCCAAATGCCTGAAGGTACCATATTCATCTGTACAATAGTATGCAAGTATAAACACCATGGGACCACGAAGCCGTCATACCTCTCAGGAAGGAGATGCGTTCTGTCTCCTAGAGATGAACGTACTTTGGTGAGAAAAGTGCAAATCAATCCCAGAACAACAGCAAAGGACCTTGTGAAGATGCTGGAGGAAACGGGTACAAAAGTATCTATATCTATTGTTTTGATGGTTACACAGTGGAGGATGTTGAGGGGAGGACGGCTTGTAATGACTATACCAAACTACTGTTTTCCTCTCCATGTGCTGTTATCTGGGCCCCAGCCTGTATTTTAATGTTGAAGAAGGGTATGTCACTCACGATATTGTGCAGGTAGTTAATGACAAAATAAACAGACACCTTTATGATGTCACCAAAACACATACTTTACTCTGCATTATTATGAATAATAGTAGAGAGAATAGTTTATTTCCGCTTTTATTTCTTTCATCACATTCCCAGTGGGTCATAAGTGTACACGCACTCAATTAGTATTTGGTAGCATTGCCTTTAAATTGTTTCACTTGGGTCAAATGTTTCAGGTAGCCTTACACAAGCTTCCCACAATAAGGTGGGTGGAGCGGAATCAGTGGAATGGTATCAAATACATCAAACCCATAGTTTCCATGTGTTTGATCCCATTCCATTTGCGCCGTTCCAGCCATTATTACAAGCCGTCCTGTGTTTGATGTGTTTGATACCATTCCACTGATTCCGCACCTGCCGTTACCATGAGCAATTCCTCCCCAATTAAGGTACAACCAGCCTCCGGTGGTTACAGATGAAAGAAGGTGTCATGACGCCAGTGGTCTATTCAGGAAGGTGCAATGAGACAAAATGTTGAGATAGTGTTAGTTTCAAGAAAGCTAAACAAGCTGATGGTTCGGTTCTTATACTGTACCAGCAGAGGTCACCACTTGCATGAGAAAAGTGATAGGCTGTGCTCAGAAATGAGGGCCAGTATGGAAGGTGCTGCTATTGCCACTACTTCTTCATTCACAATAACTTTACCACTGGTAAATCTAGAACAGTTTAAGTCGTATCCTACGTACATAAGTGTAAATGCCTTGACACTGGGCAGAAGCGCATTGGAGTCAGCAGTGGGATGTGTATAATTTACATTTTTCATCCATATGTGACAGATCCGACATAACACATAGATTCCTTGACACTTGGACAGTAGATCAAAAGGGATACTGTAAGATGAAGATACCTCTACTTGTGTTTACGACAAACTAGGCACGACACTGATGGTCATATAGAGAAGAGGAGCTGTAGTCGTCGTGACCTCTTCAGCTTGCCTTTACATGTAGGGTCTGACTGAATCCACTAGGCCTCAATGACTGTGACTCTTTCGACAGGGAGGTGAGTTTTTTCATTCCTCTCTAAAGTCATCATCTACCACAGACAATGCATGACTAAGCAGCCTTGAGTAGTTTGCTCAGCAGGTTTCAACCTGCCATGCCTCAGTCAGTCAGTCAGTCAGTATGTGTGTGTGTGTGTGTGTGTGTGTGTGTGTGTGTGTGTGTGTAATACGTTACACATTCCGGATTGAAACAGGCACACACACATACATGTAAACACACAATCACGCGCAGACACACGTGTGCATACACACATGCACAAACACAGATGTACGCACACACACACAGTCACGCACAGACACACGTGTGCATACACACATGCACAAACACATTATGCACTGGCACACACACAGGGGCACACACACTTCTCCATTCACTCAGCAGTGACATGGAAATATTAATCACAAATAGTTTTTAATAAGACGTTCTTTCCTCTCTGGCCCCCTTCTCAAGTGTTGATGTGCTAACAAAGCGCCATTCCCGATGACTGACACCTAAATGCCTGGCTGTGTAGCGGCGATAGAGGCATGGCCTAGCTTGTTTACCACAGCTCTCATGACCACACAATGTCTACCAGCCCAAACCTGGCTTCCCTTGTCAGTCACAGAGACAAGCCTGAGGAGAGGGATGACTGACCCACCACAGCTGCGTCTTCGCCCACTTTGACAGAGAGAGAGACAAAGTAGTTTGCGAATAACAATTTCCTGTTGCCTTCCATCCACAGTAATTACGGCACTAGTGAAAAAGTCTCTCAGCACTGAGGTTAAGCTGACAGAACTGGGAGAGGAATGTACGGAATGCCGTTTTCTGACCAACCGGTGAGCTTTGATATTAGCCTAGCCTTCATCGCTCGCCATTTGAACTTATATGGACTCGACATTGTCATTTTCAACCCAATCCAAACAACGACTGTTTTTAGGGCACTACTGGCGTCAAGTGCAGTCTTTCGACAGTTGTTTGTTATGTCTTCTGTGTCTGCTCTGTGGGGATTATAAATATTTGCAGGCCTTAAAACGCCACAACAATACAAGAAAAGGTTTGAAAGACAACAAAAGAGTGGGGGCGATTGGATCTCAGTTCCATGTTTATGTAGACTATGAAAACAGAGGGCATTGTGGGAATTTCACCTGACATGCAGTTGAACCCAGAGTCGGTGATCTCACCTGCTATGGCCGTGTTATCTCCATCCCATCCCCCATCTCTGAGTGACTGAAAGAAAGTAGTTCCTGAAGGCCGGCAACAAGGACAGGTTAGCCAGTGTCTACCGCCGCCTCTTCTTTGACCCCTACGAACCCAACACTGATCCGCTATTTCGGTGCCTCCCCTGATAGTCGCACCACGCCTTCAGTATCTCTCATGCAACATGGAGGCCGGCTTTGTTTTGTTCTGAGACTGATTCCATGAGGTGACTGCAGTCAATGACCAATCGCTGATCGCTCTAACAGTCGATCCATATCTCGGTGAGAGTAACATGCAGCACAGAAACATTCCGAGAGGGATTTAAGGGATTGGAGCGAGAAACTAATCTAAACCAAGGATTAAAAGTGTGGGGCCATTCAGATCGGACTGATAGGGAAGCCTCACAACCAAACAGATACGGTCGGCATCAGTCCCGTCTTTTTGACTGGTGTTGTTGCTCAACTGCTGTTCTGTATTGCATGTGATGATGACTGACGACTGTGGGGAGATCCATTGGTGCGTGTTTGATGGCGCGTAGGCCCCCATCCAATGCTCCAAAAGCATTAGTCACTTGGCGCTTGTCATTCGAAACCCAGTGAACGCACCTATTGGCTCTTCTCCCACCGAGCTGGCAACCTGTCACTCGATTTCTGAACATGTCCCCGTGCCAACGCTTGGCAACCATATCGGATAATTAAGAGTGGTCACGCCCCACAACCCCCCCAAACCCAACCCTCGCCTCCTTGGCAACAGTATCCTCTCAGTCAGTCGCCTCGTCTTCCTCCTTTCCTCTTTGCCAATCACACTCATTTCCCCATCTGCCTGGAACGCTGCTGATAGAAAGTGCCCTGAAGTGCTGGTTCCCAGCCAAGGTGGTTGTTGTCGATAGCGTATGATGGCTATAAGGTTTGGATTTGAGCAAGGGATGGGGAGCAAGGCAGATTCTACCTTCTAGACCAAGGCTTTTCTCTCCAGAGAGCATCTTTGACAGACAAGCCATGTTCTCTGAGATGAATGGAACAATGTGAAGAATTTGGGCTCTGTCGGCCCCGATCAGTTCGCCGTGCTAGCTGGGGCGTGAGGATCGTTGGATAAACCTGTGAGTCAGTTAAGGCCACTGCTTAACTCTTGAGAATGGATTCAATGGCCCCATGATGGAACACATAATCATCAATGGAAAAGTACTTTTTAGTTTCTCTCACCTTTGAAAGAGTCAACCAATCTGAAACTGGAACAACAAATGAGTCCTATCGATTCATTGTGGTGAAGTATTGCTATGCATGAACACACAGAGCCTTCAGAAAGTATTCATACCCTGTGACTTATTCCACATTTTGTTGTGTTACAGCCTGAATTCAAAATGGATTAAAAAACATTTTTTTCTCTCACCCATCTACACAAAATACCCCATAAAGACAAAGTGAAAACGTGTGTTTTAGAAATGTTTGCACATTTATTGAAAATGAAATACATAAATATCTCATTTACATAAGAATTCACACCCCCTGAGTCAATACATGTTAGAATCACCATTTGATATTGATCATAGCTGTGAGTCTTTCTGGGTAAATTTCTAAGATCTTTGCGCACTTGGACTGTACACGGAACAAAAATATAAATGCAACATGCATTTAGTTACAGTTCACATAAGGAAATCAGTCAATTGAAATACATGAATTAACATGACTGGGAATACAGATACATTTAAAAAAAGTAGGGGTGTGGATCAGAGAACCAGTCAATATCTGGTGTGACCACCATTTGCCTCATGCAGCGTGACACATCTCCATTGCATAGATCAGGCTGTTGATTGTGGCCTGTGGAATGTTGTCCCACTCCTCTTCAATGGCTGTGCGAAGTTACTGGATATTGGCGAGAAGTGGAACACGTTGCCGTACACATCGATCCAGAGCATCCCAAACATGCTCAATCGGTGACATGTCTGGTAATGGTCATGTAGGTCATGGAAGAACTGGGCCATTTTCAGCTTCCAGGAATTGTGTATTGAAAAATGAGGTGACGGTGGCAGATGAATGGCACGACAACGGGCCTCAGGATTTGTCACGTTCATCTCTGCACATTAAAATTGCCATCAATAAAATGCAATTGTGCTCGTTGTCTGTAGTTTATGCCTGTCCATACCAAAACCCCACCGCCACAATGGGGAACTCTGTTCACAAAGTTGACATCAGCAAACTGCTCGCCCGCACAGCGCCAAGCATACCCATAATATACCCATAAGAGTGGTTCTCCGTGATGTGTTGAGTTGATTTGCTCCAAACATAATGCTTTATATTCAGGAAATAAAGTTCATTTCTTCGCCCCATTTTTTTTGCAGTTTAACTTTAGTGCCTTATTGCAAACAGGATGCATAGTTTTATTCTGTGCAGGCTTCCTTCTTTTCACTCTGTCATTTAGGGTTAGCACTATGGAGTAACTACAATGTTGTTGATCCATCCTCATTTTTCTCCTATTACAGCCGTTAAGATCTGTAACTGTTTTAAAGTCACCATTGGCCTCATGGTGAAATCCCTGAGCGGTTTCCTTCCTCACCGGCAACTGAGTTAGGAAGGACGCCTGTATCTTTGTAGTGACTGGGTGTATTGATACACCATCCAAAGTGTAATTAATAACTTCACCAAGCACAAAGGAATATTCAATATCTGCTTTTTATATTTTTATCCATCTACCAATAGGTGCCCTTCTCTGCGAGGCATTGGAAAACCTCCCTGGTCTTTGTGGTTGAATCTGTACTTTAAATTCACTACTTGACTGAGGGACCTTCCAGATAATTGTATGACTCAAGACATTTCAGCTTTTAATTTTTTTAATGAATTTGTAAGCATTTCTAAAAACATAATTCCACTTTGACATTATGGGGTATTGTGTGTAGGCCAGTGACACAACATGTCAATTGAATCCATGTTAAATTCAGGCTGTAACACAACAAAATGTGGAAAAAGTCAAGGGATGTGAATACTTTGTGAAGGCACTGTAATTAAGGATGATTAAACCATTATTTAGCCAATGGTCTGTAATAACACATGTTTAAACCATTACTAAGTTTGTAATTCAGCATGAATAAAGCATTACTTAGCCAATACATAACAATTAGATTTGGCCTTAGGCATTATTAACAGCCTCTAATAATAACTAGACTTATAATATAATAACTAGAAACATAATTAAAGACCCAGTGCAGTAAAATACGTGATTTTCCTATATTTGAATATATTCCCACACTATGACATTGGAATAATTTATGTTAAATTGTGAAAATTATAGTAATGCCCTTATTTGAAAAGATCTCCTGAAATTTCTGCCTGTTTTGGTGGAATGGAGTTTTGGCCTGCTTGGTGACATCACCAGGCGGTAAATTAGTTAATAGACCAATAAGAAAGAGAGTTCCAAACCTCTCTGCCAATAACAGCCAGTTTTTAGTTTTACCCTTTCCCACTCAGAACACTCCCCTAGCAGTCCTAGAGAAATTGCTCGCTTTTTTAGTGTATTTTTGAGCATTTTCATTTAAAACAATCACAGTAAAGTACTTAAATGTTACCAAGAAATTACTTGATTGAGATTGAATTGAGATAAAACGGCTGCATTTGGCCTCTGAGACCCTCAACCCACACTCCAATTCTGATTACATTGTTTCACAAATTAGAATAATCACACACAAAAAAACAGAAAACATCTCAGTTTACTCTGTAGCCACTTATCCCCAGGACAGGGTTTTGTGCTCGTCTTGGTTTTTTCTCTTTCACCTAGTCTCACTAATCCTCTCCCGTGTCACCTTCTCATATTTGCATGACTGGCTTCCTCACCTTTCTCCGTGGGTGAACTTTTCAACTCTTGACCTGTCCTAAGGGACAACAGCAATCAGATGGGGTGGAGGATTTGTCCTCAGTGACCTTTTAAGACGGCTGGCGGTCTCTCATGCCTACACCGCCATGTCACCTCATGCCGATCTGTTGAAGAGCCCTGCGGCCATGTTGAAAGTAGACTGGGGTCCGACCGTGTGAGTGATGGACAGACTGACACACGTGCACGCACTCTCACGCACCAGCACCAATCAACCTCACTCACCTCCTTGACCTGTGGTTTATGTTAGTTTCTGTTGTATTCAATGTGATGAATCTGAGGACATATCACAGACATGTGCAGGTATGCAGGCACGCCTGTGCACAGTAATGTATTACTTACAGCTCACCTTAGTTTGTGATCTTTAATCTAACACACACACACACACACACTTTCTCTTTCTATCTCTCTTTGTCTCTCTCCCTTGCCATGTGTGATTAAGAATGTGTCCGCCCTGAGCCCTGGCGCCACTCTGTCCCTGTCCCCTCCTCAATGGGAGCGCGTGACTGTCTCCTCTGGAGAGCATTGTGTCCCCCCCGCACCTCCTCAGCTTTTACTCTCTCTCCTTTATGTCGCCTTTCTTCTCCTCTCTCAATGAGCGGCTACCCTGAGGGCTCATACAAAAAAAGTGGGGGAAGAGAAGGTAGAGGGAGAGAGGACAAAAAAATACAACAGAGAGAATGCAAGAAAGTATGATAACTTGGAATTAGAATTAGTGTGATGCAAATTGGGGTTAGATGCCAGCTTTTTTCTCTGCACTTAGAAAAAAAGGGTTATCTAGAACCTAAAAGGGTTATCTAGAACCTCAAAGGGTTCTTCGGCTGTCCCCGTAGAATATCCTTTTTTGGTTCCAGGTAAAACCATTTTGGCTCCTAGGCAGAACGCTTTTGGGTTCAAGTAGAACCGTTTCTACAGAGGGTTCTACATGGAACCAAAAAGGGTTCTCCTATGGGGACAGCTGAATAACCCTTTTTTCGAAGAGTTTGCCATAGACCAAAAGTAAAGCACATGGCTTTGCAGAGCACAGCACATTTGTCTCTGGCCGTGTCAATTTAAATGATCATATAAATGATTTCAAGTCAATCAACACCTATGTTGATGAAACTACAGGCATTAGACTCTAAAGAACACAGTGATACAGCATTCTACCTATCCACCTGGGCTAGGTGTGAAGGCCAACTAGACCAAAGGGCACATTCACAGACACTTGTGCAGGTCAATGTTTTGAATTGAATGAGTTTTGTCACCTGTCGACTGCTCTGCACGACATATTTGTTGCTGTGATCTTGGAGAGAATACTCTGCTTGGGGCTGTATGGAGACAGTAATTTAAATGGTGTTGTGACGAGAGTGGCAGTTTGGTACTCTGTGTCTCTTGAAGACCTGGGCAGGAAATAGTTGCATTTTGTAGTTTATTTGAAAATAAGAACTTTTCAAATACTGAAGGTAGTCAAACATAGTTTATATAGAGTCTCAACTAACAAGCAACTACACTATATATGCTGTAGTATGTGGACACCCCTTCAAATGAGTGGATTTCACTATTTCAGCCACACCTGTTGCTGACAGGTGTATAATCAAACATTGGAAGTAGAATGGCCTTACTGAAGAAATCAGTGACTTTCAACGTGGCCCCGCCATAGGTCACAGTCACAAGTCAGTTTGTCAAATTTCTGCCCTGATTTGGCTGCCCCGGGCAACTGTAAGGGATGTTATTGTGAAGTCGTAATGTCTAGGAGCAACAACGGCTCAGCCCCGAAGTGGTAAGCCACACAAACTTACAGAACGGGACAGTCGAGTGCTGAAGGGCATAGCGCATAAAAATGTGTCTGTCCTCTGTTGCAACACTCACTACCAAGTTCCAAACTGCCACAGGAAAGCAACGTCAGCACAAGAACTGTTCCTTGGTAGCTTCATGAAATGGGTTTCCATGGCCGAGCAGCCGCACACAAGGATAAGATCCCCATGCGCAATGCCAAGAGTTGGCTGGGGTGGTGTAAAGCTCCCCACCATTGGACTCTGGAGCAGTGGAAAAGCGTTCTCTGGAGTGATGAATCACGCTTCACCATCTGGCAGCCTGACGGACAAATCTGGGTTTGGCGGATGCCAGGAGAATGCTACCAGCCAGAATGCATAGTGCCAACTGTAAAGTTTGGTGGAGGATAAATAATGGTCTGGGGCTGTTTTTCATGCTTCCAACTTTGTGGCAACAGTTTGGAGAACGGCCTTTCCTGTTTCAGCATGACAATGCCCCCGTGTTGAATGGAAGCAAGTCCCTGCAACAATGTTCCAACAGCTTCCAAGAAGAGTCCATATTAAAGCCCATAATTTTCAAATTAGATGTTCGACGAGCAGGTGTCCATATACCTTTGGTCATATAGTGTATTTTCTTTGATATTGAAATACAGGTCTCAGCAACAACAACAAAAAATCTATTATTAGTATTTTGAATACCTCTCAGAAAACCAAATCATATTAATATTTATTTCAATGTATGCAAGTTATTTGAAACCCCCACCCCCCAAAATTGTATTTGATGGCTGCCAACTATTTGATGAAGAACCCAAAAATACAACAGCTAGTTGAATTATTCTAAATATATGATCATAAGCACATGGTTTGGATGGTTCTTAGATATGAATCTTAATATAGCCTATAGCCTTGAATGAAATACTGTATATGAGGGACATGGAATCACTTCAACATTAGAGGAGACCACTTTTGAAGCTTGAAAATGACTAACAAACACATTTTCATAATGAGTGAGACATAAGGTAATACAGTAACACTTGACATCAAGTTCTTATGCATGTGTAGTAACTGTGTGATTATTACAATAGCAACATTGTTGTTACATAGGACTTTGGAAATGGTTTTATAATTGCATAATAATGGAGTTACTATGCAGTCACTATTCCTCTTGTGTACAGTAGTTACAGAAACTCAGCTCATTGCTATGCAATTCAAATGTAATTACCTACGTATCATGTAACAACAGGCTAACAAAATGTCGTTCCAAAAGTAATTACAGTTTTATTACACAGGCATAAGAACAATTTAATGTTGTCTCACTGAGAATGTTAATAGTTACAAAATATGGCTATTAAGTGTTGAAAGGAAACTAAATATCCCAAAACTTCCTTCTTGAACAAACTACAGCCAAGGTATATGGAAAATCCTGTTAGTTTGTATTCTGGGTAAAATATACCTTTAAAGATGGTATGGTGTGTGTTTGAAACAAGAACCCTCAGATGGACAAATAGGTTAGAAGTTGTTTTAGCATCCAACCTAGCTTTGAATTACTCTCCAGTATTTTCCGGTATCATAAAATGAATTGCAGCTTTCAATATTTTCAGTGGCATATTGAACATTTTATAGTTGAATGTGCCCTTGCCGGCTAGCCTGGTCCCAGATCTGTTTGTGCCATTGGTGTGACAATGACAAGAGGAGTTGGCAAGACATCACAAACAGATCTGGGACCAGGCTAAGTGTTCCCTACTTCTGACTGATGATGCAGTGTCATAATAGAAACAACGTTGCACACCTGCTTTGTCTTCCCCAGTCCCCTATTCACCAGTCTATGTCCCAGTGGGCTCCACCTTACTGTCCTCTCAGGAGGCTTGTCTGTGTAAATGGGGCGGCACACAGTTGGTTCCTAACCCAGTACAGCAGTCATTTCACCAAAAGATCTCATGACACTTTCAATTTGACGTCATTTATCCTGGCAAGTGACACACGCAGTACTGAGCTATTATTACACGGCAACAGCAGAAATGACATCATGTTGAATATATTCTTGATACAGGCTGAATATGAATATTCCTGCAACCCTCATTAAGGCAATATGTCAATCATTTGTATATCCCCCTTGACGAGAGACAACATTGGAGCCAGGCTTCCAATATCATTGGGGTCCGGGTAATTGTCCCATGATGTACGGCCATTGATTCATTAAATGTAGGAGTAGTGACTAGAAGAAAAGCCGGACAGGTCAAAGACGTAAAATAAGAGAAAATAAAGCAGCCAGAAGTGTGGTGATTCATAGCTACCACTAGAGGGATTTCCTGGCACTCACAACGGCTCTAAACGGGTCCCACAGCCCAGAACAGGTACCCCATCAGTCTCAATGACCCGCTATTCCGCACCTATCCCTAACAATACCACACCAGTTTAGCATAGCCTCGCCAAGCCTAGCATCACATGCTTATATGGCACATGAATAGGCTACATGAATAGTATGTGTGAACTATGCTACGCTATACGTAGCTTAGACAATGCTATATTATGTCAACAAGAGAGCCCTCTTTTGAACACGCACACACACCATTACACACAGACACACACTGTCACGTAAGTGAGGAGACTGGGCAATGGCGATGGCACACGCACCCCCACACATACACACCACACCTCATCCGCTTGCCCTCCTTTCCAACACAGAGTTCTCTATTGTCCTTGTTGTTCTCCAGTCTCAGGGTAATCTCAGTCATACTTCCTGCCCCGCGGTCCAACACCTTTTCTCAACCTGGCTGTGCCAGACAACCAGTCGGCCATTCTGCCTTGTTCAGTGGCTCTGATAATATCCTTACTAGCATATGACTTAGAAATGAGGCAATGTATTGGGCACGCGTACTAACTGGTATGCTAGTGTGGACATTGGAACGAGGCTTGCGTGTACTTCCATTCACTGAATGGCTTCAAGCACATCAACCACGTCAAATGTCAAACCTCGCCAGTGAGTGAAAGGGAAAGGGGGGATACCTAGTCAGTTGTACAACTAAATGCATTCAACTGAAATGTGTCTTCCCCATTTAACCCAAACCCTCTGAATCAGGGAGGTGCGGGGGAGCTGTCGACCGTAGCTACTGGAGGAAACTCTGTTCTGCAGCCGAACAATGATGATATTGGACGTAGGCTTAGTTGCTTAAAGAGGACATACAACACTATATTATATGTTTCTCTATATGGGAAGCAGTGACAATCTCTCCTATTCCACACATCCAGGGTTATGGGGGAGGGGCCAAATAGGCAGGTCCTCGCCTCTCTCCTCTCTCTATACATCCACTCAGCAGTGTTACGATGACAGACGGAGAGATGGCGCGCAGGTGAAGGGCAGGGTCAAGCCTGTCTCGTGAAGCTTATCGAGGTGAAGGACACTCTCCTTCATCAGACTGTGGTATATACATCACATATACGGATCATTTACATCCACGTACATACGCTCGACTTGGGCCATTGTCATTCAAGAGAAAACGAGTGAAGATGACTAAATTAACCCTGTTTAATAGGCAAACCGATAGATATCTATATACACAGGCTTGACCTGGGCTGTTCCCATTTAAGAGAGAGAGATATGAAGAAATGAACACCTTGCGATCAGTCCACATATATTCATATACGGTGCCTTGCAAAATAATTCAGACCCCTTGGATTTCTTCACATTGTATTGTGTTACAAAGTGTGATTCAAATTGAGTTAATTGTCAACAATTTACACGCAATATTTTTTTTTATTGATATAACATTTAATAACAAAAAAATAGTTGTTGCATAAGAATTCAGCCCCTTTTTTTAGACAGGCCAAAATGAGTTGAGGAGTAAAATTAGGCGTAACAAATCACATAAAAAGTTTCAGCATTTTTAAATGACTAAACCCTTCATCAGTTCCACACGCCAATAAAGTAATACTGCAAAAAAATACACTTTTTTGGCCAAATGCAAAGCCCTGTGTTCGGGGAAAATCCACTGAGCAACTGGCTCCTTATTTTCAAGCATGGTGGTGGCTGCATCATGGTATGAGTACGCTTGACATCGGAAAATACTGGGGGGCTTTTCAGCGCTACAGGAAAACCTGGTTCAGTCTGCTTTACACCACACTTGGAGAGGAATTCACCTTTGAGTAGGACAATAACCTAAAACACAAAGCCAAATCTACACTGGAGTCACTTAACAAGAAGACGGTGAATGTTTCAATGTGGCCAAGATACAATTTTGACTTAAAAACTATGGCAAGAGTTGAAAATTTCTATCTAACCATAATCCCCAACACCTTGGCAGAGCTTGAAGAATACTGAAAAGAATAATAGGCAAATATTGCACAATCCAGTTGTGCAAAGCTCTTCGCGACTTACCCAAGAAGACTCACAGCTGTAATCGCTGTCAAATGTGCTTCTAACATGTGTGGACTCAGGGAGCTGAGTACTTATGCAGTGACTATATTTTGCTTAGTTTTTATTCATCTTTAAAAAATGTTAGCATTTTTCTTCCACTTTGACATTAGAATATTTTGTGTAGATTGTTGACAAAAAGATTACAATTAAATACATCTTAATCCCACGTCATGAAACGTGAAGAAATCCAAGGGGTCTGAAGACTTTTGCAAGGCACTGACCTGGGCCTTTCCCGTTGAACAGAAGAGGCAAACGAGGCCAGATGAAGAAATGTACCCTGTTTAATAGAAGGGGTGGTGAGGGGAGATCTCATAGACTCACCGGCTCATCCTACTGATGAATACATAAAGGCATAAAGGGCGGCGTAGGAGCGAGCGGATCCTTAACGTCCCATCAGACGTTTTGGGCACTATTGCTGGGTGCTGTCAGGCCTTTGTTGTTCCACCAGACAGAGGGAATATGAAAGCAACCTGTCCTGTAGCGAAGCTGGCTCCAGAAGCCGGGCCCTGATAAGGGGACCCCCTGGCCTCCCGCTAGTGTTTGGTCCAGCGGGCTAAGCTCAGCCCCTTCTCTAATCCCCTAAAGAAAAAGTGCTTTGATTATTTGCTGACCAATAAATCCAAACTGGGTTAGAGGTGTTAGGAGTTGGGAGTCGGCAGTCAGAATAAGAAAGGGAGTCTTGATTGGCTCGTTTATTGGGAAGTTTATCGGGTTTTGCGATCAGGTCCGAGTGGCGGCTAATGTGAGTGGAATCTGGGTTTGAGGTGTCCGTCCATTGTGCTTTTCAGTCTTTGTTTCCATTCTTTCCTCTCGACTCTTTATTTCCTTTTTATCGGCGTAAAACAATTACTTCGGAATGGAACCACTTTGAAAGGGGCTAATCTTTGATTGCGGAGAGGTGGGGTTCTAAAGGTGCTGAAAATGTCACTCGGGTTCTAGTGGCGGCACTACACAAACCCGACAGGTACACACACAAACTGATAGAGGCCATACATACCCCATTGCCCGAATCTCATACCCACTAATTACGGGTCACCAAAAAAACACACACACACACACACAATGCAAATTACCACATAGGTTCGGGCGAGATATCACTGTGTCTTTAAATCTATGCAAAAATATGCACAGCCCAAGCCGAGGAGGAGAAAGAGGAAAAATAATAAGATATGAAAAGTTAGGTAGAGCAAAAGAAGGGAAATGTATATATTTTGGCAGCATTCTGGCTGTACAGTATATTTAGCCTGTCTGGAGTGCGCTGTGGATTTATTACAGTCTGTCACCTTCTTCGTTCCCTTCAGGAACATTAAAGTCCCCGTCCCCTCATCTCCCTCCTAATTAAAGTGTTTGTTGTCACACTCGGATCCGACGGTGTGAAATCAAGTTAGCAGTTTA